>NC_046319.1:81663560-81968367 GCF_009819535.1 Lacerta agilis
GCACATTCTACTCATGTAAAAACACCAGGCGGGCCCCACAAATAACTCAGAGATGCATTTTAAATAAAAGGACACATTCTACTCATGTAAAAACACCAGGCAGGCCCCACAATTGTAGCTCTGGAATAGGGAATAGGAGGGTCTCCTAAGAACTCGGCACGCCCAGCAAACTGCATTTCCCAGAATTTTGCATCGACCAGAAGCTATGACTGTTTTAAACTGGAATCCGTAGTGCCGGATCTGGCCCAATCGTCTTCTATATCCGGCCCGCGGACAGTCCAGGAATCAGCGTGTTTTTACATGAGAACTTGTCCTTTTATTTAAAATGCATCTTTGGGTTATTTGTGGGGCCTGCCTGGACTTCCGGCGGCTGACGCCATTGCGGGTGGTCGTGGGCTGCTTCGGCTGCGAAGCACCCAGTCCATCCCGGGGGTTAGGAGCCCCGCTACCGCAAAGCGGGGCTCCGGTTGGGGTGCGGGAAGAGCGTCCCGCTCCCTGGGGCTCCCCGTCTGTGCCCGTTGTGGCTCCGAACCCTTCCCCCGCTCCCCCTGTAAAGGGGGAGTGGGGGTGAAGGGACGACGGAGCCGGGCTATAGGGGACATGCCCCAACCGGGATGTAAATGCGGCGACAAAGCCTGTGATGAGTGTCTAAGTTCTACCTGTCTTTAGTGAGTGTAAAGAACCCAGAGGCGGTGAGTAATTGATTGACTTTTTGTATCTCTGGAACGATCTGGGGGAAAGAAGAAAGGCAGCCCGCCTCCCTCCCTTCGGCGGATGAAAGGAATTAACCCTTTAAGTGACTGCTGCCACAATAATTGATAGAAAGTACCTGGAAATTGAAAACTGAGACTGTTGAGATTTCCCTTCGGGGGTTAACTGGGGAAAAAATATCTCCATTTGAAGTTTTGGTCTTTATACTCCGGCATCGGAGAAATGGCGGCGACTTGGACTTTCGTGGGAAAAAGTTGAAACAAAGGAAGGAAGAGACAGGAACTGAAACTTGATACCCATCCTCCCCCCCAAGATGCTGGACTTTGCGCTCGCGCTGGCATTGAATTCTGATTTGGAGGATGAGGAAATGCTCACTGTCTTTCAACTGGAACTGCTTAATCGAAAACTGCAAGCCTTGAGTGGAATTATAAATGGAAAGAACTTATTTTCCACAGAAGAGGCTTTTCAAAAGTTCTACACAATGGAAACAAACTTTTGCAAAGAGCTGGGAGAGGTGTTTGAAGGATGGTCTGAGATGGCTGGGCAACTCCGAATGGACGGGGGGGCCGGTTTCTGGGGGTGGCAGCCCTGGAACGGGAAGATTTACAATATCCAGACTCCGAGGTGGCAGCTCGGGGGCAAGGGACATAGAATTAAGATTTCTACAAGAAGAAGAAGTATGGCACAAAGAAACGGAGAAACCCAGAATAGAGGGGATGAATATCCTGAAGCTCGATGCAAGGTTTGTTGGGAACGTAGCCTGGATCTGTGGACATCCTGAAGAAGATAATTGGAGATCCGGTCCTGGTGAAAGACAGAAAAAGACAATGGACAGAGGGGGAGTGGGTTGAAGTATTAAATGTATAATCTGAATGGTCTGCCACGGTATCCGAAAATCGGAGTGTGAAGTCTGTTAATTACAAGTTTATTTTAAATAAGTAAGGAGATATTGAATTTTAAGTTAAAAGCAGCATGATAAAGGATAGAAGAATTAAGTTTAGCTATAAGAATATTTGGTCAAGATTTAGGTTATAATGCAAAGACTAAGACAATTGTGTTTTTTTCTTTTTAGTAAAGTTAAATTTTTTATAGAGAAAAGTTGTTAAGGAAATAGTATATTGATTTAAAACCGAAGGTGTATAGGCGGGGGAAGTCAACGTCAAGATTCAGAACTAGAATTTTTGTTGTTGTAAGGTATATAGATAAGAAGAAGAATCCTGACATTATGTGTATTTGTATTTGTTTTGGTATTTGTAGGTGTGGGGTTGGGTTTTGTTATATTATGAAAATGTCAATAAATTCTGTTTAAAAAAAAAATTGTGGGGCCTGCCTGGTGTTTTTACATGAGTAGAATGTGTGTTTTATTTAAAATTCACTTCTGGGTTATTCCCAGAGCTCCTTGGGAAGAGAGATTGATTCAGCGATCAGCTCTCTCTTCCAGCGTTTCCCAGTTAAAAACAGACCTGTTCCTGTCCCTCCTCTTCTTAACAAACAAATCATCGCCCAAGGCCTCCTCCACTTACTTCCTAATTATTTACTTATCCCCGAGGTCTCTAGCCTGTGGGCGTGGGCTGCATTCGTTTCTACAGCACAATTGCCTTTCCGCCACTGTGAGAGCTCATCACAACAGAGGTTTCTAAAATAGAGATTAATCGCCCCATAGCCCCAGTTCAAAATATCGCTCTGATGTGTGAAATGGGAGCTGCGTGGGCGCTTCAGAGCTCATGCGCAGGCCCTCAGAATTGCATGCTGGGTGCCACAGGTGGACAGAGGAGGGTGACCAGGAGGATGACGGGTCTGGAAACCAAGCCTGTGAGGAGCGTTGAGGGAGCTGGGCATATTTAGCCTGGAGAAGAGGAGACTGAGAGGAGAAATGAGAGCCATCGGGGCCATCTTAAAGGGTTCGGCTGCCGTGGCGCAACGATCCCTCGGCGCCCCCGGCGTGCCACCTCTCCGCCCGCCTCCCTCCTGCGCTGGCCGCCCCTCGGGAGGGGGGGCGAGCGGGGGATGAGGGGCGTGGCGCTGGAGCGGCGCGGGGCTTTGCGCACCCTTCCCAGCGCTCCAGCTGGGGTTCCGGAGGGCGGCCAGCTCTCTCACTATATATATAAGGGTCTGGTGACTTCTGTTTCAGTGTATCTGAAGAAGTGTGCATGCACACGAAAGCTCATACCAAGAACAAACTTAGTTGGTCTCTAAGGTACTACTGGGAGGAATATTATTATTTTTTATTTTGTAGTGACACTTTGGATCAGGCCAATGTCCATCTAGTCCAGCATTCTGTTATCACAGCGGTCGATCAGATGCCCTAATGGGAAACCAGAACGTAAGAGCCACTGTCCCCTCCTGCGGCTGCCTCTGGCTATGGGTGCAGCGCATTCCCCATGTGGCTAGTAGCCCTGGGTAGCCCTCTCCTCCTCTTAAAGCCATGGCGATTGGTGGACACCACTGGCTCCTGTGTCGGAGAGTTCCGCAGTTTAACTCTCCACTGTGCAAAGGTTTTATCTGTTCTAGAGAGTAACGAGAGAGAACAGAGCGACGTGACCATTTGGGTCGGGGCAAAAAAAAAAATTCGGTCCCAGGCACCAACCATAGGAGCCCCCGATAAAATATTTGAGCGGGCTGGGAGCCCCCCCCAGACTTGACGGGCATTGCCATTCAAATGACGTGCATGTGCCGCGTCGTATGATTGATTATGCCGGGTGAGGCTTACCTGCCCCCAAATATTTTATTCAAGTTGGCACCCCTGGCACCTGCTGCCACCTGCCACTCAACTCAGGCTTGTTTACACAGGGGTTGATTGACAGCGCTTCGCTCCCCCCTCCCCGTCCCTGACTCAGAGCCGGCTCCTTTTTTTCCAGCCGCCGGCGCAAAACCTCCTTCGCTCACCTGCCCTTTGTCGGGATGCGTGGAATTTTATTTATTTTATTATGTGCCGACAGACAAACTGTTACGGAAATTAGGGGGGGGGCACCTAAGCAAAGTCTCCTCCCGAGTAAACTCATTGGGGTACGGAGTGCTGCCCTTAAGGGAACCCATCTCTCTGCCATGATCCAGTAGGCGAGAGACCACGTACACAGGGAAATGCCTCAGCAGGTAATCTCTGGGTGCTTCAGGAAGCCACTGGGCTAACATCCCTCAACCGGAATCCCATTGTTCTCTCCCAGATAAGTGCTCAAGGTATCCTTGCCAATACTTAACACCCATTCACATTTGCTCAGGGCTATCTCCCTGATAATGCTCTGTTTCCCCCATATGTTAATCTGGTTTTTCCTATATGTTAATCATGTATAACCCTCCCCTTTCGTGATGTAGTGATGATGTTTTGTTGTTGTTGTTCAGTCATTCAGTCGTGTCCGACTCTTCGTGACCCCATGGACCGGAGCACGCCAGGCACTCCTGTCTTCCACTGCCTCCCGCAGTTTGGCCAAACTCATGCCAGTCGCTTCGAGAACACTGTCCAACCATCTCATCCTCTGTCGTCCCCTTCTCCTTGTGCCCTCCATCTTTCCCAACATCAGGGTCTTTTCTAGGGAGTCTTCTCTTCTCATGAGGTGGCCAAAGTACTGGAGCCTCAACTTCAGGATCTGCCCTTCTAGTGAGCACTCAGGGCTGATTTCTTTAAGAATGGATAGGTTTGATCAAAACAGAAGAAGAAGAAGAAGAAGAAGAAGAAGAAGAAGATGTCCAAAACAGAAGAAGAAGAAGAAGAAGAAGAAGAAGAAGAAGAAGAAGAAGAAGAAAAGAAGAAAAAGAAAGAAAGAAGAAAAAGAAGTCCAAAACAGAAGAAGAAGAAGAAGAAGTCCAAAACAGAAGAAGAAGAAGAAGAAGAAGAAGAAGAAGAAGAAGAAGAAGTCCAAAACAGAAGAAGAAGAAGAAGAAGAAGAAGAAGAAGAAGAAGTCCAAAAGAAGAAAAGAAGAAAGAAAAGACGAAGAGAAGAAGAAAGAAAAAGAAGAAGTCCAAAACAGAAGAAGAAGAAGAAGAAGAGAGAAGAGAGAAGACAAGAAGAAAAAGAAGAAGAAAAAGAAGAATCCAAAACATAAGAATAAGAAGAAGAAGAAAAGAATAGAATAAAAGACGAATAAGAAGAAGAAGAAGAAGAAGAAGAAAAAATAAGACTAATAAGAATAAGAGAAGAAAAGAATAAGTCCAAAACAGAGAAGAAGAAGAAGAATAAGAAGACGAAGATAGAGAAAAGAAAAAAGAATAAGTCCAAAACAGAAGAAGAAGTAAGACGAAGAAGACGAATAAGAAGAAGAAAAAGAAGAGAAGTCCAAACAGAAGAAGAAGAAATAAAGAAGAAGAAGAGAGAAACGAAGAAAAAGAAGAAAAGAAAAAAAGAAGTCCAAAACATAAAAAATAAAAGAATAAGAAGAATAAGAGAGAAAGAAAAAAGAAGAATGTCCAAACATAAGAAGCAGAAGAAGAAAAGAAGAAAAGAAAGAATAAGAAGAAGTCCAACAAATAAGAAGAATAAGAAGAGAAATCATAAATAAGAATAAGATTCCAAAACAAGAAGAATAATAATAAGAAAGAAAGAAATTCTAAAACAGAAGAATAAGAAAATAATAAGAAATAAGAATAAAGAAAAATAAAAAAAAAAGAAAAATAAAAATAATCCAAAACATAATAAGAAGTCCAAAACAGAATAAGAATAAGAAGAAGAAGAATAAGAAGAAGAAATAGAAGAAGAAGTCCAAAAATAAAAGAAGTAAGAAAGAAGAAGATAATAAGAAGAAGTCCAAATCATAACAGAAGAAGAAGAATAATAAAAGAAAATAATAATAAGAAGAAGAATAAGAAGAAAAAGAAGAATTCCAAAACAGAATAGAAGAATAAGAAGAAGAAGTCCAAAACATAATAAGAGATAAGAAAAGAATAAGAAGAATAATAAGAATTCTAAAACAAAGAAAGAATAAACGAAGAAAATAAGAAGACAGAAGAATAAAAAAAGAAAGAAAGAAAAAAAGTCCAAAACCAGAAGAATAATAATAAGAAGAAAGAAGAATAAATAAGAATTCCAAAACAAGAATAATAATAAAAGAAGAATAATAATAAGAAGATTAATATATAATATAAGAATAAAAAAAAATAATAAAAAATAATTCCAAAACATAAGAAGAAAAAATAAGTCCAAACAGAAAAAAAAGAAAATAAGGAAATAATAAGAAGAATACTAAAATCCAAAACTAAAGAATAAGAATAAGAATAATAATAATAAGAAGAATATATCCAAAACAGAATAAGATATAATAAGAATAATACTAATAAGAATAATAAGAAGAAAATAAGAAGAATTCCAAAACAGCAGATAAAGAATAATAATATAGAAGAATATAATATAATACTTAATAATAAGAATAAAAAAAATAATAAGATCAAAAAATAAGAAAGAAGAAAGAAGATAATAATACTAAGAAGAATAATAACTAATATAATAGATAAGCATATAATAAGAATAAGACGAATAATAATAATAAGAATAAAAAGAAGAAGTCCAAAACGATAGAAGAAAGAATAAGAAGAAGACTAAGAAAAGAAGAAAGAAAAAAGAATAAGTCCAAACATAAGAAGAATAAGAATAAGAATAAGACTAAGATAAAAGACACGAAGAAAGAAGAAAAAGAAGAATCCAAACAAGAAGAATAAGAAGAAAAGAGAATATAAAGATAAACCGAACGAATAGAAGAGAAAAGAAGAAAAATAAATAATTCCAAAACATAAGAAAATAATAATAATAATAAGAATAATAATACAATAAGAATAAGATAAAATAATAATAAAATAATAATTCAAAACATAATAATAATAATAATAATAATAAGAATAATAAGAAGAATAATTCCAAAACATAATAATAATAAGATAATAATAATAATTCCAAAACAATAAAATAAGAAGAATAATAAAATAATAATCTAAAACATAATAAGAAGAAATAATAATAATAAGAATAATAAAAAAGAAATAAATAAGAAAAAATTCCAAACATAGAATAATTCCAAAACATAATAAGATAATAATAATAAAATAATAATAATAATAATAATAATCCAAACATAAGATAATAATAATAATAAGAAATAAATAAGAATAATAAGAAATTCCAAACATAATAAGAATAAGAATAATAATAATAAGAATAATAAAAAAAATATAATTCCAAAACAGAATAAATATAAGAATAATAATCCAAAACATAAGATAATATAAATAATAATAATAAGAATAAGAATAATTCTAAAACATAAGAATAATAATAATAAGATAATAGAATAGAATAAGTTGTCCCAAAACAGATAATAAGGACTCTAATTGCCAAAACTGGTTTGAATCCACATCGTGATATCGGTTTCATAATTTTTGAACCGGCAATATATCGTGAATCATGATATGTGTGAGTCCCATGCAAAAATCACCATGAAGCCACCCAATGCCTCCTCTACAAAGCTCCATCCTTATTTCCGACACCTATGTTATATTGGTATATCACGATGTTTAGTTGGTGATATATCACGCTGTTGAAAACCAGGTATCGCCCATGCTTAATTATGATACTGGCAGTTTTGTTTTCAACATTCCCCCTAATTATCCCTAGCACGGAGCTTGCCTTTATCACGGACAATGCACACCGGGTCAACATCAGCTCATTCAGCTCATTCCTGTGCAGTCGCTGCCAGTTCAGACCCTACTAGCGAAATGTGAAATTATGGGGTGGGTGTGTTTTGCCTCGATAAGCATCCCTTGTGGGAAGGTTACTGGAGTGCTTTTGTGGCTAGACACAGCCTGTGGATTATCCACTCTCCGAGTCAGAGGGAATGCGCATTATTTATTCACTACAAACCGGAAATCAAAGCTTGGCTGGTTAATACAAATCGATAGGCAGATTTCAGCATCCTCACCGCCTGGTTCCTTGGCCTCAAACCTCCTTTCCCTGCCCGCTGTCTTCCTGTCAACACCACTGTCCATTGAGAGGCAGCGTGGTGCAGTGGTTAGAGTGTTGAGCTGGGACCTGGGAGACCAAGGTTTGAATCACCATGTAGCGGGGAAGCTCACTGGGTGACCTTGGCCCAGTCGCAACTGTTAACGGAGAAATCTGAGGGTTCCCTTGGACAAAAAAACAAGGACACCAGCCAGGAATACCAGACCAAAAAAAGCAGCCAGTAGGCTTGGTCTTTATTGAAGACTGTCAGGACAGGAGTTCCACCCGCCACCAGATGGAACAAGATGGAAGCCCTGAACAAAAGGAGACCCCAACTTTTATTAGTTCCTAATCCCCAAGCGGGTGGCGCTGTGGGTTAAACCACTGAGCCTAGGGCTTGCCGATCAGAAGGTCGCCGGTTCGAATCCCCGCGACGGGGTGAGCTCCCGTTGTTCGGTCCCAGCTCCTGCCCACCTAGCAGTTCGAAAGCATGTCAAAGTGCAAGTAGATAAATAGGTACCGCTCCGGCGGGAAGGTAAACGCCGTTTCCGTACGCTGCTCTGGTTCGCCAGAAGCGTCTTAGTCATGCCGGCCACATGACCCGGAAGCTGTACACCGGCTCCCTCGGCCAGTAAAGCGAGATGAGCGCCGCAACCCCAGAGTTGGACACGACTGGACCTAATGGTCAGGGGTCCCTTTACCTTTACTCCCCAAGCTACACCCCTAAAACTACATCATCACTACATCATTGATACATCACAAAAAGGGAGGGTTTGAGGTGGTAACCTGAGTATCTTGACACCTGTCCTGTTCCTCCCCTCACCCCTCCCAGGCACAGATTCCAGAAAACAGAGATGTTCCCAGTTTCCTGCCCTTCCAGAGAAGGTTTGATCACTGTCTTTCGTTTCAGCCAGTACTGCATCCATTCCCAAAAGTTGCCTCTGTGTAAGTGAAATGATCCACAGTCTGGCACCATTGGTGTTCATAGAATCATAGAGTTGGAAGAGAGCACAAGGGCCATCCAGTCCAACCAAGTTGTTGGTTTGTCCGCTGAGCAGAGTTCCCTGTGGACGCGCTGCTACATCTAGGGGATTATGGCTGCCCCGTATTCCAAGTCTCCCCACTTTGATAGTCCTTTTTCCATGGTGAGAAACAAAGGTGGAATGGCGTGGATCCGACATAGGGTTGAATTTATAGGAATTTGTAACAGAAACACTATAGAGAAAGAAATATTTTCACTCAAGTGTGTGTGAGAGAGAGTCGTGCTTGTAGGGCTGGGTGGTTCGGGAAATTCCTGTAACACAAGTGCTTAGCCAGAGTGGTTTAGCAACCAGTCCCCAAGGAACTCTGGGAATAATAATAATCTATATATATAAAATGCAAGTGTCTCTGCATCCAGTCCGTGTGTCTCTGGGTTTGCGCTACTGCAAACTACTCATGTGAGCTTTTATTTAAAATACATCTCTGGGTAATTTGTGGTGCATAGGAATTTGTTCAATCCCTCCCCCCCCAAAAAAAAATAGTCCAGCACCCCACAAGGTCTGAGGGACAGAGGACCCCTGCACTAGGGTCTGTACCCCTGCCCTCCCTGTTCACCAAGCCCCCCATATTAATAATAATAATAATAATAATAATTTTATTTATACCCCGCCCTTCCCAGCCAGAGAACCGGGCTCAGGGCGGCTAACATCAATTAAAATCACAACAAAAAGCATAAAAACGATCAATTTAAAATAACAGATTAAAATACAAATTAAAATTCAATTAAAACTGCAGGTCTCAATTTCAAAATAACCCACCAATAAAAGATGAAGCATAAATATTAAACAGAAACCAACCCAAAGGCCAGGTGGAACAGCTCCGTCTTGCAGGCCCTGCGGAAAGATGCCAAATCCCGCAGGGCCCTGGTCTCCCGTGATAGGCTGTTCCACCAAGTCGGGGCCAATATTGAGAAGGCCCTGGCCCTAGTTGAGGCCAACCTAACGTCTTTGTTGCTCGGGACCTCCAAAAGATTATCACTTGAGGACCTTAAGGTCCTACATGGGACATACCAGGAGAGGCGGTCCCTTAAATACGAGGGTCCCAAACCGCATAGGGCTTTAAAGGTCAAAACCAGCACCTTAAACCTGATCCTGTACTCCACCGGGAGCCAGTGCAGCTGGTAAAGCACTGGATGAATGTGGTCCCGCGGCAAAGACCCGGTAAGGAGCCTCGCCGCGGCATTCTGCACCCGCTGGAGTTTCTGGGTCAGCTTTAGGGGCAGCCCCGCGTAGAGCGAGTTACAATAGTCAAGTCTGGAGGTGACCGTCGCATGGATCACTGTGGCCAGATCAGGGCGAGAGAGGTAGGGGGCCAACTGCTTAATACGGCGGAGATGGAAAAATGCCACCTTTGCTGTGATTGCAACCTGTGCCTCCATAGAAAGAGAGGCATCAAAGGTTACACCCAAACTCTTGACGGAAGGCGCTGGCACTAGTTGGGCCCCCGCAAGAGATGGGAGTTGGCCTCCCAACCCCATGTCGTCCCGACCCAGCCAGAGGACCTCTGTCTTCGAAGGGTTTAACTTCAACCGGCTCCCACGCATCCATGCAGCCACAGCCTCCAAGCACCTGGCCAGTGTGTCTGGGACCGAGTCAGGGCGGCCGTCCATCAACAGAAAAAGCTGGGTGTCATCAGCATATTGATGACAGCCCAGCCCGAAACTCCGGACAATCTGGGCAAGAGGGCGCATAAAGATATTAAAAAGCATCGGGGAAAGGATTGTGCCCTGCGGAACTCCACACACCAAGGAGTGTCGCGGTGACAATTCCCTCCCTAGCACCACTCTCTGTCCCCGACCTGAGATAAAGGAGCGCAGCCATTGTCGGACTGTGCCCTGAATCCCCACGTCGGCAAGGCGGTGGTCTAAAAGATCGTGGTCGACCATATCGAAGGCTGCTGACAAATCTAAAAGAATCAGCAAGCCCGAACCGCCTCGATCCAGCTGTCTACGAAGATCATCTGTTAGCGCCACCAAAGCTGTCTCGGTCCCATAACCAGGGCGGAAGCCGGACTGAAACGGATCCAGAGCCAATGTTTCATCCAGAAATCCGCTAAGCTGTTCAGCAACCGCTCTCTCAATTACCTTACCCAGGTACGGAAGATTCGAAACTGGGCGGTAATTGGATAGATCTAAAGGATCTAAGGATGTTTTCTTTAAGAGCGGACGCACCACTGCCTCCTTCAATTCCTGTGGGAAAGTCCCCGTGCCAAGGGACAAATTTATGATCTCACCCAGAGGGGCCCGTACCTCGTCTGGACACGCTCTAATCAGCCAAGATGGGCACGGGTCAAGGGGGCAAGTGGTGGGCCTTCCAGCTTGGAGGAATCTGTCTACATCGGCAGGGAGTATCCGATCAAAGTGGTCCAATACTGGACCCGAGGACAGTCGAGGGGCCTCCAGTTCCATTATTGTATCCAAATTGGCAGAGAGGTCACGGCGGAGCAGCAAGACTTTCTCCGCAAAAAAGCTCGCAAATGCCTCACAGCTATGAGTCGAATTTGTATTTAAATTTGGTTGTCCCTCTAGGGTTGTTAAAGACCTAATTATTCTAAAGAGTTGTGCTGGGCGAGAGCTAGCAGATGCAATGGAAGCTGAGAAGTAAGACTTCTTTGCCGCCTTCATTGCCATCTCATAGGTTTTCATAAACATCCTATAAGATGTTCTTGAGGCTCCGTCGCGAGCACGCCGCCATACTCGCTCTAGCCGTCTGAGCTCCCGCTTCATTTTCCGGAGCTCCTCAGTAAACCAAGGGGTCCGGTTTCGGCGGGGTCGCAGAGGGCGCTTAGGTGCGATCTCATCAATGGCCGTCAAGAGTCGGTTATTCCAATCTTCGACAAGGTCATCTAATGAGTCGCCAGGGGGGGCAGGGTCCCGCAAAGCCTGACGGAATCTATCTGGATCCATCAGCCTTCGCGGGCGAGCCAAAATAGGCTCGCCACCCGAGCAGGGGAGGAGCGGAAAGTCAATCTTGGCTCTCAGAGCGTAGTGATCAGACCATGGCACTTCCACAGAGGGGAGCATGATCACATCTATGCCAGCACCAAAGATCAAATCCAGTGTGTGGCCTGCTTGATGTGTGGGGCCCAAAACAAACTGGGAGAGCCCTAGTGTCGCCATGGAAGTCACTAGGTCCAGAGCCTGTGAAGAGGGAGTGTCATCGGCATGGACGTTGAAGTCTCCCAAGACCAGTAGATTTGGGAACTCCAAGGCCCAGCCTGCCACCACCTCCAACAGGTCTGACAGGGTGGCTGCTGGTGCGCTGGGTGGTCGGTACACCAGCCAGACAGCCAAGTTCTCCTTGGAACCCCACACAAGACCAACACATTCAATACCGGAGATCGCTGGTACTGGCAGAGCTCTGAAAGAGCAACCCTCCCGGATTAACAATGCTACTCCTCCCCCCCGACCCACAGTCCGTGATTGGTGGAGGACGGAAAAACCTAAGGGTGCTATCTCACGTAGGGAGACTACTTCACCTTCCCGCACCCAGGTCTCCGTCACGCAAGCCAGGTCAACCCCCAGCGAGACAAAGAAGTCACGCATGGTGGCGGTTTTATTGCCAATGGACCTGGCATTGCACAGCACCAATGACGGAGGTGGATAATCCCTGCTCACCCTACCCTCGTCCTTCGGGATGGGGCGTAGATTGGAAGGGGTTCGAGCATTATTGCATCTCAAAGCCCTTCGCCCGTAGTGATATCTAGCCCCACCGCCATACCTCCCTAGCCCTTCAATAGTGGAGATCCCAAGCTTCATGTTAGCCTCCCCAATAGGGGGGTAACAACACCTCGCTAATAAATCATCTTTGGGCCAATGGAGGGGTGAGTATTCAATATGGGAGATGTGTCTAAAAGATAAACCCCAATCCGCCACACCCCGGCTGGGGCAGACGTTCACCCCGTGATTCTCTGGTTGTCAGTCCCTCTCTCCCTCCTGAAGAGGGTGAGGTGCTGTTGGATCTGTCTGTGATTGTGGGAATATTAATGCAGCATGGGCTATAAAATGAGGATCGCTAGCCAACAGAGAGCCAACTTCGGGTTCAGAAGGCCTGTCTATTCTGTCTCGCCAAAAGTGTAATGGAGAAGGTCGATCCTTCTCACAAGTTGTTAAAGGTCCAGGTTGAATGCTGGATTTCTCCAGGCTGTCCATGGCAAGAAGTTCTTTTGGTGTTATTGTCGTGCGGATATTGGAGGGGCCAATTTCCTCATCTCCAGTAATACTTGAAGGGGAAGCGTGGAATTGCCCTGTTGTCTTATTATGGGGTGAGGAGTTGGATGTCATTAAATAATGAGCCCCAGGTGCTACAGTTCTTATATTTTGAGCTAAAACCTCAGTCCTTATATTCAATAGTCTCTCCTTCAAATCTCGTAGTTCTAGACTAACGGGATTCTTTTCTTCCATTGGGGAGTTAATATTTTTGGTATTGGACTTAACTTCCCTTGTCCACATTTGCTTTGACTCTTTGCTGGGGATCAGTTGCTTCCTTGTATCATCCTTGAATACCCTCACTGGGCGGAGAAAATGAAACCACCATAGAGTATATTAACCCCTTAAAGCACCCCCTCCCAACTTCATGCAACTACTAAGCTCGCTTTTCAACTTTCCAACGCCATTCCTTCGTGCAAAGTCAGGATTGTGATGCAGCACTAGGAATCCTCCACTAGGAGCTGCTTGATGACAGCCTTACATTTCTATGGCTATAGGAAGAAAGAGCACTCAGCTTTAATGTTTCAGCACCAGACCAGACATGCACCTTGTATGACCATTTGCCATGCTTGTCACTGAGCAATGTCTTGGAAGGAAACAGACTCCCCCCCACCCCACTAGTGCAAGAGACCTCTTGTCTATTCTGTTATACACTTTCCCTGCAATGTGTTGTGTGTGATTTTTAAAGACATTCCAGCTCATTTATTAAGAAGCGTCTTTCATGTCTGGTTTTAAAGGTCAGCCAAGTTGCGGGCCTGAAGTTCAAACAGTGGGAGATAGATACACACACTCTATATGGAGCTTCACTTCGCTTAATCTCGAAGCTGCAGTCAGTGCAGAATGCTGCAGCAAGATTGCTGACAGGAAGAAGGCCTCATTGGCATATGACTGCTGGGCTCAGAGATCTAAGGTTGTGGCCGATTTGCTCTTGGGTCAAGTTCAAGGTGTTCCTATTGATCTATAAAGTCCTTAACTATCTGGGACCAGTTTACGTGTGAGATTGTCCTACCCCATAAACACCCAGTCGACCAATATTGGTGTATGCAGTGCTTTTTTCTTAAAAAATAAAAAAATAGTTTAGGGGTACTCTCATTTCCCCACACATATTGAAATTTGTTGTTGTTTAGTCATGTAGTCGTGTCCGACTCTTCATGACCCCATGGACCAGAGCACGCCAGGCACTCCTGTCCTCCACTGCTTTGGTCAGGCTCATGTTGGTAGCTTCAAGAACACTGTCCAACCATCTCATCCTCTGTCTTGTTGTTGTTTCGTTGTTTAGTCATGTCCGACTCTTCGTGACCCCATGGACCAGAGCACGCCAGGCACCCCTATCCTCCACTGCCTCCCGCAGTTTGGCCAAGCTCATGCCAGTCGCTTCGAGAACACTGTCCAACCATCTCATCCTCTGTCGTCCCCTTCTCCTTCTTTCCCAACATCAGGGTCTTTTCCAGGGAGTCTTCTCTTCTCATCAGGTGGCCAAAGTCTTGGAGCCTCAGCTTCAGGATCTGCCCTTCCAGTGAGCACTCAGGGCTGATTTCTTTAAGAATGGATAGGTTTGATCTTCTTGCAGTCCATGGGACTCTCAAGAGTCTCCTCCAGCACCAGAATTCAAAAGCATCCATTCTTCGGCGATCAGCCTTCTTTGTGGTCCAGCTCTCACTTCCATACATCACTACTGGGAAAACCATAGCTTTAACTATATGGACCTTTGTCGGCAAGGTGATGTCTCTGTTTTTTAAGATGCTGTCTAGGTTTGTCATTGCTTTTCTCCCAAGAAGCAGGCGTCTTCTAATTTCGTGACTGCTGTCACCATCTGCAGTCATCATGGTGCCCAAGAAAGTGAAATCTCTCACTGACTCCATTTCTTCCCCTTCTCTCAGAGATGCTGAGAGATCCTGCATATTGAAATACTGCCCCTCAATGAGGCCAAACTTAGATTCACAAAATGTTTAGGGGTATGGCGTACCCCTGCGTCCTCCCAGAAAAAAAGCACTGGGTGTACGTTTTACTCTGTTTTTAGTTTATTGCTGAATTTATTCTGCTTTTTGAACGTGGCAAATGGTTGCTTTCACTGATAATTTTAGGTTTATTCTCTTTGTAAACCGCTTTTTAAAAATAACCAAGCGGTGTGTACCTTTTATGAAAACGAATAGATTAATTGATAAGAGACTTCCCAAAGCACCGGGGCTGGTAGAACAGACAACATCGAGGAGGAGATCCTGCAATATAATCTATACCATCGACTGCAAAAAAACAACAACAATAAACTCCCAGATTGCTGTGCCCAGTAGGCAGGTAAAACTGCAACCGACAAACCACAAATCGGCCATTTTGACCAGAGTCATCATTTCAGTCCTGAGAAGCGCAGCCAGGCAGACTTATCAATAATTCCTACAGAGATGTGGAGAGATCCAGCAATGTTAGCAAAGGCCGGACGCATGGAGGAAAGTACAGCATCGCTGAGCTTCAGCAAATTATACCACTCTGAGCATCCCACACTCGAAGCTCCTACCATTTTTTTCAGAGCAGATGATGGAGGCGGATGTCACTTAAACTCTGTTTCGATTCTCATCTGTCTCTCCGTCTACCTACCTACCTACCTACTGACCTACCTAGATGTCTGCCAACATGACACGAAGGCTGGCAACATCAGTCCCGCCGTGTGGGAATCCCTTGCAGACGACCGCAGTGCCTGGAGACGGACGGTCAGGTTGTGCATCCAACAGCAGTGACCAGAGGAGGAATGACCGCTGGGAGGAGGGCAGAGAGAAGGAACGCCGTGGTGCATCTGCAACAGCACAACCAGACGCCTTCACCTGCCCTGGCTGCAGCAAAACATGTCTCTCCCATATCGGTCTCAGCTGCAACTGTCCCAACAGCTTGACCTCACCCCCAAAGATGTGAAGAAGAAGAAGAAGAAGAAGAAGAGTTTGGATTTGATATCCCGCTTTTCACTACCCGAAGGAGTCTCAAAGCGGCTAACATTCTCCTTTCCCTTCCTCCCCCACAACAAACACTCTGTGAGGTGAGTGGGGCTGAGAGACTTCAGAGAAGTGTGACTAGGCCAAGGTCACCCAGCAGCTGCATGTGGAGGAGCGGAGACGCGAACCCGGTCCCCCAGATTACGAGTCTACCGCTCTTAACCACTACACCACACTGTCTCCACTGTCTTCCAAGGCAGACAAATGCCACTATTATGTGGCACCGGTAATGGTGCCAATTGCACCGTTCAAAGCGATCTCACGGGTAAAATGGTGCCAAGTTGTTCAGGGCTTTTTTTTAAAAAAATGACTGCATTATTCACCAATTCAAAACAGATTTGTGCAGGAGACAAAACTGTTCTATGAGCTATGCTTGAAAGTACTCGCAACGTTTGCAACGGCGCAGAGAGAGCAGAGTAGCTGGAGGTCTCCTCGGGAGTAGGGGGGGAGGAATTTGATTCCGTTTGCATTCAAGGTGAACCTATCTAATTCACACTTTCTTGACCAGAGGAGGAATGACCACTGGAAGGAGCACAGAGAGAAGTGCATCTGCAGCAGCACGGTTGGACTCCTTTGTCTGGTCCGGCTGCAACGAAACATGTCTCTCCCATATCGGTCTCCACAGCCACAGCAGGAGCTGCGATTCTCCAACAGTTTGCCCTCCCTCCCAAAAGTGCGTTCTTCCATTGCCTCCTGAGACAGGATTGAAGCTGGGTTTTGGGGGGGGGGAGGGGGGACGCATCAAAACTAAGAGCTGTTTGGCAGTGGAATCGAGAGGTTGTGGACTCTCCTTCCTTGGAGACTTTCCAGCCACCTCTGTCATAGGTGTTTGAGTTGAGATTCCTGCATTGCAGGGGGCTGGACTAGATGTACCCCCGGGGTCCCTTCCAACTCTACGGCTCTACGAAAACATGCTATTTCATAAGACGCGACAGGATCAATACGGATGGTGGTGATGGATGGGTATGGAATAAACAGGAGTGGGTGCACAGCCGCAGTCCGCAGGCTCCCCCCGGCGCCCTCCTCCTCCCTTCTTCCACGACGGCGGAGGCAACAATTCACCCTTGCACATAAGGAGGCTGCATCTGAAGCTGTCTGGGTTGCTTTCGTGAGCCTCTCAAGGTCTCCTTTGCAAAACACAAAGGCGCACGATTCTCAAGGTGCGCCGAGATTAAGTGGGGAGGCACAACGGGGAAGCTGGAACCAGAAGGGGCGAGGGGAGCCAGGCAGCGGGGGACGGGAGTGGGGAGATAATGGGGAGCATCCCAGAATCCCTTGCAGCTGCAGAGCATGCTGGGATGCTGCTCTCAGCCCCAGGGCTGTGCCAGAGAATCCTTTGCTTTCCCAAGCCAAGGAAGAAGAGGGGGGGGGGTACTCTCCCCACCTGACATTCATAGCCAGCCTTTGCTCAGCAATGGAGTTTGCCTTATACCAAGTCAAAGCAATGGGCCACCGAGCTCAGTACTGTCTACACGGACTGGCAGCAGCGGCTGTCAAGGGTTTTAGGCATGAGGCATTTTCACAGGGAGAAATGTAAAGTACTACACTTGGCCAAAAAAATGAAAGGCACAACTACAGGATGGGTGACACCTGGCTTGAGACCAGTACATGTAAAAAGGATCCAGGAGTCTTGGTAGACCAGAAACTTGACATGAGTCAACAGTGTGATGCAGCAGCTAAAAAAGCCAATGCAATTCTGGGCTGCATCAATAAGAGTATAGCATCTAGATCAAGGGAAGTAATAGTACCACTGTATTCCGCTCTGGTCAGACCTCACCTGGAATACTGTGTCCAGTTCTGGGCACCCCAGTTCAAGAAGGATACTGACAAGCTGGAACGTGTCCAGAGGAGGGCAACCAAAATGGTCCAAGGCCTGGAAACGATGCCTTATGAGGAACGGCTTAGGGAGCTGGGTATGTTTAGCCTGGAGAAGAGAAGGTTAAGGGGGGATATGATAGCCATGTTCAAATATATAAAAGGATGTCATATAGAGGAGGGTGAAAGGTTGTTTTCTGCTGCTCCAGAGAAGCGGACACGGAGCAATGGATTCAAACTACAAGAAAGAAGATTCCACCTAAACATGAGGAAGAACTTCCTGACAGTGAGAGCTGTTTGGCAGTGGAATTTGCTACCAAGGAGTGTGGTGGAGTCTCCTTCTTTGGAGGTCTTGAAGCAGAGGCTTGACAGCCATCTGTCAGGAATGCTTTGATGGTGTTTCCTGCTTGGCAGGGGGTTGGACTGGATGGCCCTTGGGGTCTCTTCCAACTCTAGGATTCTATGATTCTATGACTCACCTGGAGATGCTACTAGGGATTGGACCTGGAGACCTTTGGCATGCAAAGTAAGCTCTCTACCTGCGAGCTGCAGCCCTTTCCCTAAAAACCAACCAAGATTCTAGTCCTCATGGTGCTGGATAAAGGGATAAATAAACAGGAACGTGGGAAGCAACCTTGGTCCACGTACCCTGACTGGCAGTGCCTCTCCAAGCCATGGTGGCCGTGCTCTGTCTCTACAGCTGGAGGCAGTAAATGATGCAGGCAACCATGGGAGGAGAGAAGATGCTCTGGGGCTTGGATCCTGCTTACATTTTGAACTGGGACCGGAAACTAATTTGTAGCCAGTGCAGTCAGACCAGGATCGGTGCAATATCCTCAGACTGTCTTGCCACAGTGAGCGACCTGGCTGCTAAATTCTGTACTAGCTGAAGTTTCCGAACCGTCTTAAGGGGCAGCCCCATGTATAACGCGTTGCAGCAGTCTAACCCAGAGATTACCAGAGAATAAACAGAAAGTGAGGAGGACTTAAAGAACCTTTTAATCATAGTGAAAGAGGAAAGCGCAAAACATGGTCTGAAGCTCAACATCTCAAAATTTAAGATCATGGCCACTGGTCCCATCACCTCCTGGCAAATAGAAGGGGAAGAAATGGAGGCAGTGAGAGATTTCACTTTCTTGGGCTCCATGATCACTGCAGATGGTGACAGCAGTCACGAAATTAAGAGACGCCTGCTTCTTGGGAGAAAAGCAATGACAAACCTAGACAGCATCTTAAAGAGCAGAGACATCACCTTGCCGGCAAAGGTCCGTATAGTTAAAGCTATGGTTTTCCCAGTAGTAATGTATGGAAGTGAGAGCTGGACCATAAAGAAGGCCGATCGCCGAAGAATGGATGCTTTTGAATTATGGTGCTGGAGGAGACTCTTGAGAGTCCCATGGACTGCAAGAAGATCAAACCTATCCATTCTGAAGGAAATCAGCCCCGAGTGCTCACTGGAAGGACAGATCCTGAAGTTGAGGCTCCAAGACTTTGGCCACCTCATGAGAAGAGAAGACTCCCTGGAAAAGACCCTGATGTTGGGAAAGATGGAGGGCACAAGGAGAAGGGGACGACAGAGGATGAGATGGTTGGACAGTGTTCTCGAAGCTACTAACATGAGTTTGGCCAAACTGCGAGAGGCAGTGAAGGATAGGCGTGCCTGGCGTGCTCTGGTCCATGGGGTCACAAAGAGTCGGACACGACAAAACAACAGCAACAACAGACAACAGAAGTTAGGCTGTCCTTGTCCAGGTAAGGGCGCAGCTGGGCCAGCAGCCAAAGCCACTGAGACTCAAGCAACAGCAATGGATCCAGAAGGCTCCCCTAGGAGCCTGCTGCTTCAGAGGGTGCGTAACCCCACCAAGAGCAGGCAACCTCCCATCCATCCAGTTTAGGGACCTCGGTCTTATGTGGACTGAGCTTCACTTTGTCAGCTCTCATCCAGTCCACTACTGAGCCAGCAGCCAAGCTTTCCCGATGTCCTAATGGAACCTCCAGCTCCAGGAGCAGTCTATCTCGATCGCTAGCTCCTGTGGGGCATTGGACCACTGCAAGAACAGGGTGATGGACCAGATGGGCTGTTGGCCTGATCCAGAAAGCCTTTCTTAGGGCCGGCGGCAGATCCATCCCTTTCCTGCGAAGCGGTGAAGGAAGCCCCAGCCCTTTCCTTCTGCTCTTTCCGTCTGCTAGTGGGAAGTCCTTTATGAGAAAAGGAACGTGCTCCGCTCCATGGCAGAAACATGATCTGGCGGGGGTGGGGAGGGGTGGGGGAGCGCCGCTGGGGTTTTTTTTGCCGACGGCAGCAGAATAACCCGAGCCAGCTAGCAGCCGGATCGTCCCGCGGGAGCCGTGTACCGAGTCTGCAGCGCTAATCAATTTGCTCGGAAGTTGCACTTTACTGGGAAGCAAGACCCGCTCCGCTCAGCGGGGCTCAGACCACAGAAACGTGCCCTGGGGAAGGGGCCCAGGTGGGGCTTGACCCTCAAGGCAAAGCAGACATAAGAATGTGAGAGTAGGAATACAGGAATCTGCCTTAAAGTGGGTCAGCCCCTTGCTCCATCTAGCTCAGTGCTGTCTGCACGGGCTGGCAGGATTTCAGGAAGGAGCGTCTCCCAAAATGTCACGGAGCTGTCAAGTGAGGGCAGGTCATCCACAGGGCAGGGACAGAATGCAACGAGCTTTTTATTGATAGAAAATAACACAGCAGAGTCCCCTGGTTCGACTTAATCCAGCGGATTACAGTAAATTGCTGAAACTGACCCCTACTTCCTTCCTTCCCCCTCTAGCCTCTCACTCGGGATCCCACCCCCCACAAGCAGACGAGGGGCTGAGCCGCTCCTCTGGGCCTGTCTGGCCCATTGCTCAGCAAGGTGCAGCACTCAAACGGGGTGCCAGAGGGGGAGGGGAACCTAGTCATATGGGTGGGGTTCAAATAAAATAAAATAATAATAATAATAATAATAATAATAATAATAATAATAATAATAATGCTGGAGGAGACTCTTGAGAGTCCCATGGACTGCAAAAAGATCAAACATATCCATCCTTAAAGAAATCAGCCCTGAGTGCTCACTGGAAGGACTGATCCTGAAGTTGAGGCTCCAGTAATTTGGCCACCTCATGAGAAGAGAAGACTCCCTGGGAAAGACCCTGATGTTGGGAAAGATGGAGGGCACAAGGAGAAGGGGACGACAGAGGACGAGATGGTTGGACAGTGTTCTCGAAGTGGAAGACAGGAGGAGGAGGAGGAGGAGGAGGAGGAGGAGGAGGAGGAGAAGAAGAAGAAGAAGAAGAAGAAGAAGAAGAAGAAGAAGAAGAAGAAGAAGAAGAAGAGTTTGGATTTGATATCCCGCTTTTCACTACCTGAAGGAGTCTCAAAGCGGCTAACATTCTCCTTCCCCTTCCTCTGTGAGGTGAGTGGGGCTGAGAGACTTCAGAGAAGTGTGACTAGCCCAAGGTCACCCAGCAGCTGCATGTGGAGGATAGGAGACACGAACCCGGTTCCCCAGATTACGAGTCTACCGCTCTTAACCACTACACCGCACTGGAGGGCCTGGTGTGTTCTGGTCCATGGGGTCACGAAGAGTCAGACACGACTAAACGACTAAATGACAACAAAAAACCCAAGTTAACTCCGGATACATGCATCTGATGAAGCGTACCACGAAATCGCCTGGCATGATTGACGCAGTCACCTTCTAGCTGTTCCCGCTGCAATGGAGCGAAGGTGTCATAACCCCGCTTAATGCCATGTGAATGACATCCCCTCCGAAATTTCTCCGATGAAAATAGGGGCGCCACATTCCATAATGATATTTTTAGTTTTTTAACCCCACACATCTTACTGGGTTGTCCCAGCCACTCTGGGCAGCTTCCGACATATATAAAAACATATAAAAACATTAAACTTTTTTTTTTTAACTTCCCTATCCGAGATTGCCTTCAAACGGCTCAGATAACTCCATACCCTCCAGTGAAAATAGAGGCTTCCTAAGGAAAAGCGAGGGACCCAGGTGGCACTGTGGGTTAAACCACAGAGCCTAGGGCTTGCCGATCAGAAGGTCGGCGGTTCGAATCCCTGCCACGCGGTGAGCTCCTGTTGTTCGGTCCCAGCTCCTGCCCACCTAGCAGTTCGAAAGCACATCAAAGTGCAAGTAGATAAATAGGGACCGCTCCGGCGGGAAGGTAAACGGTGTTTCCGTGCGCTGCTCTGGTTCGCCAGAAGCGGCTTAGTAATGCTGGCCACATGACCCGGAAGCTGTACGCCGGCTCCCTCGGCCAGTAAAGTGAGATGAGCGCTGCAACCCCAGAGTCGGACACGACTGGACCTAATGGTCGGGGTCCCTTTACCTTTAAGGAAAAGCGGGACATTCTGGGATCAAATCGGAAACCGGGACGGCTTCTCTAAATTAGGGATCCCCTGGAGAATAGGGACACTTGGAGGGTCTGGAATGATCTGTTGCACCCTCCTGGGAAGCGAGGGACCTTTTCCACCCTTCCCCGAGCTTTCAGGGATGGAGAGGGGGCTAAAGGACCTGTCCCCACCCTGCCCACCATTATGGCTCCCCGACTCTGCCGTGACCTTCAGGAGGATTCCTCGAATCTCTCCCTCCAGATGGAGATCGGAGGGGACAGACCACAGAGTGCTGACGCAGGCCTCCGGGGAGCGTGGCGTGGATGCGGCAAAAGGAAGCCTTTCCCTCCCCACAGCCCTGCCTGGAGGTGGGTTGGCTGGCTGGAGCTAGGCGCCTGTGTGCCGAGAGCGAGGCTTTGTGTACCTGGCCTTCCATCTGGGAACTGGGGCAAACGGCTTGCTGGATCAGGCCAGTGGCCCCTCCAGTCCAGCATCCTCTCCTCGCAGTGGCCAAACACCCCAAGGAACCTAGGAATCTAGATAGACTGCGTCTGGACCTGGAGGTTCCTTAAGAACATAAGAGGAACGTGGGCCAAGGGTCCATCTCGTCCAGCACCCTTTCCCCACAGTGGCCAAATAACCTAGGCATCGAGGTAGACTGCTTCTGGGCCAGGAGGTTCCACAATATGGAGGCTCTTCATATGAACCGACCCAGACCCTGAGATTATCCTCGGAGGCCCTTCTGCTTCCTGTGCCTCCTCCATGAGAGGATGGCAACGTGAGAATGGGCCTTTTTCTGCAGTGGCTCCCTCTCTGTGAGATGCTCTTCCCAGGGGGATAATAATAATAATAATAATAATAATAATAATGCGAGAAACATCAAACATTAAAAACTTCCCTAAACAGTGATGCCTTCAGGTGTCTTCTAGAAGTCAGGTAGTTGTTTATTTCCTTGACATCTGATGGGAGGGCGTTCCACAGGGTGGGTGCCACCACTGAGAAGGCCCTCTGCCTGGTTCCCTGTAACCTCACTTCTCACAGGGAGGGAACTGCCAGAAGACCCTCGGAGCTGGACCTCGGCGTCCGGGCTGAATGATGGGGGTGGAAACGCTCCTTCAGGTATGCTGGGACTTTGAGGTCGTTTTGGGCTTTCAAGGTCAGCACCAACACTTTGAATTGTTCTCGGAAATGTACTGGGAGCCAATGTAGGTCTTTCAGGACCGGTGTTATGTGGTCTCGGCGGCCGCTCCCAGTCCCCAGTCTAGCTGCCGCATTCTGGATTAGTTGCAGTTTAATCTAAAGTTTGTTCAAGAAATTCAGGGTGAATGCTCAATAAGCATAAGAACATCTGAAGAGACTGATGGATCAGGCCATTTATCTCGTCCTTAAGACCCAGCAGAAGAATGCACTTTCTGAATTAGGTCTCATTCTCTCCCCTGTGAGAGCTGCACCATAAAGAAGACTGATCGCCGAAGAATGGATGCTTTTGAATTCTGGTGCTGGAGGAGACTCTTGAGAGTCCCATGGACTGCAAAAAGATCAAACCTATCCATTCTTAAAGAAATCAGCCCTGAGTGCTCACTAGAAGGACAGATCCTGAAGCTGAGGCTCCAATACTTTGGCCACCTCATGAGAAGAGAAGACTCCCTGGAAAAGACCCTGATGTTGGGAAAGATGGAGGGCACAAGGAGAAGGGGACGGCAGAGGACGAGATGGTTGGACAGTGTTCTCAAAGCTACCAACATGAGCCTGACCAAACTGCGGGAGGCAGTGGAGGATAGGCGTGCCTGGCGTGCTCTGGTCCATGGGGTCACGAAGAGTCGGACACGACTTAACGACTGAACAACAAAAACTCTCTCCTGCATCCCTTTAAGCTGTTGGCTCAACTAAATTCAATTGTCTCGCCTTGTTCAAAGTTGCGCGGACGGGTATTCTTAACTCATGTTTACTTTTAGACATGATGGTTATTTGCAATTGTAATTATTCATAGGGCGCGTTGGAACTGGGATATGCCGCGACAATCATTTGATATGCTGGGAGCTGCTCTGAGCGCAGGCTTCTGGGAAATTGGCAAGCAAACAAAGGGATGAATGGCTGGCGGAGTCCGATTCTCTGAACATCAGACGAGCCCTGTCGGATCAGGCTGAACGGAGCCCGGCCTTGAGTCCATCATTCTGCTCTTGCGGTGGCCCACCAGCTGCCCCAATGCGAAGCCCACGAGAAGGACCTGGGTGAAACAGCCCTCTCCCTATCAGCAATTGTCAGCAACTGGTCTTCAGAGGGACGCTACTTTTGACAATGGAGGTAGGATATAGCCATTGTGCCTAGTTGCCCCTGATAGCTGCTGCGTCTCCTGTTAATTCCTCATTCTGTCTGGGCCATTACAATCAGGAAGGCTGACGAACAGAGGAACAAGGGTTTGGATTAACCAAGCCTTATGAGGAATGGTGCTGATGATACAACCTTGACGGCAGAAAGTGAGGAGGAATTGAAGAACCTTTTAATGAGGGTGAAAGAGGAGAGCGCAAAATATGGTCTGAAGCTCAACATCAAAAAAACTAAGATCATGGCCACTGGTCCCATCACCTCCTGGCAAATAGAAGGGGAAGAAATGGAGGCAGTGATAGATTTTACTTTCTTGGGCTCCATGATCACTGCAGATGGTGACAGCAGTCACGAAATTAAAAGGCGCCTGCTTCTTGGGAGGAAAGCAATGACAAACCTAGACAGCATCTTCAAAAGCAAAGACATCACCTTGCCAACAAAGGTCCGTATAGTTAAAGCTATGGTTTTCCCAGTAGTAATGTACGGAAGTGAGAGCTGGACCATCAAGAAGGCTGATCGCCGAAGAATGGATGCTTTTGAATTCTGGTGCTGGAGGAGACTCTTGAGAGTCCCACGGACTGCAAGAAGATCAAATTTATCCATCCCTAAAGAAATCAGCCCTGAGTGCTCACTGGAAGGGCAGATCCTGAAGTTGAGGCTCCAGTACTTTGGCCACCTCATGAGGAGAGAAGACTCCCTGGAAAAGACCCTGATGTTGGGAAAGATGGAGGGCACAAGGAGGAGGGGATGAGAGAGGACGAGATGGTTGGACAGTGTTCTCGAAGCGACTGGCATGAGTTTGGCCAAACTGCGAGAGGCAGTGGAGGATAGGCGTGCCTGGCGTGCTCTGGTCCATGGGGTCACGAAGAGTCGGACACGACTGAACGACTGAACAACAACAACAACATGAGGAATGGCTGAAGGAGCTGGGTACGTTTAGCCTGGAGGAGACTGAGAGGTTACATGAAAGCCTTCCTCTAATATCTGAAAGGCTGTCCCTTGCAGCAAGCTTGTTTTCTCCTGCTCTGGAAGGGAGGACGCAAACCAAGGTAGAAGCCCCTAGATCTTACCCTAGATCTGACTTGGACTACTGCAGTGTGCTCTACGTGGGGCTACCTTTGAAGGTGACCCGGAAACTACAACTAATCCAGAATGCGGCAGCTAGACTGATGACTGGGAGTGGCCGCCGAGACCATATAACACCGGTCTTGAAAGACCTACATTGGCTCCCAGGATGTTTCCGAGCACAATTCAAAGGGTTGGTGCTGACCTTGAAAGCCCAAAGGCCCAGTAGACCTGAAGGAGCGTCTCCACCCTCATCGTTCTGCCCGGACACGGAGGTCCAGCTCCGAGGATCTTCTGGCAGTTCCCTCCCTGCGAGAAGTAAGATTTCAGGGAACCAGGCAGAGGGCCTTCTCGGTGGTGGCGCCCGCCCTGTGGAACGCCCTCCCATCAGATGTCAAGGAAATAAACAACCACCTGTCTTCTAGAAGACATCTGCCTAAATGATCTAAAAGGACAGAATTGTTGGAAGGGACCCAAAGGGCACTGCAAGACTTTGTGCTGGGGTCTTTCTTTCCTGCCCCGAACCATATAACACCAGTTCTGAAAGACCTACATTGGCTCCCAGTACGTTTCCGAGCACAATTCAAAGTGTTGGTGCTGACCTTGAAAGCCCTAAATGGCCTCAAAGGCCCAGTAGACCTGAAGGAGCATCTCCACCCCCATCGTTCTGCCCGGACACTGAAGTCCAGCTCCGAGGGCCTTCTGGCGGTTCCCTCCCTGCGAGAAGTGAGGTTACAGAGAACCAGGCAGAGAGCCTCCTCAGTGGTGGCACCCTCCCATCAGATGTCAAGGAAATACACAACTCTATTCCTGGCTGGTGTCTTTGTTTGACAATCCACGTGAGCCCAAAGAGTTTCCTATATCAAGGCAACCCTGATCCAGATGGACCAGAGGCCTGCCTCTGTATAACGCCACTTCTTCCTATGTTCCTAGGCCAGCATTGTCAACTCTGACTGGAAGCGTCTCTCTTGGATTTCGGAAAGGAGCCTCTCCCACCTGATGCCGGGAGGTGCTGTCGTTTGAACCCGAGATCTCCCGCATGGGTGATGGACCCTCGTGCACTGCGATTCCTGCATTGCAGGGGGTTGGACTAGATGCCCCCCTGGGGTCCCTTCCAACTCAATGATTCTCTGAGGCAGCCCCGATTGCCTCCCCTCGCCTGGCACAGCTCCAGGGCAGGAACACCGCCAGTCTCCACAAGATCCAAGCAGGAGAAGTGGAAAACGTGGCGCCTTCTCCTTGCCCCTATCAGCACCAGTTCCCAGATAGGCCCGGTTGCTGCGTAAGTATCAGTGGTGTCAGAAGTGCGGAGCAGGTGCCAGACGAGAGCAGGAGCTTTGGAGAAGGAGCTGAGCCTGAAAAGCCTAATAATAATTAGCACCCCCAGCTTTATTTATAGATAGCGCTCAAGATGGTTCGCAGGATTTGGCTGAGTCATCCTTACGACAGCCTTACGACCATCATCATCATCATCATCATAGCTGTCAAGTCTCCCTTTTTTTGCGGGAAACTCCCTTATTCCAAGCCATTTCCCGCAGCTATCCCTTATGGTTGATATCCCTTAAATTCCCCTTATTTCCGGGAAGGAGAGTTGGAGTCCGGGGACTCCTTGGGTCCCTGCCTTTCTCAGCCTTGCCTGCCTGCCTGCCTGCCTACCTCACAGGACTGTTGTGGGGATTAAATGAGGACTAGGACCAGGGAGCTCCTTGGAGAAAAAGGTGGAATATAAATACCTAATAACAAACAGACAGACAGACATATAAAGAAGAAGAAGAAAAAATAGACGAATGTTTCTCGGCAACAGGTGCTCAGATTAAGCATTGCTGCCCCTAACTGGAGGCAGGGCAGAGCCAACCTGGCCAGAAGCCACCAGTGGTCCTCTCCTCCTGCATGAATTGGCCTAATCCTTTCCTAAAGCCATCCAAGCTGGTGGCCATCGCTGCTCCCTGTGGCAGGGAGTTCCAGAGGTTAACCATGTGCTGCGTGAATAAGTGCTTTCTTCTCTCTGCCCTGATTTCTCTTTCCTGGTGTAAATTAATTTGTAGCCGGGGGGGGGGGGGGCGGGATTACCGCGGCGTGGACTGTGTCCCTGAGAACCGTAGACTGTCCCCGGGACAGATGAGGGTGCTGGTCCCTTATTTTCAAATCCGAAACTTGACAGCTATGATCATCATCTCATTGGAAAATTAGGGTTTGAGGCCAAAAGGGAACTGCAACCTGGTTCACATTGTTAACGGAGAAACCTGAGGGCTCCCTTGGGGAAAAAACAAAAAAAAGGACACCAGCCAGGAATACCAGAGCAAAACATCAGCCATTAGGCTTGGTCTTTATTGAAGACTGTTAGGACAGGACTGCCACCTGCCACCAGGTGGAACAAGATGGAAGACCCGAACAAAAGGAGACCCCAACTTTTATTAGTTCCTAATCCCCAAGCTAAGGAACACGGGTGGCGCTGTCAGGGGTGGAGCAAGGTGATGGACGGTTGGGGGCGGTCCGACGCGTGTTCCATCCTGGAAGGGGGGTGACACTCGGTGGCACCCCTGCAACTCCCACGCTGAGCCCTGCCACCCGGTAAAAAAGCCTCACTCGGCGGCTCATAAGTTTGCCGCGGGAGCAGCACATGTGCCGTTCATCCTGATGCGTGCGTCGTGATGTCACGGTGCGTGTGTGCTGCGGAGCGACACCCTGTCCCTGGGGGGTGCCTCCGCGTTTGCCACTCCGGGCAGCCAAGCGGCTCCGTTCACCACTGGGCGCTGTGGGTTAAACCACAGAGCCTGGGGCTTGCCGATCAGAAGGTCGGCGGTTCGAATCCCCGCGATGGGGTGAGCTCCCGTTGCTCGGTCCCAGCTCCTGCCTACCTAGCAGTTCGAAAGCACGTCAAAAGTGCAAGTAGATAAATAGGGACCGCTCTGGCGGGAAGGTAAACGGCATTTCCGCGCGCTGCTGTGGTTCGCCAGAAGCGGCTTAGTCCTGCTGGCCACATGACCCGGAAGCTGGACGCTGGCTCCCTCGGCCAGTAAAATGAGATGAGCGCCGCAACCCCAGAGTCGGACACGACTGGACCTAACGGTCAGGGGTCCCTTTACCTTGACCTCCAATCTGTGAAGGTCATCTTGAATCCCGATTCTGTCTTCTGCAGCTTCGGCTGCCATCCCAGTATCAAAAGCCACTGAGATAGTGAGGAGAATGAACAGGGACACCTTTCCCCAGGTGGAATCTATGCATTTGTTTATTTATTTATTTAAAAAAACCGCTGTGAAAATGCTGTAAAAAAATATTAATCTATATATTGAATTTGCTATTAGCTTGTCAGCACCATCTAGTGCCACATTTGTATAATGCTCTTAAAACATGATATTTGCAGATGTATAGCTGAGTCCCCAGTCTCTCTCCTGAGTTTAGCATTGTGAAGCAGAAAACTGTTCCCTACCCACTCACTCCTTAACGTGTATCATTTCATAGAATCATAGAATCCTAGAGTTGGAAGAGACCACAAGGGTTTGTGGCGCTCATCTCACTTTACTGGCTGAGGGAGCCGGTGTACAGCTTCCGGGTCATGTGGCCAGCATGACTAAGCCACTTCTGGCGAACCAGAGCAGCGCACGGAAACGCCGTTTACCTTCCCGCCGGAGCGGTCCCTATTTATCTACCTGCACTTTGTCATGCTTTTGAACTGCTAGGTGGGCAGGGGCAGGGACCGAGCAACGGGAGCTCACCCCGTCGCGGGGATTCGAACCGGCGACCTTCTGATCAGCAAGCCCTAGGCTCTGTGGTTTATCCCGCAGCGCCACCTGCGTCCCCACAGATTGGAGAGCAGAGCTCAAATTAACAAAATTACATAGAAGAATTTTACAAAACAAGAAATTAGGCCAAGAATTCATCTCATCGGACAAAGTCAAGAAGAGAGGAGTGGTAATTTATGCAAAAGAAAAATACAGTCCAAGACAGTTATTTAAAGACGAAGAAGGGAGATACATTGCAATAGAAATTAAAGTGCAAGGCGAAAAATTTTTGATCCTGGGACTTTATGCGCCGAACGATGGAAAGTCAATTTTTTATAAAAAAAATACACGACTTGCTGTTGGAATATATGGATTACAAAATAGTATGCCTCGGAGATTTTAATGGAGCAGTTTCTACATTGATGGACAGATCACAAAGAACTAAATTGACAAATGATGGGAAACTCCCAAAGACCTTTTTTGAAATGGTGGAGAATCTAAATTTGGTGGATGCTTGGAGACTGAGAAATCCTACTGAGACTGAGGCAACTTATTATTCAGAACCACAGCAGTCGTGGTCGAGAATAGATTACATCTGGATATCAAATGAATTGGCTCCAAAAATACAAAAAGCAGAAATTGGCCCCAAGACGTATTCGGATCACAATCCTGTACAAGTGAAATTAAAAATAATTTCCAAGGATTCTTTCAGATGGAGAATGGATGACACCCTGATGAGAGACACCAAGCTGGTAGAGAGAGCAAGAAAAAAGATGAAAGAATACTTTCAATTTAATCTCAATTCGGATGTGGAGAAAAGAATTGTTTGGGATGCAAGCAAGGCTGTGATGAGAGGGTTCCTAATAAGTGAAAAAGCAAAAAAGAAAAAACAACAAAATGCAGAAATGGAAAGAATTTTGAAGCTGATTGGAGTAAAAGAAAAAGAATTAAGAGGACACCCTAGAAACCAAAAAATCCAAAAAGAAATCAAATACTTGCAATCCCAATATGCGAAAATTATGAACCAAGACATCGAATGGAAGATTAAAATGATGAAGCAAAGAACCTTTGAATCAGCAAACAAATGTGGCAAACTACTAGCTTGGCAGTTAAAGAAGAGACAGAAAGCGAACTTCATCAACAATTTAATAGTGAATGAAAAGAATGTGGAGAACCCGGAGGAAATTAGATGGTATTTTCAAAGATTTTATAAACAACTGTACAAGGAGGATAAGATTGCAGAACAGGAAATAGACCAATTTCTGGAGAAAAATGGACTGCAAAAAGTCCCAGAAGACAAGTTAAATATACTCAACCACCCGATATCAACACAAGAGATCGAGGAGGCAATTGACAACATGCAAATAGGGAAGGCCCCAGGACCAGACGGACTAATGGCAAAATATTATAAGATATTGAAAGATTGGCTATCGCAGCCTTTGAAAGATGTTTGCAACAAGATAATGGAAGGAGGTAGGGCACCAGACACATGGAAAGAGGCCTATATCACACTGATTTTGAAACCTGATACTGATAGGAATTTAATGAAAAATTACCGACCAATTTCACTTCTAAATGTGGATTACAAAATATTTACGAACGTCATGGCTACAAGATTAAAAAGAGTGCTGAAAGACTATATTCACAAAGATCAAGCTGTTTTTTTACCAGGAAGACAAATAAATAACAACACAAGAATTATTGTGGATATTCTAGAAAAATTGGAAAAAAACATAAATACAGATGCAGCACTAATGTTTATAGATGCTGAAAAAGCTTTTGACAATGTCTCTTGGAAATTTATGAAGAAGAACCTGGAAAAGATGGCCGTTGGACAAAGATTCTTAAATGGCATTAATGCCATTTATTCAGAACAAAAAGCAAAAATTATAATAAACAGTGTGATATCGGAGGAAATTGAAATTCAGAAAGGAACAAGACAAGGGTGCCCTATCTCCCCTTTGTTATTCATCACGGTCCTGGAGGTCCTCCTAAATATGATACGAAGGGAGAAAGAGATCAAAGGAATAAGGGTGGGGGAGAAAGAATACAAATTACGTGCCTTTGCTGATGACCTGATGTTATCCCTACAAAACCCGGAAAGCAGTGTCCCCAAAGCTTTAGAACTAATAGAATCATTTGGACGTGTAGCTGGCTTCAAGCTAAATAAACAGAAAACCAAAGTTTTAACTAAAAATATGAACTCTGAGCAGATACAAAAATTACAGGATTGCACTGGCCTCAATTGTGTCAAGAAAGTAAAATACCTCGGTATCAATCTCACGGCAAAGAATCTGAACCTGTATAAGGACAATTATGAAAAATTGTGGATAGAGATAAAAAAGGACTTAGAGATATGGACAAGATTAAGACTCTCATTGATGGGCAGGATAGCTGCCATTAAAATGAACGTTTTACCAAAGATGCTGTTTTTATTTCAAGCCATTCCAATTTTGGATAAAGTGGACTGTTTTAAAATATGGCAAAGGGACATATCGAAATTTATTTGGCAGGGCAAAAAACCTCGAATAAAATTTAAGTTATTAACAGACTCAAAAGAGAGAGGAGGATTTGCCCTGCCGGACTTAAAGATCTACTTTGAAGCTGCTGCCTTTTGCTGGTTAAAAGACTGGTTTAAATTAGAAAATGTAGACGTTTTGGACTTGGAAGGTTTTGACAACATGTTTGGTTGGCACGCGTATCTTTGGTATGATAAAGCAAAAATCCACAAGACTTTTAAAAATCATGTAATTAGAAAAGCCTTATTTCAGGTTTGGATGAGATATAAAGACTTGTTAGAGAGAAAGACTCCTAGGTGGATTTCACCTGTAGAGGCCAAGGCTTATAAAAGACCCAATATGTCCGCAAGATGGTTGAAATATGCAGAAATATTGCAGCGAGAAGGTGAACTGTTTAAACTGAAAAGTTACGATCAGGTGAAGAGTGAAGTTCCTGACTGGCTGCAATATCATCAAATTTTTGAGACTTTTAAAGCGGACAAAAAGAATGGTTTTCAAATGGAGAAATCTAAACTGGAAACAGAATTAATAGAACCGAACTCTAAAAACCTTTCCAGAATGTATAATTTGTTGCTAGAGTGGCATACGAAAGATGAACAAGTAAAATCAACAATGATAAACTGGGCAAAAGATGTGGGTCATAATATCATGATGGAAGACTGGGAGAAATTGTGGAAGGAAGGTATTAAGTTTACAGCATGTAATAGTTTGAGAGAAAACATTATGAAAATGCTATATAGATGGTATCTAACACCTGTTAAAATAGCTAAGATGAATCCTACAAGCTCTGATAAGTGTTGGAAATGTAAATCAGTAAAAGGTACCTTTTTTCATATGTGGTGGTCATGCCCGGGGGTAAAGGCCTTCTGGGATAAGATTTATAACGAATTGAAGAAGGTAATGAAAATTACCTTTTGTAAGAAACCAGAGGCATTTCTTCTGAGCATGACCAACGGAGAGATACCCAGTCAAGATAGAGTGTTTTTTATGTATGCCACAACAGCTGCTAGAATATTGCTTGCAAAGAACTGGAAAGGCGAAGAGATCCCGACAGTGGAAGAATGGCAGTTGAAATGAATGGACTTTATGGAACTCGCCGAACTGACCGCGAGAATCCGAGACCAGAGGGAGGAGAAGGTGTCGCAGGACTGGAAGAAGTTCAAGGATTATTTGATTAAAAGTGTAAAATTGGACATTTAAAGCAGAGTTAGCTAGTAGAATTGGCTTAAGCTTGTTAAGATTTGTAAAAATTGGGTAGATGATTTAAGCATGAAGGATATAAATAGTTAAGAATTTTAATATAAAATGGAGATGGAAACGGAATTGAAGCTTATAAATATATTCGTTTGATTGATTTGAAGTTTGAGATATGGTAAATGTTATGGCAAAAGATACAAAACTACCCAGAGCCTGTAGATAACTTATGAATGCAGTGGGGGGAACGGGGGAAGTCACAATGTTTGAAATAAGATAAGTTTGAATTAAGAATAAGATAGAGATGTATGTTTGAGGTTTGTATATGTTTTATTTCTTTTTATGTTTATTGTCATTGTTATGATTGTTGTTTAATGTTTGCGTGTTGCTATGTATTTTGTGTTATTTCTTGTTTTTGTTTATAAAAGGGAAAACTAATAAAATCTTTTTTTTTTTTTTTTTTAAAAAACAAATTAACAAAATTAATTCCAGGAAGAACCCGATGCACAAATACAGGATGGGTGACACCTGGCTTGAGAGCAGTACATGTGAAAAGGATCTAGGAGTCTTGGTAGACCATCAACTTGACATGAGTCAACAGTGTGATGCAGCAGCTAAAAAAGCCAATGCAATTCTGGGCTGCATCAATAGGAGTATAGCGTCTAGATCAAGGGAAGTAATAGTACCACTGTATTCTGCTCTGGTCAGACCTCACCTGGAAGACTGTGTCCAGTCTTGTAACCAGTTCTGACCACCACAATTTAAGAAGGAAATTTATAAGCTGGGAAACGTGCAGAGGATTGTGGCCAAGATGATCAAGGGTCTGGAAGCAGTTGAAGAATTTGGGCATGTTCAGCACAGCTTCAGGTTTTGGCGACTCTCATAGACAAAAAAAACCATGGAGTCAAGTCCTAACAATAAATCCTTTTTTTTTGCAACCCACTGTATTGGCTGTGTTACTAATAGGAAGGAACATGCATAGGACAACTTGAGGTTTTTTTTCCTGATATCCCATAAAAGCTCTTTATCTCAGAGAGGCCACAGACAATTAGAGGATACAGTGGGGTGGTATTTTTTTATGCGTTCTTGTCAACCAGTTTCTGTAGTAATTAAATTTTTGTGTTTGGTCACTATTTTGAACATTCGTAAGAAAGTTTCATAGAATCATAGAATCATCAAGTTGGAAGAGACCCCAAGGGCCATCCAGTTCAACCCCCTGCCAAGCAGGAAACACCATCAAAGCATTTCTGACAGATGGCTGTCAAGCCTCCGTTTCAAGACCTCCAAAGAAGGAGACTCCACCACACTCCTTGGCAGCAAATTCCACTGTCCAACAGCTCTTACTGTCAGGAAGTTCTTCCTAATCTTCTTTCTTGTAGTTTGAATCCATTGCCCCGTGTCCGCTTCTCTGGAGCAGCAGAAAACAACCTTTCTCCCTCCTCTAGATGACATCCTTTTATATATTTGAACATGGCTATCATATCCCCCCTTAACCTTCTCTTCTCCAGGCTAAACATACCCAGCTCCCTAAGCCGTTCCTCATAAGGCATTGTTTGTGAAATAAATCAATTTCTAAGATTGTTAAAAAATTAATAATAATAAAAAAGAATTTGGGCATGTTTACCTTGGAAAAAAGGAGACTGAGAGCCACATTCAAATATCTAAAGAGCTGTCACATGGAAGAAGGAACAAGCATGTTTTCTCCTGCTCTGGAAGGCAGGACCCGAACCAATCGATTCATGTTACAAGAACAGGAGATTCCGACTAAACATCAGGAAGAACAACCCTTGGGAGGTTGTGGATACTTCTCCCCTGGAGGTTTTTAAGCAGAGGCTGGATGGACATCTGTCATGGATGCTTTAGTTGAGATTCTTGCCTTGCAGGGGGGTTGGACTAGATGACCCTCAGGGGTCCCTTCCAGCTCTGCAATCCTATGATTCTACGATCTTTCCCCTGGAATGGTCGGTAAAAGGTCTCTCTCCCTGATGCCTTTTGAGAGCAGCTGCCAGCCAGAGCCATCAGCACTGAGCTAAGTGGACCAGTTTTCTGACTCCAACTAACGCAGCAGCTTGTGTTCTTAATAAATCTGCATGGGGCTTCCTCCCCCCCCCCCACTCTAAATAGCATTTCTTTTTTAAGGGAAAAAAGTGAGAGTGCGTTTTAAAAAGGAGTGAAATGTGTGGTTCTCCTCCTCCTTGCCCCCCCTTTTTGTTGGGGGGAACCTATCAAAAAAGAGCTGTTAAAAACATCTATATATAACTCTTCTCCTCAGAGACTTGCAAGATGGGAAGGTTGCCATTTGGAGATCTTGGAAGAGGAACTTAGCAGCAAATCGGAATAAACCTTCCACATAGATGCAGGGGAGCAGAGAAGGAAGGTGGTTGGAGCAAGCTGGGGGTGGAATCAATGAGAGGGGAGGGACTGCCAGGATATATATATAGAGAGAGAGAGAGAGAGAGAGAGAGACAGACAGACAGACAGACAGGCGAAGAAGTACTTGGAAAGAAGGGGCTTGCCTTTGAGCTGTCATAGAATTGTGGAGTCGGAAGGGACACCCAAGGGGTGGCGCTGTGGGTTAAACCACAGAGCCTTGGGCTTGCCGATCAGAAGGTCGGCGGTTCGAATCCCCGCGATGGGGTGAGCTCCCTTTGCTCGGTCCCAGCTCCTGCCAACCTAGCAGTTTGAAAGCACGTCAAAGTGCAAGTAGATAAATAGGTACCGCTCCGGCGGGAAGGTAAACGGTGTTTCCGTGCGCTGCTCTGGTTTGCCAGAAGCGGCTCAGTCATGCCGGCCACATGATCCAGAAGCTGTACGCCGGCTCCCTCGGCCAGTAAAGCGAGATGAGCGCCGCAACCCCAGAGTCGTCCGCGACTGGACTTAACAGTCAGGGGTCCCTTTACCTTTACCTTTAAGGGACCCCCCAAAGGTCATGGAGCTCAACCCCCCCTTCCCTTCCAACTCCCCAATTCTATGATTCTACGAATCCCAAAGAGATGGCCATTGCAACATCTGTTTAAAAAAAAATCTCCAAGGAAGGAGCGTGTGATCCGCGCTTGCAAAAACCTTCCCTCACCCCCCCGCAGGCTTTCGCGAGTCTTCCCACTTCTTGACAGAGTCAAAGACTGATGGATCCTGGCTTAACATTTCAATATGTGCCACTTCATTAAAGGAACGGAGTGCCGGGGGAAGACTTCGCTCCGAGGGGGCTGCCCTCTAATCTCCCCGACAAAAGCCGGAGTTATTAAACTATTAGAAGCTATACGTTTAATAATTCTTCCACTGACTTCAGGGCTTTGCGTTTGCGCGTGTGCGTTTTAATTGCAATTATTCGTGGCGAGGTCTACCAAAAAAACCAAAAATCTCAAGGGGAGTTGGCGAGCCGCCTTCAGACGCGATTCCTGGAGCCCCATCCCAGCCCCAACATCCCTGCTAGCTGCATTTTGACCTTCTGGATGGGGGTTTGAAGACCTTCGTCACAGTACAGCCATCCTGGCTAGCACCCATCCACAGCCCTCTCCTCTTCTATGAATTTGTCCAGCCCTCTTTTAAAGCTTGGGATCCAGGTGGCACTGTGGTCTAAACCACAGAGTCTAGGGCTTGCCGATCAGAAGGTCGGCGGTTCGAATCCCCGCAATGACGGGGTGAGCTCCCGTTGCTCGGTCCCAGCTCCTGCCCACCTAGCAGTTCGAAAGCAAGTGCAAGTAGATAAGTAGGTACCACTCCAGCAGGAAGGTAAACTGTGTTTCCGTGCACTGCTCTGGTTCGCCAGAAGCGGCTTAGTCATGCTGGCCACATGACGTGGAAGCTGTACGCCGGCTCCCTCGGCCAGTAAAGCGAGATGAGCGCCGCAACCCCAGAGTCGGACACGACTGGACCTAATGGTCAGGGGTCCCTTTACCTTGACCTCCAATCTGTGAAGGTCATCTTGAATCCTGATTTGTCCCTAGCTAACAGGAGCAGTGGTCAGGGATGATGGGAATTGTAGTCCCAAAATATCTGGAGGGCCGAGTGTGGGTATGCCTGATCTAAAAGGACCCAAAGGGCACTGCAAGACTTTGTGCTGGGGTCTTTCTTACCTGCCCTGAACCATATAACACCGGTTCTGAAAGACCTACATTGGCTCCCAGTACGTTTCCGAGCACAATTCAAAGTGTCGGTGCTGACCTTGAAAGCCCTAAACGGCCTCAAAGGCCCAGTATACCTGAAGGAGCATCTCCACCCCCATCGTCCTGCCCGGACACTGAGGTCGAGTGCCGAGGGCCTTCTGGCGGTTCCCTCCCTGCGAGAAGCCAAGTTACAGGGAACCAGGCACAGGGCCTTTTCGGTGGTGGCACCCTCCCTTCAGATGTCAAGGAAATAAACAACTACTGACTTTTAGAAGACACCTGAAGGCAGCCCTGTTTTTAAGGTTTGATGTTTTAATATTCTGTTGGGAGCTGCCCAGAGTGGCTGGGGAAACCCAGCCAGATGGGCGGGGTATAAATAATAAAATTTATTATTATTATTATTATTATTATTATTATTATTATTATTGGAGAGCCAAGCAATGATGCATTTGCAGAACCTCAAAGGAGAGGATGAGGGTGACCTGAGGAGACCCATCCAGGCTGCTGAACTTTTCGTTGAGCAACTGTGGCACAGATGAGGGGATTTCTCTCTCCCCTCGACCAAGAGGGTGCCGGCTCTGTTGTGTGTGTGTGTGTGTGTGTGTGTGTGTGTGTGATAAACTCATCCACACACTAAGTAACGCTGAAACCCTTCTCTCCCTGGAACCAGACGAATTGTGTCGTGCCAAGACTCCGATGCGTTTTTAATAATATAATGTCGTTGGCTTTCATTTCTGACGAGCGAAATGCCCACCAGATGGTGGGCATGGAGCTATAGGCATGCAGCGGCAATGATGAGCTGGAGGCATGCCAGCCCCATATTCCCTTCCCAGCTGATTTCTCCTCGCCTTCCTGTCTCCTGGCCTGCTGCCTCTCTATCCCTCGGCTGGGGACTTCGCCTCTGGGCTGCAGCTTCAGCTGTTCCTTCCAGTTATAGTAAGTTCAGCGGTCTTTGCTTCTTCATTTGCGTGGTCTGTTGGTTGTTGGAATGTGGAAAAATGCAAATAGGATTGAGAGGAGACTGGGGATTGGTGCTGTGGCTGGTCAAGTCACAAAACAGGGGGAAGGCAGTGAGAGCCAGTGTGGTGTAGTGGTTGAGAGCGGTGGACTCGTAATCTGGTGAACCGGGTTCGATTCCCCGCTCCTCCACATGCAGCTGCTGGGTGACCTTGGGCTAGTCACACTTCTCTGAAGTCTCTCATCCCCACTCACTTCACAGAGGAAGGGAAAGGAGAATGTGAGCCGGTTTGAGACTCCTTCGGGTAGTGATAAAGCGGGATATCAAATCCAAACTCCTCCTCCTCCTCCTCCTCCTCTTCTATTTCCATATACGATTTCTAGGGGGCTTTGCTTTGGTCTTTTGAATGTGGGTCTCTATCTCAAGTGAAAGGTTTCACGTACCCCAAACACAGCCCATTCACTGGCCTTCCCAATAAAAGGATGCTGTGATTATCAGGAACAAGCATGGGTTTCTCAAAGAGAATTCTTGTAAAATGAATCTCATTTTTTTTTTAAAAAAAAAAATAGATTTGTGGATCAGGGGAAAGCTGTGGATGTAGTATATCTTGATTTCAGTAAGGCTGTTTGACAAAGTCTCCCATGATAGTCATATGAGGATGCTGGTAAAATGTGGGTTGAATGAGGTAATTGTTAGGTGGTTCCTAAGGGACCCCCTCTCCTGGTATGTCCCGGCTAGGACCTTAAGGTCCTCAAATAATAACTTTTTGGTGGTCCCGAGCCACAAGGATGCCAGGTTGGCTTCAAGTAGGGCCAGGGCCTTCTCAGTACTGGCCCCGACTTGGTGGAACGGTATGTCACAAGAGACCAGGGCCCTGCGGGATTTGGCATCTTTCCGCAGGTCCTGCAAGACGGAGCTGTTCCGCCTAGCCTTTGGGTTGGTTTCAGTTTAACCCTGATGTTTCATTCTTTTGGTGTGATTGGTGGGCGATTTAAAAATGAGGCTGCAGTGAAAATTAAATTTTAAATTGTATTTTAATCTGTATTTTAATGAATTGTTTTATGTTTTGTTTTGGCGGGGTATAAATAAAATAATAATAATAATAATAATAATTATTATTATTATTATTTGTAGCTGGTTGACTGATGAAACCCAAAGAATACTCATTAACGGTTCCTTGTTTTCCTGGGAAAAGTGACAAGTGGGGTGCCGCAGGGTTCTGTCCTGGACCCATTGTTATTCAGCATCTTTATAAACGACTTTGATGAAGGGATTGAGGGGATGCTCATCAAATTCGCAGGTGACACCAAATTGTGAGGAGTAGCTAATGCCGCAGAAGACAGAATCAGAATTCAAAATGACCTCAACAGATTGCAGAACTGGGCCCAAAATAACAAACCGAATATAAAGAGGGACAAATCTCAGGTTCTGCCACTTAGGCAGGAAGAAGCAGGTGCACAAATATAAGATGGGGGACACCTGGCTTGCCAGTAGTACGTGTGAAAAGGATCTAGACCACAAGCTTAACATGAGTTCACAGTGTGATGCAGCAGCAAAAAAAGCAAATGCTATTCAGGGATACATCAACAGAAGTCTAGTGTCCAGGTCAAGGGAAGCCATGTTGTTGTTCAGTCGTTCAGTCATGTCCGACTCTTCGTGACCCCATGGACCAGAGCACGCCAGGCACGCCTATCCTTCACTGCCTCCCGCAGTTTGGCCAAACTCACGCCAGTCGCTTCGAGAACACTGTCCAACCATCTCATCCTCCGTCGTCCCCTTCTCCTTGTGCCCTCCATCTTTCCCAACATCAGGGTCTTTTCCAGGGAGTCTTCTCTTCTCAGGTTCAGGATCTGTCCTTCCAGTGAGCACTCAGGGCTGATTTCCTTCAGAATGGATAGGTTTGATCTTCTTGCAGTCCATGGGACTCTCAAGAGTCTCCTCCAGCACCAGAATTCAAAAGCACCAATTCTTCAGCAATCAGTCTTCTTTATGGTCCAGCTCTCACTTCCATACATTACTACTGGGAAAACCATAGCTTTAACTATACGGACCTTTGTCGGCAAGGTGATGTCTTTGCTTTTTAAGATGCTGTCTAGGTTTGTCATTGCTTTTCTCCCAAGAAGCAGGCGTCTTCTAATTTCATGACTGCTGTCACCATCTGCAGTGATCATGGAGCCCAAGAAAGTAAAATCTCTCACTGCCTCCATTTCTTCCCCTTCTATTTGCCAGGAGGTGATGGGACCAGTGGCCATGATCTTAGTTTTTTTTTAAATGTTGAGCTTCAGACCATATTTTGCACTCTCCTCTTTCACCCTCATTCAAAGGTTCTTTAATTCCTCCTCACTTTCTGCCATCAAGGTTGTGTCATCAGCATATCTGAGGTTGTTGATATTTCTTCCGGCAATCCATTCTGCCTTGGTCAGACCACACCTGGAATAGTGTGTTGAGTTCTGTGCGCCACAATTTCAGGAGGATATCAACAAGCTGGACAGTGGGCAGAAGATGGTGACCAAGATAGTCAAGGGTCTTGAAACCAAGTCTTATGGGTTTTTTTAAATATAAATAAATAAATAAATAAAAATCTGTACTCTGCTTGATTGTGAAACACCTCAAATAAGTTCACAAAAAAGACGAAACATTTAAATCAAGCATAATGGACATGTTCAGTCATACCTCATGTTACGTTTGCTTCAGGTTGCGTTTTCTCAGGTTGTGTCCCGCGGTGACCCGGAAGTACCGGAAAGGGTTACTTCTGGGTTTCGCCGCTCGCGCATGCGCAGTAGCGCCAAATCGCGCTTCTCATATGCGCACAAGCATAAAATCGCGCCGCGCATCCGCGCAGGTATGGCACTTCAGGATGCGGTCTTTTCACGTTGCGAACGGGCCTCTGGAACGGATTCCGTTGGCAACCAGAAGTACCACTGTATAGAAATGTTAAAACGCCTAAAGTGGAATACGATCACCTCTGCTTGCAGGTGAACCGGTCCCAGATTGAATCCTTTAGCTATTTATTCATTTTTATGGCTGCATCCCTATCCTCCTCCTCCTCCTCCTCCTCCAAAGTGGTCAAGGTAAGGAGCGCGCAATTCTCTTGCCATCGCAAGGTTCCCCGTTGCCAACCCGATTTCTGCCTCTCGTCTTCCTTGCAGTCTCCGGGGACGCTCCGAACCCTGCGGTCTGCCTCCTCCCTCGGATCCCAGACTTGTGGGTGCAAAGCCCTCCTCGCTGGTTTTTAAATACCTGCCACCCTCTCCGCTCTGCCAGGTTCCTGTTTGACTGCCCCCTTTTAAACCCAGCGGGTATTTTTAGCTCTCTGGCTGCTCTTCCTCGCCGGCTCCCTCTGGTTTCTTTTGCACCTCCAGCGGGAGCCAAGGGAGAGGCTCCATGGAGATGGATTTCACAGCTGTGCCATGCAACGGGGGTCTGCGCCGGAAGAGGAGGCCCGTTGGCAAACGGAGCGCCCTCGCGCCTCGCCATTCGTTCCAGCCGTTTCCCCAGCTTCAAATCCTGCCCCTCCACATTTCCATATTAGTTGGCATGTGTTTTTCTCGTAAAAAGGAGGAGGGGGGGAAATAATCAGCACTAAAGATCCAGTTACAGGTAGGTAGCTGTGTTGGTCTGCCATAGTCAAAACAAAATAAAATAAAAAATTCCTTCCAGTAGCACCTTAGAGACCAACTAAGTATGTTCTTGGTATGAGCTTTCGTGTGCACACGAAAGCTCATACCAAGAACATACTTAGTTGGTCTCTAAGGTGCTACTGGAAGGAATTTTTTATTTTATTTTGTTTCAGCATTAAGAGATAGCTCAGTCTGACCTTAACATATTAGAGAACTGGGCCAAAGCAAACAAGATGAATTTCAACAGGGAGAAATGTAAAGTACTACACTTGGGCAAAAAAAAATGAAAGGCACAAAAACAGGATGGGTGACACCTGGCTTGAGAGCAGTACATGTGAAAAGGATCTAGGAGTCTTGGTAGACCACAAACTTGACATGAGTCAACAGTGTGATGCAGCAGCTAAAAAAGCCAATGCAATTCTGGGCTGCATCAATAGGAGTATAGCATCTAGATCAAGGGAAGTAATAGTACCACTGTATTCCGCTCTGGTCAGACCTCACCTGGAATACTGTGTCCAGTTCTGGGCACCACAGTTCAAGAAGGATACTGACAAGCTGGAACGTGTCCAGAGGAGGGCAACCAAAATGGTCCAAGGCCTGGAAACGATGCCTTATGAGGAACGGCTTAGGGAGCTGGGTATGTTTAGCCTGGAGAAGAGAAGGTTAAGGGGGGATATGATAGCCATGTTCAAATATATCAAAGGATGTCATCTAGAGGAGGGAGAAAGGTTGTTTTCTGCTGCTCCAGAGAAGCGGACACGGGGCAATGGATTCAAACTACAAGAAAGAAGATTCCACCTAAACATTAGGAAGAACTTCCTGACAGTGAGAGCTGTTGGACAGTGGGATTTGCTGCCAAGGAGTGTGGTGGAGTCTCCTTCTTTGGAGGTCTTGAAGCGGAGGCTTGACAGCCATCTGTCAGGAATGCTTGGATGGTGTTTCCTGCTTGGCAGGGGGTTGGACTGGATGGCCCTGGGGGTCTCTTCCAACTCTAGGATTCCAGGATTCTATGACCTGCACCTCCATGGACAGCCGTGAGTCCAAAATGACTCCCAGGCTGCACACCTGCTCCTTTAGGGGCACAGTTACCCCATTCAGGACCAGGGAGACTTAGAGAAGAGGGGACTAACAGGGCATATGATAGGCTAGCTATTCTCAAATATCTCAAAGGTTGCCACATGGAAGATGGAGCAAGCTTTGGGGTCTTCTTGGTTCAGGGGGAAGTCAAGTTTGAGGCGACAGGAGATATATATATATAAAACTATGCCTGGCCTGGAAAAAACGGATAGAGAAAAGTTTTCCTTCCTCTCTGGTAGCGCTAGAACTCATGGATGTTCAATGAAGCTGAATGTCAGAAGGTTCGGGAAAGAGAAAAGAAAGTCCTTTATGCTGTGTGTGTGTGTGTGTAGTTGGAATGTGGAACTCCCTCCCACTGGAGGCAGAGGTGGTCACCAACTTGGATGGTTTTAAAAAAGGATGAGGCAAATTAGTGGGGGAGAGGGTTTTCGGTGGCTACTAGCCAGGACGGGTTGTCCTCCTCCGGGATTTGGAGGAAAGCTGTCAGGGATGCTTCAGCCGCGATTCATGAATCGCAGGGGGTTGGACTAGATGACCCTTGGGGGTCCCTTCCAAGTCTACAGTTCCAGGATTCTATAAAAGGAAGGTTGAGAGGGAGGGGGGAAAGGGGGCGTTGTGTTTTGGTGCATGTGCTCATGCAAAGACCGAAAGAGAAGAGACGGGCTTCAGCGACAACGGGATGGGGGGGGGAACCCCCTTTGGTTTTTATTCCCTAAGCCTCACACTTTCATGAGCCAGCTCGGGCCTTTTGGGGGGGGGCGTCTTTTGGTGGTCAGATTGACACACTCAATTGGCAGGTGGACGGCTTCTACCAATTTGACAGAGCACTTTTGGATAGAAGAGAGATGGTTTTTCTCCTTCTTCCGGGGGGGGGAGAGAGAGGGGGAGAGAGAGACAGAGAGAGAATGAAAGCAACTGAATGGATGATCCCGGCGGTAACTCTGATTACTCTGCCAATTCGAGCTGAATTTTCAGCTTCGTTTCCCCCCCCCCCCGCCCCGCCGAAAAGGAGAAAGGAGAAAAGGCTATTTTGGATTCAAAGCATTGTGAGCGGAGGAAAGTGGCGGAACTCAAGATCTGCCTCTCTTGCACACCAAGGAGATGAAAAACCAGCAGGGCATCAACCCCCCCCCCCACCGCGCGCGCAAGGCTCACCTAGAGATCTCTATCCTCTTGGCTGCCTCTACTTTCTCCCCCCTCCCTCCTGTCTCATAATAATGGATCTGATCAGGTGGGGCACATGGTTTCGCAAATCCTCATTAAAACCCCACAACAACCCTGTGAGGTAGTCAAAACAAAATTAATAATAATAATTAAATAATAATAATAATAATAATAATAATAATAATAATAATAATAATAATGTTCTGAAGAAGTGTGCATGCACACGAAAGCTCATACCAGGAACAAACTCAGTTGGTCTCTAAGGTGCTACTGGAAAGAATTTTTGATTTTGTTTTGAATAATAATAATAATAATAATAATAATAATAATAGAATTCCTTCCAGTAGCACCTTAGAGACCAACTAAGTTTGTTCTTGGTATGAGCTTTCGTGTGCATGATGCACATTTCTTCAGATACACTGAAACAGAAGTCACCAGACCCCTTATATATATAGTGAGAGAGTGGGGAGGGGTGTTACTCAGAAGGGGGGTGGGAATTAATTGCTCATCTTCTAACATTGTGTATGCCATCAAATGCCAACAGTGCCCTTCAGTGCTCTATATTGGACAAACAGGCCAAACCCTACGCCAAAGGATAAATGGACATATAGAATCATAGAGTTGGAAGAGACCCCAAGGGCCATCCAGTCCAACCCCCTGCCAAGCAGGAAACACCATCAAAGTATTCCTGACAGATAAATCTGATATCAGGAATCACAAGACAGAGAAACCAGTAGGAGAACACTTCAGTCTCCCAGGACATTCTATTAGAGATCTCAAAGTATCTGTCTTACTACAAAGGAATTTCAGAAATAGACCGGAAAGAGAAGTTGCTGAATTGCAACTCATTACCAAACTTAAAACCATGGAGAGACCTGGTCTGAACAAAGACATTGGATTCTTGTCTCATTATACATGACAAAGCTATCTTTAGGCATCTCACCCCTTGCCTTTCCCTGCAAGACTAATTGCAGCCGTTAAGAGTCGTCAACAGGTTTTCCACACCTATCATCTGATCACCCATTCCCACCCCCCTTCTGAGTAATACCCCTCCCCACTCCCTCACTATATTTAAGGATCTGGTGACTTCTGTTTCAGTGTATCTGAGGAAGTGTGCATGCACACGAAAGCTCATACCAAGAACAAACTCAGTTGGTCTCTAAGGTGCTACTGGAAAGAATTTTTTATTTTGTTTCAGAAATAGACTGGAAAGAGAAGTTGCTGAATTGCAACTCATTACCAAACTTAAAACCATGGAGAGACCTGGTCTGAACAGAGCTATTGGATTCTTATCTCATTATACATGACAAAGCTATCTTTAGCCATCTCACCCCTTGCTTTTTCCTGTAAGACCAATTGCAGTCGTTAACAGTCGTCAACAGGTTTACCACACCTATCAGCCAATCACCCATTCCCACCACCCTTCTGAGTAATACCCCTCCCCACTCCCTCACTATATTTAAGGATCTGGTGACTTCCGTTTCAGTGTATCTGAAGAAGTGTGCATGCACACGAAAGCTCATACCAAGAACTAACTTAGTTGGTCTCTAAGGTGCTACTGGAAGGAATTTTTTATTTTGTAATTGTTTTGACTATGGCAGACCAACACGGCTACCTACCTGTAACTGAACCTATGAGGTAGGTTAGGCTGAGAGGCAGTGACTGGCCCCAAGGTCACACACCCAGAGATGAGATTGATGGCCCCATTTTCGGGATGCTCCCCTTCTGGCGGAGTCCCGTTTAAACATTGGCGCACATAAGATATGTGCACGCAGAATCAGCAGAGATCAGCTGAAGCAGAGTTGTGCTGGAATCGTAGCCTCAAGCCTTTTTATTTACAGCAAAGAAATGAAAACAACTGTTTTGTGAGCAGCTTTCTCACACATCCTCTCTGTCGGAGAGAAAGAACGAAGAGCAGAAGATTATCTCCCGTTTACACACACATTCATAACAAATGGAATCATCCGGTCATGTGACCTCTGTGATGGTAGCCGTGAAAATACTGACACCCATGGGGATTCGAACCCAGATCTCAATCAGGTTTTGGTTCAAACAACACCCTAACCTCCACACTGGTTCTTTCAGGCGATGTAGCCCACAAACATGCATGGATATATTTTTCAGCCATGTGGACTAGAAACTCCCCTCCCAAAAAATATTTCAAAATAATTATTAATGAAAACCCTCTCTGCCCCTATTCCCATCTCCCTTTCAAGTGAGAACCCAGGAGTCCTGACGGCACTAGGGAAGCTGTGGCCTTCCAGAGGTCGCTAGACTACAACTCCCATCATTCCCTGCTGTGACCACTGGTCCTGCTGGCTGCTTGGGGCTGCTGGGAGCTGGAGCCCAGCACCGTTTAGGGGGCCACCGCTCTGCCCAGTTCCTGGGAGCTCTCCATTGGTAAGTAATGCAAGAAAACCTTTACGCTCTCTTCCCCTAGTTGCTGGGCAGATTCGGGAGGAATTTAGCATCTATTTCTGCTGTTTTCCGCCTCACTCTCTCTCTCCCTCCAAGAAGATATGATCATCATTGCTCTCAAGCAAGGAGGGAGTCTGGCTGAGCCACAATACAAGCAGAAGGAATGGTCTTCCCATTCAGGGAGGGGAAGGAAGGAAGGAAGGAAGGAAGGAAGGAAGGAAGGAAGGAAGGAGAGAGGGAGGGAGGGAAGGAAGGAAGGGAGGAAGGAAGGAAGGAAGGAAGGAGGGAGGGAGGGAGGGAGGGAGGGAGGGAAGGAAGGAAGGAAGGAAGGAAGGAAGGAAGGAAGGAAGGAGAGAGGGAGGGAGGGAGGGAGGGAGGGAGGGAAGGAAGGAAGGAAGGAAGGAAGGAAGGAGGGAGGGAGGGAGGGAGGGAAGGAAGGAAGGAAGGAAGGAAGGAAGGAGGGAGGGAGGGAGGGAGGGAGGGAGGGAGGGAGGGAGGGAGGGAGGGAAGGAAGGAAGGAAGGAAGGAAGGAAGGAGAGAAGGAAGGAAGGAAGGAAGGAAGGAAGGAAGGAGGAGGGAGGGAGGGAGGGAAGGAAGGAAGGAAGGAAGGAAGGAAGGAAGGAGGGAGGGAGCGAGGGAAGGAAGGAAGGAGGGAGGGAGGGAGGGAAGGAAGGAAGGAATGAAGGAGGAGGGAGGGAGGGAGGGAAGGAAGGAAGGAAGGAAGGAAGGAAGGAAGGAGGGAGGGAGGGAGGGAAGGAGGGAGCGAGGGAAGGAAGGAAGGAGGGAGGGAAGGAAGGAAGGAAGGATGTAGCTAGAACCTGTGGTACACAAAGAGGTCCCTTCTTTCCTCTGTCCCAAATCTTCAAAAGAACCTCCCAAAGTCCACAAGGCAAGACTGCAGAAGCCACGCTGATCCTTCCCCAGCAAAGGCTTGTTCTTCAGTTTCGTGCTTCCGGCATTAAACCACACTCTCCCACTATTTCATTGGAGGCAGAAATTACACCCATGGTCCCATCATTTCCATGGCTTTCTTGGGATCCCTTTTCTTTTTTTAAAAAAAGAAACCAGTTGTCACTTTGGCGGCCTTCCAATTTTCGGGCTGATTTTAGTAACAAGTCGCATTCTTGTTGGGTAAGGAGATCGACAATTGCGGGCCTGCTGATGTGTTAATTTTTCAATTTTCAGTTTGCCCTAGAATAATCCTTTCCCGGACGCCCCCTCAAAAACCTTGGTTCAGGAGTGGATTATCTGCCCAAATCTTACGCAGTTAGCACCATGACACAAAGCATTCATTCAGCTTCTCTGCAGTAGCCGCATCTTCCTTCGCAAGTCCTTTCACACCGTCTACCACATCCAGCACCCTCCCTCCCATCCGATTTCCGGTTCCCAGTATATTTAAAGAAGGGTGTTATTGTCTCGGCGTTTTTAGCAATATGCTTCCTCATATTGCCTTATTGTCAACCAACTTCTTGCAAGAGAAATTATTTTTAATTTCATACGTTTAGCCTATTTATAGCGCGCGACAAACAGACCTGAGTGTTAGAAGCTCTGCTAGGAGGTTTTCTATAAATCCTTGTTTCAGAACTTAGGTAAAGGGTAAAGGGACCCCTGACCGTTAGGTCCAGTCGTGTCCGATTCTGGGGTTGCGGCGCTCATCTCGCTTTACTGGCCGAAGGAGCCGGCGTACAGCTTCCGGGTCATGTGGCCAGCATGACTGAGCCGCTTCTGGCGAACCAGAGCAACGCACGGAAACGCCGTTTACCTTCCCGCCAGAGTGGTACCTATTTATCTACTTGCACTTTGACGTGCTTTCGAACTGCTAGGTGGGCAGGAGCTGGGACCGAGCAAAGGGAGCTCACCCTGTCGCGGGGATTCGAACCACCGACGTTCTGATCAGCAAGCCCTAGGCCAGGGGTCAGCAAACTTTTTCAGCAGGGGGCCAGTCCACTGTCCCTCAGACCATTGTTTTTTTGGGGGGAAATGCATGAATTCCTATGCCCACAAATAACCCAGAGATGCATTTTAAATAAAAGGACACATTCTACTCATGTGAAAACACCAGGCAGGCCCCACAAATAACCCAGAGATGCATTTTAAATAAAAGAACACATTCTACTCATGTAAAAACACCAGGCAGGCCCCACAAATAACCCAGAGATGCCTTTTAAATAAAAGGACACATTCTACTCATGTAAAAACAGCAGGCAGGCCCCACAAATAACCCAGAGATGCATTTTAAATAAAAGCACACATTCTACTCATGTAAAAACACCAGGCAGGCCCCACAAATAACCCAGAGATGCATTTTAAATAAAAGGACACATTCTACTCATGTCAAAACACCAGGCAGGCCCCACAAATAACCCAGAGGTACATTTTAAATAAAAGGACACATTCTACTCGTGTAAAAACACCAGGCAGGCCCCACAAATAACCCAGAGATGCATTTTAAATAAAAGGACACATTCTACTCATGTCAAAACACCAGGCAGGCCCCACAAATAACCCAGAGGTACATTTTAAATAAAAGGACACATTCTACTCCTGTAAAAACACCAGGCAGGCCCCACAAATAACCCAGAGATGCGTTTTAAATAAAAGGACACATTCTACTCATGTGAAAACACTCTGATTCCCAGACTGTCTGCGGGCCGGATTGAGAAGGCGATTGGGCCACATCCAGCCCCTGGGCCCCTGGGCCTTAGTTTGCCTACCCTAGGCTCTGTGGTTTAACCCCCAGCGCCACCCGCGTCCCTAACTTAGGACTTAGGACCCGGCTAAATGTTGCAAAGTGCAGACTACAAATATGACACTAGATCGCAACAGTGAGCTATGCCAAATTCAGTGCCTTTTTCAAAACGTTTTTAAAAACAGCATTTTGACAGCGGTTTTTTTTAAAAAAAATATGTGTGTAGATTCTACCTTAGTGTATTTGTCTGAAATCCTGGACAGCCTCTGCCGGTCAGAGCAGACTGTACTGATCTAGGGCAGACCAGCGAGTCTGGCTCAGAGTGAGGCAGTTCCTTGTGCTCCAAAGGCTTCAAAGTTTTCCAAACAGCCCTGGCAGAAATCGAAGACCAGGTGTCGTCAGATCACCAAGGCCCAAAATATCCCACTGATGGTTGTAAAACCATCAGAGGAAGAGCATAAAGACCAGAGGCAAAGTTATCAACGGATGCTATCAAAGGTGAATGAATTGATGTCTGATATCATGGGATTTTTGCAGGTGTTCAGCATCCACGATCTGCAAAGCGCAACCCTGTAACTGATCGCCGAAGAATGGATGCTTTTGAATTCTGGTGCTGGAGGAGACTCTTGAGAGTCCCATGGACTGCAAGAAGATCAAACTTATCCATTCTGAAAGAAATCAGCCCTGAGTGCTCACTGGAAGGGCAGATCCTGAAGCTGAGGCTCCAGTACTTTGGCCACTTCATGAGAAGAGAAGACTCCCTGGAAAAGACCCTGATGTTGGGAAAGATGGCACAAGGAGAAGGGGACGATAGAGGATGAGATGGTTGGACGGTGTTCTCGAAGCGACTGGCATGAGTTTGGCCAAACTGCGGGAGGCAGTGGAGGATAGGCGTGCCTGGCGTGCTCTGGTCCATGGGGTCACGAAGAGTCGGACACGACTGAACGACAACAACATGCACAAATATACATAAATATGCGCAAATGGTCTCGTTTGCGTTGCTTTCCAACAGGTCACAGACTCCCAGCTTTGGCCAGGGTGGAATTTTCACAGCGGGATCTTAATTCCTCGCTGGTGAGAGCCCAAAGATTTCTTTCCTTTCCAGCCTCCTTTCCCAACAAGAGCAGCCGAATGCGCTCGGCTCCTCTCCTCTGCAATTGGTGCCACCTCCATCCTTCTCCCTCACCTCCTCCTTCCAGACATGCTCAAATCATTATTTCCACCGTCTCCCTCTTTGGCTCCCCTCTCTTCTCTCTCCCTCTTTCCCATTCTGCAGCACCCACAGCCTAACAGCTGCATGCAGCGACACCCTCCCTCCTCTCCGCATCCTCCCAGATGTTCCCAAATCCTGCCTTCAAATACGCTGCTGCGATTTTCGCCTCCTCCTCTCCCTCCGTCTGCACACAGTGGGACAGGAGGAGCATCAAATCGGTCTCTTGCTTGGGAAACGGGCCTCTTAGCTCTCCCTTTAATTCAGCTTCCGATTCCGTACGAACGTAGAATTGCAGAGTCGGAAAAAGATCCCCGAGGGTGATCTAGTCCAACCCCCCCCCCTGCAATGCAGGAATCGCAGAATCCTCAACAGATGGGCAACTTGTGGGAAGGGTTTTAATGAGTAGGAGATTACCGGTAATTGCAATTCATCCCCCTAGGTGCCCACATGTGTGGGTTGAACAGTTTCAAAATCCCATCCTTGGCAGCAAAATGTAAAGTACAGCGGTGTTGTAAGAATTTAAGGTTTATTATTTTAATATATTATTATATATTATATTATATATTATTAATTCACCAAGCAAACATAGGAAGATCAGGCCTCACTCCATTTTTCACTCCCAAACTGACAAACTGTTTCTCTGCAAGGAAGAAGCAGGTGAGCAGCCCTCTGCCTGAGTGATAATTTCTGGCATTCTGATGGGCCATTTCCCATGGATTTGGCCCTGGCTAGAACAAAAGCAGAGACTTCACCTTGCCGACAAAGGTCTGTATAGTTAAAGCTATGGTTTTCCCAGTAGTGATGTACGGAAGTGAGAGCTGGACCATAAAGAAGGCTGATCGCCGAAGAATTGATGCTTTTGAATTCTGGCGCTGGGGAAGATTCTTGAGAGTCCCATGGACTGCAAGAAGATCAAACCTATCCATTCTCAAGGAAAGTGGCCCTGAGTGCTCACTGGAAGGACAGATCCTGAAGCTGAGACTCCAACACTTTGGCCACCTCATGAGAAGAGAAGACTCCCTGGAAAAGACCCTGATGTTGGGAAAGATGGAGGGCACAAGGAGAAGGGGACGACAGAGGATGAGATGGTTGGACAGTGTTCTCGAAGTGACTGGCATGAGTTTGGCCAAACTGCGGGAGGCAGTGAAGGATAGGCATGCCTGGTGTGCTCTGGTCCATGGGGTCACAAAGAGTCGGACACGACTGAACGACTGAACAATAATAGAACAAAGGACGGTCATTAGCCCTGCATTAGCCCTGCCTGCCCAGGACAGGACACCATGAACATTTTTGTTTTGATGAAGTATGTGTCTGGGAGGGGTTCAAGGAGGGATGGCACAGGTGTGAGAATTCTCAGGTTACCTCCTCTGACCATCCCAATTTGTGATGTCATTCTGATGTATGTATGATGTATGGAGGGGTGGTCTTGAGCTGGGGGGGGGGGCAATTTCAAAAGTCTATATAGGAGCTTGCGCTCCATTGTTCTAGGTCTTTTGCTTGCAAAACATCCTGTTGCAACAGTTCCTAATAAACCAGGGGCATCAGCCTTGCTTTGGGAGACTCAGTATTGTCTTTATGCTGCGTTGTCGGGAAGGGGCTCTTAAATTATAGCGCTCTTTCTGGGGTTATGGACTCCCTTCTGGGGACAGACCCAGTTATATGAGTGGTAGCTCTAGTTGCGGACTTAATCCGTTTCGGGGTGCCATTTCACCCCGAAAAGTCCGCAACTAGAGTGCCTCTTCTGCGAATGCGAATGTATAGGAATTAGGCTTGTTTTGAGCAAGTCCAGCTACTTAATAAGATGGCTTCGACCTTCTTACCCGGCTTAAGAAAGAATCAGGCAACCACAAGTAAGTACCGTATTTTTCGCTCCATAAGACGCTCTTTTTCCTCCTAAAAAGTAAAGGGAAATATCTGTGCGTCTTATGGAGCGAATGGTGGTCCCTGGAGCTGAATTGCCATGGGGCCAAAAGAGGATCGTGCTTTTTATTTTACAAAGAGAAAAGGGGGTGTTGAAAGGATCCGCTCAGCAGCTGATCAGCAAGAGATTGGGAGAGAGATAAGAGTCCTGGCTCCCTTTCAGCCCTGCCCCCTTGTCCAGGCCTCCATTGTTGAATGTGCTGCAGAGGGAGGTTGTTTGTTTCCCCAGCAACATGTGACTGGCTGATTAGATTATCTGTCTGGAAACTGTAGAAAAGGCTCCCTTTCCTTTAGAAGCTGCAGAAATGTGAGTTGAACCCCATAAAATTTGGGCTTTTCCTCTTTGCTTTACCCCCTTTGCAAAAAAGCTGCAAAACTTTTAGCTGATCCTCAAAAAACCAGGGCTTTTCCCTTTGCAAAAAAAGCTGCAAAACTTTTAGCTGATCCTCAAAAAACAAGGCTTTCCCCTTTGCAAAAAAAGCTGCAAAACATTTAGCTGATCCTCAAAAAACAGGGCTTTTAGAGGAGGAAAACCAATTTTTTTCTTGTTTCCTCTAAAAACGAGGTGCGCCCTATGGTCTGGTGCGCCCTATGGAGCGAAAAATACGGTAAGTTTTAAAATAAGACTTACTTGCTGTATAATCAAGCACTGGTTCACAGCAAAGGCAGCAGTAAAAACTGCGCAGGCAAAATACTTATATAACTACTTATATTTACTGTAAAACCAGCTTCAGGTATGTGCTGGTCAAACGGAGACAGAGAGGAACAGGAAGGAATATATGCTCTTTCCTCTCCAGGAGAGGAGGGGAAATGACATCACACAGAGTCCGCTCTACCAATTGTATTTCTATGGTCTGAGTATCTGCCTTTCAGCAAAACAGCTCTGTGCTGTTAGTCCCTTCAAAAGTGAATTTGTTAGGTTGGGCTGCTAGTCTCCCCCACAAAACCACCCAGGAAGAAGACAGGACTGGATTAACCATCAAGCAAAATAAACACGTGCTTGGGGCATCAAGGGAAGGGGGGGCACCACAGAAATTTCCCACTGCCGGATTTTTAACATTTAAAAACGTCAGAAAATTGCTCAGCTGAAGTCGATTCAAAATCCCAACAGAACAACAAGGCAAGCTTGATGCCTAAGTGCAGAAGCAGATGCGTTACGTAAGATTGGTTTTGAGGATCTGATCAAAGACTTTGCAATTAGTAAAAAAAAAAAGGGGGAATATTCAGATAAAGTGGAAGGATGCAAAAATCAACATTATTTTTCCATATTGCTGTAGGTTTCGTTTCATTCAAAAAAAAAACCACAAAATTTTATTTGCAGTTTATTATTGTTTACATTTTGAATTAGATATATATTGGGGGGGGGGGACCAAAATCTTTGGTGGCCCCTGAAGGTCTTGATCCGGCCCTGGGAGGAGAACCCAACACCTTCTGAGGAAGTCCTTTCTGCTCTACGGCGCCCCTGGTGGAACAACGAGAACGTGCGAGATTCAACCGGGAGCTTCAGCTGGGTTGTGAACATGGCTCAAAGGGCGAGAGAAACCCGCCTCCTTTCTCCTTCCTGCCAGCCTCGATTAGTGCTCTTTCAGTCGCCTGCCCTTTGCATGCCCCCTCTCTTTCTCTCATCCTTCTCCCGCCGTATCGGCCTGTCATTGCCCCCCCTCCCAAACACATACCCCCAAACACACACAACATTGGCCTCTCGTGACTCCCCCCGCCTGGCCTTGTCCGTCTCCATTAGACCCTAGCAACAGGCAGAAGGGAGTCTGATGAGGCAGAGCTCATGAGGTTCAATTTCAGGGCCAGATGGACGACATCGGGAGGACCTTCGCGCCCAACCGCCATGAGACGTCAAGAAGAGAACCTCAGTCAGGTGGCCAGGTGTTCATAGATGCCCCCCTCTGGACCTAAAACAACAACAAAACAGCCCAACCTGGGCAAGAGCAGCGGGCAGGAGCAGAGACATAGCTGCTTAGCCCCTCCAAGAGAGCCAGTGTGGTGTAGTGGTTAAGAGCGGTGGACTCATAATCTGGTGAACCGGATTCGATTCCCCGCTCCTCCACCTGCAGCTGCTGGGTGACCTTGGGCTAGTCACACTTCTCTGAAGTCTCTCAGCCCCACTCACCTCACAGAGTGTTTGTTGTGGAGGAGGAGGAAGGGAAAGGAGAATGTGAGCCGCTTTGAGACTCCTTCGGGTAGCGATAAAGCGGGATGTCAAATCCAAACTCCTCCTCCTCCTCCTCCTCCTCCTCCTCCTCCTCCTCCTCCTCCTCCTCCTCCTCCTCCTCTCTCTCTCTCTCTCCTGTGTGGTGTAGTGGTTAAGAGCGGTAGACTCGTAATCTGGTGAACCGGGTTCGTGTCTCCACTCCTCCACATGCAGCTGCTGGGTGACCTTGGGCTAGTCACACTTCTCTGAAGTCTCTCAGCCCCACTCACCTCACAGAGGAAGGGAAAGGAGAATGTGAGCCGCTTTGAGACTTGTGAAGGTAGTCTCTCTCTCTTGCAAAGCCATTTCTCCAAACATGATACATTCTCCTAGGTCATCTTAACTAATATACAGTGGTACCTCACAAGACGAATGCCTCGCGCAACGAAAAACTCGCTAGACGAAAGGGTTTTGCGATTTTTTAGGTGACTCGCAAGACGAATTTTTCTATGGCCATGCTTCGCAAGACGAAAATTTCAATGCATTCCTATGGGAAACGGTGCTTCGCAAGACGAAATTTTCGCAATACGAAATGACTCGCGGAACGAATTAATTTCGTCTTGCGAGGCACCACTGTAACGCATTCTTCTATGAATTATTTGGCCACAGAACAGCACTGCAAAATTAGTAAGAGGTGCAAATTTCAAGAGATGGCTCTGTTTCAGAAAGTGCAGATTAGCGTATTTTTCACTCCATAAGACGCACCCCTTTCCTCCTAAAAATTAAGGGGAAATGTCTGTGCGTCTTACGGAGTGAATGTGTAGTCGGTTGCTGGCCCCCTTGCCCAAGCCTCTGTTGTTGAATGTTCTGCAGATGGAGGTTGTTTGTTTCCCCAGCGACATGTGACTGGCTGATTAGATTATCTGTCTGGAAACTGTAGAAAAGGCTCCCTTTCCCTTCCTAAAGAAGCTGCACAACTGTGAGTTGAACCCCATAAAAACAGGGCTTTTCCCTTTGCAAAAGAAGCTGCAGAACTATGAGCTGATCCCCCCCAAAAACGGGGCTTTCCCCCCTTTCCTCCTCTAAAAACTAGGTGTGTCTTATGGTCAGGTGCAGTGCCGTAGGAAGGGTGGGGCGTAAGGGGCGCTGCGCCCCGGGTTCCAGGGGAGGGGGGTGACACTCCCCGGCCCCCTCCCCCACTGCCCGGCACCCCCGTCCGGACGGGGCAGCCCCACGAGCCGCCGCTTGCTCGCCGGCTCGCCACAGGAGCAGCAGCGCCAGCCGGATCCACTATGCATGCCCGGAAATTCCAGGCATGCGCAGTGCATCCGACGCATCATGGCATTACAACGCATGCACCATGACATCACAACGCATGCGCCATGACACACCGCCCCTGGGGCATCAAAAAGGCTTCCTACGTTGCTAGTCAGGTGTGAAAAATACGGGTATGTAGGTTTGCTTTTTAGGGGCAACTGAATCAAATTTCTCCCCTACCCTGAACTCCAGCCTGGGTACCTGACGCCCAGCCAGGCCTGAGTCCCCAAACTCTTCCCCCTGGTTGTTGGAAGAAGATGGATCCTGTTCAAGTTGTGTTGCCAAGCCTCTTTGCCCTTTCCCCTAGCAGGAGTCCTGGCCTCGCTCAGCACCCAGCCAGCACTTCCAAGGGGAAGAGGTGAGATTAGCACCACGGGGGGTGCTCAGTGGGAGAAGCAACTACAAAGACTCCCTCCCGTGATCTCATTAGGGGTGTTAGAAGATTAGAAAGGATTAGAAGCCATCAAAGGGGGGTGGAGGGGAAGAGGGAGAGGCTGGAAGGGAAAGGCTGCTTGTTTAGGGGTGGGAGAGAGAAGGTAAAACAGAGGCACGGAGCCGGAATGTACCTAGTGGTCATCCAGCCCAACCCTCGACTGAAAGGCTCCCTAGCCATCCTTTGCCATCAACCCATGTGGTCTAGGCCAGCCTCTGCTGTTGTTGTTTAGTCGTTTAGTAGTGTCCGACTCTTCGTGACCCCACAGACCAGAGCATGCCAGGCATTCCTGTCTGTCTTCCACTGCCTCCCGCAGTTTGGTCAGACTCATGTTGGTAGCTGTGAGAACACTGTCCAACCATCTGGTCCTCTGTCGTCCCCTTCTCCTTGTGCCCTCCATCTTTCCCAACATCAGGGTCTTTTCCAGGGAGTCTTCTCTTCTCATGAGGTGGCCAAAGTACTGGAGCCTCAGCTTCAGGATCTGCCCTTCCAGTGAGCACTCAGGGCTGATTTCCTTGAGAATGGATACGTTTGATCTTCTTGCAGTCCATGGGACTCTCAAGTGTCTCCTCCAGCACCATAATTCATAATTCTGGTCTAAGCCAGCCTATGCTACTTTATAAAGGCAAAGGTAAAGGGACCCCTGACCATTAGGTCCAATCGTGTCCGACTCTGGGGTTGCAGTGCTCATCTCGCTTTATTGGCCGAGGGAGCCGGCGTACAGCTTCCGGGTCATGTGGCCAGCATGACAAAGCCACTTCTGGTGACATTCTGGTGACTTTGAGGTGCTTTCGAACTGCTAGGTGGGCAGGAGCAGGGACCGAACAATGGGAGCTCACCCCGTTGTGGGGATTCGAACCGCCGACCTTCTGATCGGCAAGCCCTAGGCTCTGTGGTTTAACCCACAGCACCACCCGCATCCCCTGCTACTTTATATTATTTTTAAAATATATTTTCATTGAGTTTTACATGACAAATTTAAATTCAAACATTAAACATCGACATCACCGTTTAGGATTCCTTGAACCCTTCGACTGCCCTCTTCCCTTCCATTATTAATCTCCCCCCCCCCCACCCAATCTGCTTCCCTTATTTTCTCTATTTTAAAAAATAATAATCCATTTTTGCCACAGTTTTTCGTACATTACAAGCATTACTCAAATCCCGCCACAGTTTTTAGTTGTTTACAGTGTTCTCTTAGATACATTGCAAATTTCCCCCGTTCCTTCTTAAGCTCTTCTCTTCCTGGTTTCTGATTTTCCCGGTCAATTTCGCCATTTCGGCATAGTCCATCATCTTCATCAGCCATTCGTCTCTGGCCGGGACTTTATCTTCTTTGCATCTCCGGGCATAGTCGTTCCTGCTCCCAGGGCCGGTGCGTCCATTTAGACGAACTAGGCAATTGTCTAGGGCACCAAAATGGAGGGGGCGCTCACCAGGCTTGGGCCGGACGGGGTAGGCAGCCCCGTCTCGTCCATTGGGGCTGGTGGCACGGTGCGCCAGGGCACTGGCCGTCCCGGGGCGCCCACATGCTGCTTCCGGGCGGGCTGCAAGCCGGCTGCCCAGCCCCATCTTCGAGCGCAGCGAGCGGGGGGAGCCCCGCAGCCCCGCCAGCAGCCTCTCACCGCCCCTACTGCCAGCCGGGTGCTTGCTACAGCGGAGAAAATGCTGCTTGCCTCTCCACCCCCCCACCTCCCGCTAAAGCAGGCTTTGGCGGGGGGGGGGGCGCCAGAAGGTGGTTCGCCTAGGGCACAAGAAGCCCTAGTGCCGGTCCTGCCTGCTCCTTAGCCTCTGCTACTTTAGTGCCCTCCAGATGCAGCTCCCATCAGCCCCCAGGCAGATGTTGTAGTCAAAAACATCTGGTGGGCACCAGGTTGGCAATGGGTGGTGTAGGCTGTATCCCAGAAGAGGTAGGACGGTCACCAGGCAGTGATCCCAGCTGGGAGGTGGTGGACTCTCCTTCCTATGAGGTTTTTAAGCAGAAGTTGGATGGCCATCTGTCAGAGATGCTTTGGTTGCGATTTCTGTATAATAATCCCAGCTGTATACAATTGAGCTTCCCATTTTTAGTCTGGTCCCCCTCCCTGCTAACTGATGTCCTGCACGTCACTGCAAAACTAGCTACTCAAAGGAACAGAGTAGATACCAGTTCTACAGCGTATTGCAGGTGAGCTCTGGCAAAGCTTACCTTGCTCACCCAAGTCGCCTACTCCCGGCATATACAATTCTTCTGTGATACTGCTCTATCTCTTCCCAGCCTTTACTGACCCTGCTTCCCACCACCGCAAATTCCAGACTTCGGGTGGTCCCTGGAAGAAGAAGAAGAAGAAGAAGAGTTTGGATTTGATATCCCGCTTTTCACTACCCGAAGGAGTCTCAAAGCGGCTAACATTCTCCTTTCCCTTCCTCCCCCACAACAAACACTCTGTGAGGTGAGTGGGGCTGAGAGACTTCAAAGAAGTGTGACTATCCCAAGGTCACCCAGCAGCTGCATGTGGAGGAGTGCAGACACGAACCCGGTTCCCCAGATTACGAGCCCACCGCTCTTAACCACTACACCACACTGGCTCTCTTCGAAAATGGGCTTAAGCCAGCAGGCTCTGTTCCTTCTCTACACATAAGCGGGGGAGTAGGTCTCGAAAAACATTTACTTCTGCTACGCAAAAGCATTTGACTGCTTCGACTAAAGAAAACTATGGCAAGTTCTTAAAGAAATGGGAGTGCCGGATCACCTCATTTGTCTCCTGAGAAATCTTTATGTGGGACAAGAAGCTACAGTTAGAACTGAATATGGAATAACTGATTGGTTCAAAATTGGGAAAGGAGTACGACAAGGCTGTATATTGTCTCCCTGCTTATTTAACTTATATGCAGAATTCATCATGCGAAAGGCTGGGCTGGATGAATCCCAAACCGGAATTAAGATTGCCGGAAAAAATATCAACAACCTCAGATATGCTGATGATACAACCTTGATGGCAGAAAGTGAGGAGGAATTAAAGAACCTTTTAATGAGGTTGAAAGAGGAGAGCGCAAAATATGGTCTGAAGCTCAACATCAAAAAAACTAAGATCATGGCCACTGGTCCCATCACCTCCTGGCAAATAGAAGGGGAAGAAATGGAGGCAGTGAGAGATTTCACTTTCTTGGGCTCCATGATCACTGCAGATGGTGACAGCAGTCACGAAATTAGAAGACGCCTGCTTCTTGGGAGGAAAGCAATGACAAACCTAGACAGCATCTTAAAAAGCAAAGACATCACCTGCCAACAAAGGTCCGTATAGTTAAAGCTATGGTTTTCCCAGTAGTAATGTACAGAAGTGAGAGCTGGACCATAAAGAAGGCTGATCGCCGAAGAATGGATGCTTTTGAATTATGGTGCTGGAGGAGACTCTTGAGAGTCCCAGGGACTGCAAAAAGATCAAACCTATCCATCCTTAAAGAAATCAGCCCTGAGTGCTCAATGGAAGGACAGATTCTGAAGCTGAGGCTCCAGTACTTTGGCCACCTCATGAGAAAAGAAGACTCCCTGGAAAAGACCCTGATGTTGGGAAAGATGGAGGGCCCAAGGAGAAGGGGACGACAGAGGATGAGATGGTTGGACAGTGTTCTCGAAGCGACTGGCATGAGTTTGGCCAAACTGCGGGAGGCAGTGGAAGACAGGAGTGCCTGGCATGCTCTGGTCCATGGGGTGACGAAGAGTCGGACACGACTAAACAACTAAACAACAACAACAAGGTCTCGAAGCTTTTCCAACCACAGTCACCAAACTCTTCTGCTCTGTGTTCAACATCCCTGTCTTTAACCAACCTGCAGATGACCTCTGGCAAAGCTTATGCCACTTACTGCATTTTCAGGCCAGGCTTGCGATCTGCACACATACACCCCCTTTTTGCCTTCCTTGGGGGTGACAAGATCAGATGTCCCCTCTGCTGCAGGGGAGGGGGAACCTGCCTTAATTTCTAGCTCCTGCATCCTTCCCACCCCCTGGAGCTTAAAAAGAGACTCTGGGAGCCTGTAATAATGGGGGGGCAAAGCCCAGGAGAAGACAGCCCTTGCCTAGGGACAGAACAGAGCGATGCTGAGCACTCTCGCCTTGCCTTTGGAGAAATGCTCCCCCCTCCCTTTGCCCTGCTTCTGAGTGCCTTTGAAAATCCCCCCCCCCATAAGGCTTGCCTTTCTGGGCAGGCTGCTGAAATCATGCCTGCACCTCCAACTACGTCTCAGGCAGAATCAGGCCCTCAAATCGCAAACATACATACATACCAAAAAACAAGCAAACAAAAAAAACAACCCCACTCTTCTTTCAGGTGCAAAAGCTGTCAGGAGAACAAACAGCCGTGCAGAGAATCTCCAGGAGGGATGACCTTGGCAGAGCCAGCAAAATGCAATGTTATTTCTGCACCGGAAAAAAAGGCTCACAGAGCACCACGTCTACTGTTGGGAGCCGCTGGCGGTGCGGCGGTTAGATCGTCAGGCCTGGGAGGCCAGTGTTCGAATCCCCACTCAGGCATGAAGCTCGTTGGGTGACCTTGGGCCAAGTCCCCATCTCCTTGCCTGCACCTACCTCACAGGGTTGTTGTAAGGAGGACCCAGGGAGGAGGAGGAGAACTCTGTAGGCCACACTGGCCCTAGGAAAGTATCACGTGATGCGTTGCATTTGTGGCCCGCCTTATTCTCCAAGGAGCTCAAAGTGGTGTGGTTTCCCTTCCTCCTTAAATTTGCACAACAACCCTGCGAGGCTAATTGCTACAGCACACAAGCCACGAGTTCCAGTGCTCACACAGGGTTGTGTCTCCTTGGAAGGAAGCTCAGCGGAGACTGTGGTGTCTTGCGGGGTGTACGGTTTTACTTATGCATTTATGCAAACTGAGGATAGGGTGGAAGGGACTCGCCTACCTCACAGGGTTGTCGTGATGATTAATGAGGGCAAGAACTGTGCATGCTACCATGAGCTCTTTGGAGAATTATTATTGTTGTTTAGTCGTTTAGTTGTGTCCGACACTTTGTGACCCCATGGACCAGAGCACGCCAGACACGCCTATCCTTCACTGCCTCCCGCAGTTTGGCCAAACTCATGCTAGTCGCTTCGAAAACACTGTCCAACCATCTCATCCTCTGTCGTCCCCTTCTCCTTGTGCCCTCCATCTTCCCCAACATCAGGGTCTTTTCTAGGGAGTCTTCTCTTCTCATGAGGTGGCCAAAGTCTTGGAGCCTCAGCTTCAGTATCTGTCCTTCCAGTGAGTACTCAGGGCTGATTTCCTTCAGAACGGATAGGTTTGATCTTCTTGCAGTCCATGAGACTCTCAAGAGTCTCCTCCAGCACCATAGACCTAGAGCTTTACATATAGGGTGTAAACAGGGCCTAGCATAAGGGATTGTTGTCATTGTTCAGTCGTTTAGTCGTGTCCGACTTTTCGTGACCCCAAGGACCAGAGCACACCGGGCAACCCTATCTTTCACTGCCTCCCGCAGTTTGGCCAAACTCATGTTAGTAGCTTCGAGAACACTGTCCAACCACCTCGTCCTCTGTCGTCCCCTTCTCCTTGTGCCCTCCATCTTTCCCAACATCAGAGTCTTTTCCAGGGAGTCTTCTCTTCTCATGAGGTGGCCGAAGTACTGGAGCCTCAACTTCAGGATCTGTCCTTCCAGTGAGCACTTGTTGTTCAGTCGTGTCCGACTCTTCATGACCCCATGGACCAGAACACGCCAGGCACCCCTATCCTCCACTGCCTCCCGCAGTTTGGCCAAACTCATGCCAGTCGCCTCGAGAACACTCTCCAACCATCTCATCCTCTGTCATTCCCTTCTCCTTGTGCCCTCCATCTTTCACAACATCAGTGTCTTTTCCAGGGAGTCTTCTCTTCTCATGAGGTGGCCAAAGTACTGGAGCCTCAGCTTCAGGATCTGTCCTTCTAGTGAGCACTCAGGGCTGATTTCCTTCAGAATGGATAGGTTTGATCTTCCTGCAGTCCATGGGACTCTCAAGAGTCTCCTCCAGCACCAGAATAATAATAATAATAATAATAATAATAATAATAATAATAATAATAATAATAATTTATTATATTTGAACCCCACCCATATGACTACGTTGCCCTAGCCCCTCTGGGAGCTTGTGGGATATGAATCCCATTGAGTCAACCGTGGCGATGCAGCAGCAAAGAAAGCTAATGCTATTCCAGGCTGCATCAACTGAAGTCTAGTGTCCAGATCGAGGGAAGTAATAGTCCCACTCTATTCTGCCTTGGTCAGCCCCCACATTTGGGGTCCTGTGTCCATTTCTGGGCACCACAATTTAAGAAGGATGTTGACAAGCTGGATGGCGTGCTGAGAAGGGCAACCAAGATGATCAAGGGTCAGGAAGCCAAGCCTTATGAGGAACGGTTGAAGGGGCTGGGTATGTTCAGCCTGGAAAAGAGCAGACTGAGAGGAGATAGTTACAGGCAGGTAGCCGTGTTGGTCTGCCATAGTATCTGAAGAAGTGTGCATGCACACGAAAGCTCATACCAAGAACAAACTTAGTTGGCCTCTAAGGTGCTACTGGAAGGATTTATTTATTTTTATTTTGTTTTGAGAGGAGATTGGATAGCCATCTTCAAATATCTCAAGGGCTCTCATGTGGAAGAGGGAACAAGCTTGTTTTCCACTGCTCTGGAGGGTAGGACTCGAACTCATGGCTTCAAGTTACATGAATGAAGATTTTGACTCAACACCAGGAAGAACTTCGTGATGGCAACATCCATTCAACAGTGGGGAATGGTCTCTCTCGGGAGGCTGTGAGGTTTTAAAGCAGAGGTGGGATGGCCATCTGCCATGGATGCTTTAGCTGAGATTCCCGCATTGCAGGGGGTTGGACTAGATGACCCTTGGGTTCCCTTCCAACTCAATGATTCTATGAAATGCAATCAGTCGATACAAATAAATAAGAGCAGGGTCCTACACAATACATTACTCACCATACATGGATTCTGGAAGGGTTGCCAAAAGCTGAACCAGGCTTGCTTTTGTATCTCCAAGTGGAAGGCCATTGTGCCAAAACTCAGTAGGCAACTCTTTTGAGAAGAACCATCAAATCCTAAAGTCTGCAGCTTAATCTGCTCTTGGAAGACACAGGTGCACCCCTACCCCTGGAATAGTTGGCAACCTCATCATTGGATGTGGATGGTTCTTTTACCTGCAGAGTCTGTGTTCAGTCTTCAGGACCTCGGAGAGCTCCCAGGGTGAGAGGTGCTACAACAGAAAGCCGGAGATGATCTGAGCCTATTAGTACTGAGTCTATAAGTACCAACAAGCATGGGCAACCTGCGGCCCTCCAGATGTGATTGGACTACAACTCCCATGATCCCTGGACATGCTGGCTGCAGGGGCTGATGGGAGTCCCGCAACACAGACGACACTCCCAAAGAGAGAGGTGTCCACAGGGTTGGGCAAGCTCCGTTGGGCAAGCTCAGTAGCCTAATCTCACACGGACACCACCGGGGAAAACTCTGCACATGCTCAGAGGATCACTGTTGCCGTCGTTTTCACTCCATGTGGTCCCAAGCCGATTCTCCGCATTCAGAACAGAAATAACCCCCAGAAACCCAGCACCCATAGCCGGGCAAAGCTCAGCAGGCCTGTGATCTGCAGAGTGGCAAGAGACATTATCTGCCTCAGAAAGGAAGCCAGTTTAATAGGCTTAATCCTCCTTTGCATCTCGACTCTCGCAGGCCCCTGGCAATCTCCGAAACCTCTGCGTAATGTGCCTTTTATTCCATTTCAGGGATAAAGCTGCGAAGCCGGTGGTTTGGGCGGGAGGTGGAGGCGGGGGGGAGAGAGAGAACGAAACACTAAAAGCATCTCTCCTCCTCTGCAACCTGCTTTCCTCCTTCCTTTCCCTCCTCCTCTGGATTCAGAGTCTCCTTATTCGCAATCATCCGTCGCCAAAGCTCCTTACGGCTAGGCTGGCAGAAGACAGGCAGGCCGGGTCTTCGAGGCACATATCTCCGGGTCGGAGAGCAGGGAGGAGGGGCGTGAGAGCCGGTCACAGGCTGGAATCATAGGAATTGTACCGTTCGAAGGGGACCCAAGGGTCATCTAGCCCAGCCTCTTGCAGCGCAGGGATCGTAGCTAAACCCAGCTAAACCTATGCGTGACCTATGAGTTGTAACTTCTCAAATTAAGATCCCGATCCCCCAATTTTGCAGCTGGGAACAGGACTCCATTTGTCTCCGTCTCCCCCCCAAAGGGTTGCAACGGCTGTGGATAGCTCCGAGCACTTTGCACGTACTCAGGAGTGCTCTTGCTTTATAGTTCCCCATAGATCCGGTACGAGAAGGGAGTGCATCCCTTAGCTGTTAGCCAGTATGGCTGTGCTGTGCCTCCACAGTCTGCAACAATGTTTCCCTGAATACCAGTTTGCTAGGAATCGCAGGCAGGGAGAGCGCTATTCGCACTCGAGTCCTGCTTGTGGGTTTCCTCTCAGAGGCAACAAGGGGCTGGAAGACGGCAGGTTTTGGGTCTGATCCAGCTGCAGGTCTCTGTTGCAGTAGCACTCAGACCTCTCCTCCAGCGTGAATTTGTCTAATCCCCTTTAAAAATAAAACTGCAAGCTGACGTAGAATTTTATTTCTTTATTGCTTATTTCATTAATGTCTACATGGGAATATTAAAGCACCGCGAGAACAGGATGCAGGACTAGATGGGCCAGTGGCCTCATCCTGCCAGCCTTTCTCATAGAATCCTAGAATTGTAGAGCTGGAAGGGACCCCCGTGGGTCATCTAGTCCAACCCCCTGCAATGTCCTTAACAGGGAACTGCAAATATCCAGAAGCTCCCCCCTCCCTTTCCAACTCTGATGTGTTTGTGCGTTTCATGGGGAAAGCCTTCGGCACATGCTCAGAGGCCCCAGACCGAGCAAACATGGCCAGAGCTGATTATAGAACAGAAGTCACAGGGGTCCTGTGGATCCCCCCCCCACTGAATCCCCATTTGAGTCCTAGCCCCCAAGGTCTCCCTACTTCTCTCCCATCTCCGTGCCAGCCACCCCCAACCCCTGCACCCTTGTGGGCTTAGTCGTGATGGTCTGGGATCGGCAACAGCAGCTCTTCCGCTGGGCCTGACATGCTTTGACTTGAAACCAGCGCCTGATAAAAGCGAGATGGGTTTTTGACAAACAGAGCTGCCGGAGAAATCCTCTTCTTGGAGTTTGTGAGCTGCCTGCTAATTCCCTCCCCCACAGACACAACAACCAGCCGCCCAGGTGGCCCAGCTGAGGGAGGGAGGGAACTGGCTCAGAACCTGTTTGCTGCAGAAGGAATGTGTCTTGAATCATGGAATCATTGAGTTGGAAGGGACCCCCTGTTGGAAAAATGCTCTGGGGCGACGGCAAACTCCCCAAGACTCCGGAGCGTCCTCCCAGTGGCCCTCTCTGGCTGGAACATCCCTCAGTCCAGAGCGCCAGTAATCTGCGACAGTTTCCTTATGAAAACAGCACACAGGTCTTCTAGCATCACGCAGCAAGAAGAAAGACTCACTTGTAGTGCTAAACTACTTTAATTTACAGTCTATATACTAAAAACTCCATTTCTATGTCTGTGTTCTCCGAACAAGAGTACAATACTGCGACATGGCAAAAGTGAAACTAAAGCACAATAACAACACTTAGACGGAAGAGATAAGGGACAGACTTCCGTTCCCACACACTCTCTCAGACACTCATGTGATTTACACAAAACGTAACAGTCCTGCTGAAGCGGCATAGGATAAATAAAATCCCAGCACCACCATGGGTCATCTAGTCCAGGGGTCAGCAAACTTTCTCAGCAGGGGGGCCAGTCCACTGTCCCTCAGGCCTTGTGGGGGGATGGATTACATTGTGGAAAAAAAAATAATGAACGAATTCCTATGCCCCACAAATAACCCAGAGATGCATTTATTTATTTTTTTAAAAAGGGACACATTCTACTCATGTAAAAACATGCTGATTCCTGGACCATTCGAGGGCCGGATTGAGAAGGTGATTGGTGAAAAAGTTTTCTGAACCCTGTGATGGAGTCTGCCAAAATGGCGAAGATGACCATGTCAATCAGGAGCCAAGAAATTCAGCCAAGAGTGGGAAAAGTTTGTAGAATACAGTGGTACCTTGGCTTAAACACTTAATTTGTTCCGGAGGTCCGTTCTTACCTGAAACTGTTCTTAACCTGAAGCGCCACTTTAGCTAATGGGGCCTCCTGCTGCCGCTGCGCCGCCAGAGCACGATTTCTGTTCTTATCCTGAAGCAAAGTTCTTAACCTGAAGCGTTACTTCTGCGTTAGCGGAGTCTGTAACCTGAAGCGTATTGTACCACTGTATCTTAAAGACTACTGTGTATACTTAAAGAAGTTAGCAGGATTGTTGTAACACTTATAATATAATATGGCTTAAGTTTTTTTAAAAAGAATGCAATAAAGGGGGGAGGGATTGGCAAAACAGGGGTGGGGAGTCTGAGGGATTTAAGTATTCCCAGAAGTGTAGAAATCGAAAATGATGTGAATGTATTACTGGCCGAAGGAGCCGGCGTACAGCTTCCGGTCATGTGGCCAGCATGACTAAGCCGCTTCTGGCGAAACAGAGCAGCGCATGGAAACGCCATTTACCTTCCCGCCGGAGCGGTATCTATTTATCTACTTGCACTTTTAACGTGCTTTCGAACTGCTAGGTGGGCAGGAGCTGGGACTGAGCAACGGGAGCTCACCCCATCGTGGGGACTTCGAACCGCCAACCTTCTGATCGGCAAGCCCTAGGCTCTGTGGTTTAACCCACAGCGCCACCCACGTCCCTGTTCCTGTAACCGCTGCACTAAACCATGGGTTGGCTTAGCATTACGTCTGAATCGGGCTCACTGTTTCTCTTGCTCCATAATAACATAGAACTGTAGAATTCGAAGGGGACTGGGGCGGCTTCTGTAAATCCAGAACTGTCCCTGGAAAATACGGACACTGGGGAGGGTCTGCAGTCCTTCTCTCTCTCAGGCTAACCTCCCTCACACGGCTGTGGAGAGGAAACACAGTGGGGCGGGGCGGGGAGAGCCACCTTGAAAGGAACATAAAATAAAATAATCTATGAGCACAGGCTGGGCCCTGGATTTCATTGTCTCTCTCTCTCTCACACACACACACCACCATCCCGCCCGACACATCTATCTCCGATGGAAAACGGTGGAGAGAAAAATTACTTATACAGTACACATGTCAAAGAAATCATGAGGGAAAATGAAGGGGGCCCGAAATCTATTGCTTCAGAGTCCTGAGTGACGGCAGAGGTTGTCATTTCGGGGGGGGGGGGGTGGAACAGGACTTTGGGTTGTGGGGGTGGGGAGAGAAAGCCTTCATTTTGGCCACTGCCGCTTAGGCTTTCCCGCGGAACCGAGAGGCTTTCGGGAGCCCAGGCGCACTCCTGCCCTTGCGCCGCGATGCTGACTGATCCGTTCTGGCAACCTCCGCTTGCAATCGGCAGAGGGCTGATATTAGCTGTCGTAACCCATTATTTCCCTCTTAGATGTAATTATAGGAGCGCCTTCCCACTGAACCGGGCTGATCCCATCCCTCCAGAGCTCTCCCCGAGAAGTTTCTGTCTGATTAACAACGCACGCTGGGAATGCGGGGAAAGGAGAGGGCTGGGGATCTATCTCCGGAGGTGCCGCAGATCTGTGCTGAATAATCTTCTGGGATTCCAGGGAATAACAGTGTCACCAGGCTTGGCATTAATGTGTCATAGAATCCTAGAATCCTAGAGTTGGAAGAGACCCCAAGGGCCATCCAGTCCAACCCCCTGCCAAGCAGGAAACACCATCCAAGCATTCCTGATAGATGTCTGTCAAGCCTCCGCTTCAAGACCTCCAAAGAAGGAGACTCCACCACACTCCTTGGCAGCAAATTCCACTGTCCAACAGCTCTCACTGTCAGGAAGTTCTTCCCAACGTTTAGATGGAATCTTCTTTCTTGTAGTTTGAATCCATTGCCCCGTGTCCGCTTCTCTGGAGCAGCAGAAAACAACCTTTCTCCCTCCTCTAGAGGACATCCTTTGATATATTTGAACATGGCTATCATATCCCCCCTTAACCTTCTCTTCTCCAGGCTAAACATACCCAGCTCCCTAAGCCGTTCCTCATAAGGCATCGTTTCCAGGCCTTGGAACCATTTTGGTTGCCCTCCTCTGGACACGTTCCATTGTCATTGTCATTGTCCCCATCCCCTGCTAGGCAGGGGGCTGGACTGGATGGCCCTTGGGTCTCTTCCAACTCGATGATTCTATGATTCTATGCAGTATTCCAAATTAGGGTGCACCCTAGATTTGTATAATGGCATTATAATACCAGCAGCTTTATTTTTCAGTTCCTTTCCCAATGATCCCCTGCATGGAATTTTCCTTTTTTTTTACGGCTGCCGCACACTGGGTCGGCCTCTTCATCAAGCTATCTGCTATGACCCGGGGGCTCATTCCTGGTGCGTCCCCTCCAGTTCAGACCCAATGAGTGCATATGTGAAAGCAAGAGTTTTTTGCCCCAAAAATGCCTCATTTGCATTTGTTTACACTGAGTTGCCTTTGACATTTTACCGCCCATTCACTCAGTTTGGAGAGGTCCTTTCGGATCTTCTCTACAATCTCTTTTTGCTCTAATGGCCCCGGACAACCGATCACAGGAGAAAGAAATCTGCAGCTACGATCCTCGTCGCAAAGGAAATGCTCCCAAAAGTCAGAACAGAGGCTACCTTTGGAACTCCTTGCTGTTACATATCAAGCAGGAGCCATCTCTGTTGTTTCTTTTAGCACTTACACACACACACACACACACACACACAACACACACTGATACGAAGCAAGAAATTACAAGTTCCTCTTTCAACAAGGCTTCTGAGTGCCAAATGATTTCGCCCCAATCGATAAACGGCTTGGATTTGAAAATGGCTTTTATCTATGTGACTGTTTTTAACTGTCTTTTTATATGTGCAATGGTCTTGAATCGCTTCTGCACCTGCAATTGATTTAACTGACTTTATATATGGCTTTATCGTACTGCAAAATCGCTTCGAGAGGCTTCGTAGAAAGGCATTCTTAAGTGAAATCAAAGAACCGACAGAAAAGCAACAAGCTGAATCAACAAAAATATCGGGTTCCTAAAAGCTTAACTTTGGAAGGGAAAACAAAATAAAATAAAATAAATTCCTTCCAGTAGCACCTTAGAGACCAACTAAGTTTGTTCTTGGTATGAGCTTTCGTGTGCATGCACACTTCTTCAGATACACTGAAACAGAAGTCACCAGACCCTTATATAGTGAGAGAGTGGGAGGGGTATTACTCAGAAGGGTGGTGGGAATGGGTGATGGCTGATAGGTGTGGAAAACCTGTTGACAACTCTTAACGACTGCAATTGGTCTTACAGGGAAAGGCAAGGGGTGAGAGGCTAAAGATAGCTTTGTCATGTATAATGAGACAAGAATCCATGTCTTTGTTCAGACCAGGTTTCTCCATGGTTTTAAGTTTGGTGATTAGTTGCAATTCAGCAACTTCTCTTTCAGTCTATTTCTGAAATTCCTTTGTATTAAGACAGCTACTTTGAGTTCTTGTGTAGAATGTCCTGGGAGATTGAAATGTTCTCCTACTGGTTTCTCTGTCTTGTGATTCCGATATCAGATTTATGTCCATTTATCCTTTGGCGTAGGGTTTGGCCTGCTTGTCCAATATAGAGAGCTGAAGGGCACTGTTGTCATTTGATGGCATACACAATATTGGAAGATGAGCAATTAAATAGTCCTGAGATGGTATGTCTGATGTTGTTGGGTCAGTAATGGTGTTGTCTGGGTTTATGCGGCAGCAAAGTTGGCATCTGGGTTATTGCAGGCTCTGGTACCAGTGTCCATGTTGAGTCTTGTTGTATTTGGAAGGGAAGTTAAGCTTCCAAAGTTTAGGGGAAAGGGGTTCAGAAAGTTCTTCGGAATCTCTTGCCATTGTATCCACTGGTTTGGGTCCAGCCCTCTGGAGATGCAGAAAAGCAAGTGTGCTCCATCTTCCATGTGACAGCCATTCAAACTGCTGTCATGTCACCTCTCCGTCTTCTCTTCTCCAGGCTAAACAGACATGACTCCTTCAACTATTTATCACAAGGCTTCATTTCCCAAACTCTTGATAATCTTGACCACCCTCCTGTGACCACATTCTACCTTGTCACATCCTTCTTAAATTGTGGTGCCCAGAACTGGACACAGTATTCCAGGTGAGGTCTGATCAAAGCAGAATAGAGGGGGGACTATTACTTCCTTAGGGATGCGGGTGGCACTGTGGTCTAAACCACAGAGCCTAGGCTAGGGCTTGCCGATCAGAAGGTCGGCGGGTCGAATCCCCGCAATGACGGGGTGAGCTCCCGTTGCTCAGTCCCTGCTCCTGCCAACCTAGCAGTTGAAAGCACATCAAAGCGCAAGTAGATAAATAGGTACCACTCCTGTGGGAAGGTAAATGGCGTTTCCGTGCGCTGCTCTGGTTTGCAGAAGCGGCTTAGTCCTGCTGGCCACATGACCCGGAAGCTGTACGCCAGCTTCCTTGGCCAATAAAGTGAGATGAGTGCCACAACCCCAGAGTCGTCCATGACTGGACCTAATGTCAGGGGTCCCTTTACCTTTACCTTATTACTTCCCTTGATCAGGACACTGGGCTTCTGTTGATGCAGCTAAAATTGCATTAGCTTTATTTGGTGCTGCATCACACTGTTGACTCATGTTAAGCTTGTGGGCTACTAAGACCCCTAGATCAGGCATAGGCAAACTCAGCCTCCAGACTGGCTCAAGGTGAGCATCTAAATCAGGCACCCCCCAAACTCGGCCCTCCAGATGTTTTGGGACTACAACTCCCATCGTCCCTAGCTAACAGAACCAGTGGTCAGGGATGATGGGAATTGTAGTCCCAAATATATGGAGGGCCAAGTTGCCTATGCCTGCCCTAGAGCCTTACCCCATGGACTGCTGCCAAGCCACGTGCCCCCCATCCTATATTTGTGCACCTGATTATTCCTGTGTAGAAACTTGCATCTTCCCCCATTGAAATTTATTTTGTTAGTTTGCGTCCAGTTCTCCAGCCTGTTGAATTCATCTTGAATCCTGATTCTACCTTTGGGGTATAGTTACCCCTCTTCCAGTAGTAATGTATGGAAGTGAGAGCTGGACCATAAATAAGACTGATCGCCGAAGAATTGATGCTTTTGAATTATGGTGCTGAAGGAGACTCTTGAGAGTCCCATGGACTGCAAAAGGATCAAACTTATCCATCCTTTGGGAAATCAGCCCTGAGTGCTCAATGGGAGGGCAAATCCTGAAGTTGAGGCTCCATACTTTGGCCACCTCATGAGAAGAGAAGACTCCCTAGAAAAGACCCTGATGTTGGGAAAGATGGAGGGCACAAGGAGAAGGGGACGACAGAGGATGAGATGGTTTGGACAGTGTTCTCGAAGTGACTGGCATGCATCTGACCAACCTGAGGCAGTGGAAGACAGGAGTGCCTGGCGTGCTCTGGTCCATGGGGTCACGAAGAGTCGGACACAACTGAACGACCTGAACAACAACAACAACTCAGTTTGGTGCCACCTGCAAATCACGCAATCCACTCAAATTCCTCCATTCAAGTTGTTTTATAAAAATACTGAACAACAACGGGCCCAGGACAGAACCCTGTGCACCTCCACTTGTCACTTTCCCCAGGACGATGAGAAACTATTAGTGAGCTTGGTCAGTCAACCAATCCATCGGACAGTAAATCACCTCGCCAACATCTGACCACCTTGTCTGCAAGAACATCAAGGCAGACTTGGTTGAAAGCCTTACTGAAATCAAGATATGCTACACCACAGCATTCCCCTGATCTACCAAGCTTGTACTCTATCAAAATAGAAATGAGGTTAGCCTGATATGACTTGTTCTTCAGAAACCTAGGCTTTATCCAAGCCATTTATAAAGTCTTTTTCAGGGGGGTAGTATTGGGTTCCTCAGCAAAGACATTTGGGGGTGCAAGAAAGACAACCTCCAAAAGGCTGTCAAACAGATTTCATTTTCAAACTACAAGAAAGAAGATTCCACCTAAACATTAGGAAGAACTTCCTGACAGTAAGAGCTGTTCAGCAGTGGAATTTGCTGCCAAGGAGTGTGGTGGAGTCTCCTTCTTTGGAGGTCTTTAAGCGGAGGCTTGACAGCCGTCTGTCAGGAATGCTTTGATGGTGTTTCCTGCTTGGCAGGGGGTTGGACTGGATGGCCCTTGGGGTCTCTTCCAACTCTAGGATTCTATGTTACTATGATTTTCCTAATGAATGCAGATCATTCATTTCGTACTGGGGCAGTCCCCCTTTCATGATATCGAGACAAACGCTAATTGCTGGCAGCCACCCATTCTGCAACACGCTCCCAGACTCATGGCTCGAAATCCTCGTTTTAAATCCACATCTTTTAATCTGCAATTAATGAATTAATTGATTGAGCAGCTGATTAATCCCATTAACGCTCCCAGCCTTGATTCCAGGCGTCGCAGCTCGGTGCAAAAGGAAACGCTTGCCCAGCTGGGATAAAACTACGTTTCCCAAAGACTGGGGTCTTCTCCCTCCTCATCCCACCCCCACCCCCCCAATAATGCTCTCAAGTCCATGCTGGGGGGGGGGGCAGAGAACAAAAGGAAGGGAATGGTGCAATATTGAATTACTCACCCAAATGGAAGTGTTTCCTTGGGCTTGACTTAATTAGCCACTTCCCTCCAGTGACTTCCAATTAGGGAAGATCTTTTTGCAGGAGGATATTGTAACAAGCCAACCCAGTCTCCGAGCGGCAGGAGAATCTAAGAGTTCCAGGCACTTACCCTGGGTTTGGTTTCCTTGGACCCAAGGTCAGCACAGACTGTGGTTTCTTTAGGATATAAAGGTAAAGGACCCCTGGACAGTTCGTCGAGTGAAAGGTGACTATGGGGTTGTGGCATCCTTCTCGCTTCTAGGCCGAGGGAGCCGGCGTTTGTCCACAGACAGCTTTCCGGGTCATGTGGCCAGCAGGACTAAACAGCTTCTGGCGCAACGGGACACCGGTGGCGGGAAACCAGAGTGCATGGAAATGCCGTTTACCTTCCCGCCGCAGCGGTACCTACTTATCTACTTGCACTGGCGTGCTTTCGAACTGCTAGGTTGGCAAGGAGCAGGGACAGAGCAACGGGAGCTCACTCCATCGCAGGGATTCGAACCGCCAACCTTCAGATCGGCAAGCCCAAGAGGCTCAGTGGTTTAGACCACAGCGCCACACGCATCCCCTCTAGGATATATGGGTTTATTTGCACATGTCTACAACTTGAGCATGGGATGGAGCAGTGCACGGCATCAACGCCACAACAGATATTGCTTTCTCATGAGGGAAGAAGAAGAGTTTGGATTGCATATCCCACTTTTCAGTACCCGAAGGAGTCTCAAAGCGGCTCACATTCTCCTTTCCCTTCCTCCCCCACAACAAACATTCTGTGGGTGAGTGGGGCTGAGAGACTTCAGAGAAGTGTGACTAGCCCAAGGTCACCAGCAGCTGCATGTGGAGGAGCGGAGACGCGAACCCGGTTCACCAGATTACAAGTCAACCACTCTTAACCACTACACCACACTGGTTAGGGGAGGGGTGGGGGGAGGCCACACATTTCTCCATGCAGCAGAGCAATTATTTGGTTATGGCGACTGTGGTGCCTGACTTCTCAGTCAGAGCCATTGACTGGTTTCATAGAACCCCAAGGGTCCTGCCACCTGCCATGCAGGAATCTCAACTCAAGCATCCACAACAAATGGTCACCCAACCTCTGCTTAAAAACCTCAAGGAAGGGAGAGCCCACCACCTCCCGCCCCAAGGGAGGACCGTTCCACTGTTGAATGGCTCTTACAGCTTGGAACCCGGTTCTCACACCTTCTACTCCTGCAGATACAGAACCCCAAGAATTGGAAGGGATTCAGAGCATCATCCCAACTGACCCCTGGCTCCATCCTCCATATGATAGCTCTTCAGATATTTGAATCGTAGAATCATAGAGTTGGTCCAACCCCCCCTGCAATGCAGGAATACTGTCCCATATGGAGATCGAACCTGCGACCTTAGTGTCATCAGCACCACCGCTCTAACCACCTGGGCAACTGAAGGATATTTTTAAGCAAACAAATACTATTATTAAATTCTCACCAGCCTTTCCCCTAAGTGTGAGGGTGGGCTACAGCACTAAAACACAATATAAGTAACAGTGTAAAACAACTCGCAACCACAAGGATAAAGGTAAGGTAAAGGGACCCCTGACCATTAGGTCCATCGCAGACGACTCTGGGGGTTGCAGCGCTCATCTCGCTTATGGCTGAGGGAGCCGGCGTACAGCTTCTGGGTCATGTGGCCAGCATGACTAAGCCACTTCTGGCGAACCAGAGCAGTGCATGGAAATGGTGTTTTACCTTCCCCGCCGGAGCGGTACCTATTTATCTACTTGCACTTTTGACGTGCTTTTGAAACTGCTAGGTGAGCAGGATCTGGGATCCCGAGCAACGGGAGCTCAACCCATCGCGGGGATTTGAACCGCCGACCTTCTGATCGGCAAGTCTTAGGCTCTGTGGTTTAACTCACAGCGCCACCCCGCGTCCCAAGGTGGGTCCTTAAAAGCGTAAAGGAGACTATGGGGTTGTGGTGCTCATCTCGCTTTCAGGTCGAGGGAGCCGGCTTTTGTCCACAGACAGCTTTCCAGGTCATGTGGCCAGCAGGACTAAACCGCTTCTGGTGCGGCAGGACACCATGATGGAAACCAGAGCGCACATAAATGCCGTTTACCTTCCCGCCACAGCAGTGCCTATTTATCTACTCGCACTGGTGTGCTTTCGAACTGCTAGGTTGACAGGAGCTGGGACAGAGCTACCAGGAGCTCACCCCCGTCGCAGGGATTCGAACTGCCAACCTTCTGATCGGCAAGCCCAAGAGGCTCCGTGGTTTAGACCACAGTGCCACCTGCATACACCTCAAGCGTCAACAGCTAGGGTGAAGGGATGCGTCTCCAGATGGGCACCAGACCCAACTCTGTGGGGAGGGAGTTATGCAGCTAAGGAACCACCAAAGCAAAGGTCTTTTCCCAGGCTCTCAGAGCAGAGGAACTACCAGGAGGGCTGATCTCAGTACCTGAGAATGTCTTTAAGGAAGGATGTGGTCTTTCAGGTATTTTGGCCCCGTGTCCATTAGGGCTTAAATGTGAGCACCTTGAATGAGGCCTGGAAACAGACTGGCAACCGAATGTGACCTGTTTCAACCACAGGGGTTATATCAGATCATAAATCTCTTATCTCCCTTCACGGCATGCGTGCCTAGTGTATGCATGTTATTTACTTCTGCTTGCCCCTATCTAGGCAGATCTGCAATGGAGATTCTCTGGTACTAATCATGCCCGTCGGGAGCGACCGCCCAGTTGACACTGAGTACATTTCCCCTCCTGAGGGACGAGGGGGAAGAAGCATTCATTAAGTTCGCAGCTCCAAATCTGTCTTGCCTCATTGCAGACAAGGAACCTGCATCGGTTGGCGCTGAGAACACTCTAACCATTATGCCGCACCGGCTCTCAATTCCTGGAAGCTCCGAGTTGAGGAAAGGGCCCCGGCAGCTGTGCCTTATTCCTTGCCTCTCCATGCCAAAAGGTGACTAGTATCAGCAATCCCTTCCTCTCCTGCAGCTGCCACTCAGCCAGAGTTTTCCTTGGCCCTCGCTGTGCCTCCTGGCACTTGCCACTGCTGGCTAATTAGGAGCAGCCGGGGCAAATCAAACCAGCCAGGCTTTTCCAATAAAGGACGCAGAGCACAGTAAAGAGCATCAAGCCAGCCGAGAGAAACAGCAGTGCACCCCCAAGGTAGGTGGAAAAGACCCAACCAGGCCGCCGCACAGAACTACCAACTTTCCCAGCGCTGAGTATGGAAAAGCTGGTCACCCTTTCTTGCTGGGACCACTGTGAGAACAGGGATGCTGGACTAGATGGCCATTGGCTTGATCAAGCAGGGCTCCCATACAACTGCGCACACCAAAAGGTGTCTTCTTCAGGAGCTCTCCAGGTCCTGATATCTCACATAGACAGCTGGAGTTCTGCAGGAGCTCTTCCAGGGTGCTGCAATCCCCCTTCCACAACGGAACACACCAAATGGTGTCTTCTCAGGGAGTTTTCCAAGTCCTGAAGCCATCATATGTACACACACACACACACACACCCAGAGAGAGAGAGAGAGATAGGGAGAGAGAGGAGAGAGAGAGAGAGAGAGAGAAAGAGAAAGAGAGAGAGAGAGATGTGGATATAGAGATAGTTTACAGCAATAAAACAACACTATGCAGTAAAAGGTTAAAAAGAAACATCAATCAGCTATTGTGGAAAGATGTATTCTTAATTGCCTATACAAGCCTAGTGGAATAGAAAGGTTTTCAGCAGGCATTTCAAAAGTTGGCACAGAAGGCACCCATTGAATCTCTACTGGCAGAGTATTACACAGGACACACAAAAGGCTCGGTTTCTTGTTGCTGTCAAGCAAGCCTCACCAACTCTGGGAATGACCAACGACCCTCCTGCAAATTATCTCAGTGACTGAGCTGGGATGCAAGGGTCTTGGTGGTCCCTGAGGTAACCTGGACCTAAGTTATTCAGGGCTTTGTAAACTGGTACAAGAATCTTGAATCTGGCTCAGTATACTGTTGAACATACAGTACCCACATTTGTCTTCTTTGGGGAGCTCTCCAAGGTCCTGAAGTCCTCCTTACACAACCGCATAGGTGTCTTCTCATGGAGCTCTCCAAGGTCCCAAAAGCCCTTGATTGACTGGAACTGAGTTACCGGCACTTCCTACAGCTGCAGTGGCTGCACGACCCCAGCAATACTTTGAGACAATGCCACATTTCTTTGGTTCCTCCACATTTTACAGCCACCACCCAGGACACAGAAATGTGTCCTGACCAGCTTTTCCTAAATGGGAGGCGAAGTGATTGGGGGAGTTCCACCTGCTTAAATTTCTGCACGTCAGGCTACCACTACAGAATGCAGGAGAGGAGCCAGGGGGAAAACTGCCAAGCCAATAAGCAAAAGTGTAATGATTCCCAGTGGCTTCATATTTTGAACACTCACCAATATCAGCATGTCATCTGCACGAAATCCTCTTCTTCCCAGTGGTCCATTGGGGCTACATGCCTTGGGAGTCATGGCACGGGTGCAAGGGGCATGGGCACCTGGTCTGGAGCATGGGCACCTAAGAAGAGCCTGCAGGATCAGACCAATGGCCCATCTAGCCAAGCATCCTGTTCTCACAGTGAACAACCAGATGCTTCAATGGGAATCCTGCAAGCAGGACATGAGGATGCCAGGACCTTGGAGAGCTCCCCAAGAAGACACCTTGTGGCATATATGCAGCTGTAGGAGAATGTAAGAGCCATGCAGCCAAAATTTCATCTAGTTCAGGATCCTGTTCTCAGATGCCCATGGGAAACCAGCAAGCAGGATCTGAGCACAAGAGCAACTCTCCTGTGGTTTCCAGCAACTAGTATTCAGAAGCATCACTGCCTCCGACTGTGGAGGGAATGCATGGCCATCCTCGTAGTCACAGGTAGGTAGTCGTGGATGATTCTGGTGTTGCGGCGCTCATCTCGCTTTACTGGCCGAGGGAGCCGGCGTACAGCTTCCGGGTCATGTGGCCAGCATGACTAAGCCGCTTCTGGCGAACCAGAGCAGCGCACGGAAACGCCGTTTACCTTCCTGCTGGAGCGGTACCTATTTATCTACTTGCACTTTTGACGTGCTTTCGAACTGCTAGGTGGGCAGGAGGAAGGGACCGAGCAACGGGGGCTCACCCCATCGTGGGGATTTGAACCGCCGACCTTCTGATCAGCAAGCCCTAGTGTGAGGGAAGGCACCCCCCTTTGGATGTTGCTCCTGAGAAACGACAAGCTCTCCGGTAAGCTAAAACTATTTATTTTTCATTGTGTAGTTACAGAGTCTCTGGAGTATGTCTGCTCGGTTACTGGTACTTTCAGTTTCCCGAAGTGCCGTCTAAAATGACGTCGACGCCTTCTCCTTCCCCCCATCGTCTCCTCCTCCTTTCTGAGACTGACTGCTCTTGGTATTTGCCCTGCCCTCCCGGAGCCTGTAAGCTCTTCTTCTTCTGGCACTACCTTGCTCCTCTCTCTCTCCCTGCTCCTCCCGAGTAGCCCCTCTTCCCCTGACACCTAGGCTCTGTGGTTTAACCCACAGCGCCACCCGCGTCCCTTTTCCTTAGCACATCCCTATGTCCATCAGAGAAATGTTGGAGAGTATGGAGTTATGGTCCATGGGGTCACGAAGAGTCGGACACGACTGAACAACAAATGGAGTTACGCAACCCCTGAGCCAAGGAGATAAGTAACTGTACAACCTGTAGAAGATATCTGAAGGCAACCCTGTACACCCACATCCCTCCGTGAATTTATCTAGTTACAGGTAGGTAGCCGTGTTGGTCAGCCGTAGTCGAAACAAAATAAAAAATTTCCTTCCAGTAGCACCTTAGAGACCAACTAAGTTTGTGTTTGAAGAAGTGTGCATGTACATGAAAGCTCATACCAAGAACAAACTTAGTTGGTCTCTAAGGTGCTACTGGAAGGATGTTTTTAATTTTAATTTTGTTTCAATAGCCCTTTCCTCCATGAATCTGCCCACTCCTCTTATAAAATCATCTAGGTTGCTGGCCATTACTGTTTCTTGTGGGAGTGAGTTCCATAGTTTAACTATGTGCTGAGTGAATAATGACTTTATCTGTCCTGAACCACCTCCTCCTCCTCCTTCTCCTCTTCCTCCTCCTCCTTCTCCTCTTCCTCCTCCTCCTCCTCCTCTTCCTCCTCCTCCTCCTCCTCCTCCTCCTCTTCCTCCTCCTCCTCCTCCTACTCCTCCTCCTCTTCTTCTTCCTCCTCCTCCTCCTCCTCCTCCTCCTCTTCCTCTTCCTCCTCCTCCTCCTCTTCCTCCTCCTCTTCCTCCTCCTCCTCTTCCTCCTCCTCCTCCTCTTCCTCCTTCTCCTCCTCCTCCTCTTCCTCCTCTTCCTCCTCCTCCTCCTCCTCCTCCTCTTCCTCCTCCTTCTTCTTCTTCTTCTTGTTATTTATTTATACCCCGCCTATCTGGCTGGGTTTCCCCAGCCACTCTGGGCAGCTCCCAACAGAATATTAAAAACATGATAAAACACCAAACATTAAAAACTTTCCTAAACAGGGTTGCCTTCTAAGTTTGTTATTGGTGTGAGCTTTCGTGTGCATGCACACTTCTTCGGATACCAATTTTATCTAACCCACTTTCGAAGGCATCCAGGCTGGTAGCCATCAATGTATCTTATGGGGGGAGCGCATGCCATAGCTCTGCCTTGCGCACGAGATCCAGCCTAGAAACACAACATTTGACAGCCTAAAAGAGCACATAGGATAGGCAAGGGCCGTGTGAGGAGGAGAGCCAGAGATGCCTAGAGGCAGAGAGAAAAGGCTCATCTCCAAGATGGAGCTGAGAGCCAAGGAAACCTAATCAAGTCTCTTAAAAAACCCTATTAGGAGCATCAGGTCTCTATTAAGGCTCCGCAATTTCATTCCTGTTCATAACAAGCAAGAGGCAGGAAGCACAGCACAAATCTGTTAGTTATTGCGGCTTTCCTTTCTTTCTTGAAGGTCAGAATCGGGCAGAAACCCAATTAAAACAATAAAGATTAAAAATAGCCATAGAGCGAAAGAGGTGAGTTTTAATGAGCTGTTATTTATAAAGGAGAGCGGTCCAATGCGGGAGCAGAGGAAACAAACATTCAGCAGGAGACAAATGGCTTCTTTTTCTGGGAACGTTTCTTCGCCGTGTGCACAACAACCTGGCCAGGGAGGCTGGTTACAACCTGCATGATGTGACTGGAGGGCAGAGACTGAGACTCAGAGTAAAAAGAGGGACCTGTCTAAAGAAAGGCAGTGTGGCATAGTGGCTAGATTGCTGGTCTAGGACAGGGGTCAGCAAACTTTTTCAGCAGGGGGCCGGTCCACTGTCCCTCAGACCTTGTGGTGGGCCGGACTATATTTTGAAGGGGGGGGGGTTAACGAATTCCTATGCCCCACAAATACCGGTAACCCGGAGATGCATTTTAAATAAAAGGACACATTCTACTAATGTGAAAACACCAGGCAGGCCCCACAAATAACCCAGAGATGCATTTTAAATAAAAGGACGCATTCTACGCATGTAAAAACACCAGGCAGGCCCCACAAATAACCCAGAGGTGCATTTTAAATAAAAGGACACATTCTACTCATGTAAAAACACCAGGCAGGCCCCACAAATAACCCAGAGGTGCATTTTAAATAAAAGCACACATTCTACTCGTGTAAAAACACCAGGCAGGCCCCACAAATAACCCAGAGGTGCATTTTAAATAAAAGGACACATTCTACTCATGTAAAAACACCAGGCAGGCCCCACAAATAACCCAGAGATGCATTTTAAATAAAAGGACGCATTCTACTCATGTAAAAACACCAGGCAGGCCCCACAAATAACCCAGAGATGCATTTTAAATAAAAGGACGCATTCTACTCATGTAAAAACACCAGGCAGGCCCCACAAATAACCCAGAGATGCATTTTAAATAAAAGCACACATTCTACTCATGTGAAAACACCAGGCAGGCCCCACAAATAACCCAGAGGTGCATTTTAAATAAAAGAACGCATTCTACTCATGTAAAAACACCAGGCAGGCCCCACAAATAACCCAGAGGTGCATTTTAAATAAAAGGACACATTCTACTCATGTAAAAACACCAGGCAGGCCCCACAAATAACCCAGAGGTGCATTTTAAATAGAAGGACACATTCTGCTCATGTAAAAACACCAGGCAGGCCCCACAAATAAACCAGAGATGCATTTTAAATGAAAGGACACATTCTACTCATGTAAAAACACCAGGCAGGCCCCACAAATAACCCAGAGATGCATTTTAAATAAAAGGACACAGTAAGAGCTGTTGGACAGTGGAATTTGCTGCGGAATTTAAGCAGAGGCTTGACAGCCATCTGTCAGGAATGCTTTGATGGTGTTTCCTGCTTGGCAGGGGGGTGGACTGGATGGCCCTTGGGGTCTCTTCCAACTCTAGGATTCTATGATTCCGGAGGTTAGCAAATACACCTGGCATTTTTGAATGGTGCAATAAATGAATAGGCAATTATTGCCAAATTAAGACATTATATACAGAAGGAGGAGCGTTTCCACTCCCATCGTTCTGCCTGGACACTGAGGTCCAGCTCCGAGGGCCTTCTGGCGGTTCCCTCCCCGCGAGAAGCAAAGCTACAGGGGACCAGGCAGAGGGCCTTCTTGGTAGTGGCACCCGCCCTGTGGAACACCCTCCCACCAGATGTCAAAGAGAAAACCAACTACCAGACTTTTAGAAGACATCTGAAAGCATCCCTGTTTAGGGAAGCTTTTAATGTTTAATAGATTCTTGTATTTTAACATTCGGTTGGAAGTCACCCAGAGTGGCTGGGGAAACCCAGCCAGATGGGCGGGGTATAAATAATAAATTATTATTATTATTATTAGGAAGGAAGGCAAGGATGCAATCATTTCCTAAATATCTTGCAACCTTTGATTCCATTTTTGAGGGTTTTTAAAAACAAATCCGTTTATAAACAACGACCAGATGATTGACTTACTTAGAATCCTAGAATCATAGAGTTGGAAGACACCACAAGGGCCATCCAGTCCAACCCCCTGCCAAGTAGGAAACTTGGAAGTTTCCAATCCAGCTTCTGTGCATCTTATGCACATTTTTTTTAAAAAAAAATAATAATAATGAAACTACTGAAGTTGCTTGACACCCACAAATATTCATTCATAAATTTCTTGAATTATTTTCACGCCGCTTTTTATGCTCGCGTAAAAGCACTTAGAATACAATAAAAGTGAGAAATGGGACTGGAAACCGGTGCAACAATCGGCAAGTTGCGCTGCTATGCCGGCTGAGAGGCAGAGGTGCCACGGGTGCCTAGGGGCACCAGGTTGGCATAGCTCTCAAGTGTGGCTGAGCCCGGAAGAAGCACCGGGCAGAGGGCATGCAAAAGTGGCAGCAGGAACCAACCAGGAATATAGAGCAGAAGCAGACAGGTGTCGCTGGTCGACCATTGGTGTGTGTGTGTGTGTGTGTGTGTGTGTGTCTGTGAGCAAGGGAGTTCTGGGGGCCGAAAGACAGCTGGGGCCTTCTATGTTCATGCAAAATAAAAAAAAATGTGCACCTGTTTCCCTTCAGAAGTGTGTCGCTGGCACAATTTCCTCAAAGCAGCACTGCAGCTGAGGGTCTGCTGTGCGTTTTTCTTTTTTTTTGCAGCTGGGAAAATGCAGCTCTCTCTCTCTCTCTCTCTCTCTTTTTTATATAAAAAATTAATTTATTCACTTTACATTTTTGACAAACAAACTCACAACCACCACAACAGAACAAAGCAAAGCAAAACGAAACAACGAAACAAAGCAAAACAAAACAGTAATTTTTGAACAAAGTTTTCTACGTTATTTTCTACAGTATTTTATACAACCGTTGACTTCCCAACACCTGCTCTCCACCGTATCCACATTGAAATATAAAATATCCCAATTTTCACACTGAAACCAATGTTAAATATCCGCTCAGATAATACCTTTAAACTTGAAGATATTAATTAAAATCAGAGGATAATATATAAGGCTACAGTAATGTCAGAAGTTGGAATAAGATAGGATATAAGAAGTAGTTAGAAATGTGTTGTGTTTATTTTTATTAGGATTAAGGTTATAGATAAATGATGATTATTGTTTATAAAGATTAAGATTAGATGAGAAGGAGGATTCTATAATGTTATAAAGTTACTAAAGAAGATTAGAAATGAACGCAGAAGAGAGGATGTGAGGAGGTCCCAAAATAATGTTAGGAATAAGATAAGAATAGTTGAATAAGTGTTTGTTTGTTAAGATTTTTGTATTTTCTGTAGTTTTTGTTGTTTTGTATTTTGTATTTTGTTTTATTGTTAAAAATTTAATAAATTTTTGTTAAAAAAAATAAACTTGAAGATAAATTTCCCCTTACTTTTCATAGTTGTTTTTTGTGTGGGAATGATTAGGAACGTGGATGAGGATATATTGTCTAGATGCTATACTCCTATTGATGCAGCCCAGAATTGCATTGGCTTTTTTAGCTGCTGCATCACACTTTTGACTTGTGTCAAGTTTATGGTCTACCAAGACCTGTTCTCACCATGGCCAAATAGCCCTAAGGACCTAGGAATCCAGGTAGGCTGCTCCTGAAGCTGGAGGTGCCGTAAGAGCAGAAGAAAAAACCTGGCTGCTGGATCATGCCAAGGGCCCACCTAGTCCCGCATCCCGATGTCCTCACATTGAGCAAAAACCCATCAGGACAAAGGAATCTACAGGTGAAACTCGAAAAATTAGAATATCGTGGGAAAGTCCATTTATGTAAGCAACTGTTTTCATCAGCTACTGGAGTTTAATATATGAGATAGACTCGTGACATGCAAAGCGAGATATGTCAAGCCTTTGCTTGTTATAATTGTGATGATTATGCATAGCTGTCAACTTTTCCCCCTTTTAAAAGAGAAATTCCCTTATTCTGAATAGGATTCCTTGCAAGAAAAGGGGAAAGTTGACAGCTATGTGATTATGGCATTCAGCTGACGAGAACCCCAAAGTTGAGATTGATAATTTGGGGTTCTCATCAGCTGTATGCCATAATCATCACAATTATAACAAATAAAGGCTTGAAATACAGTGGTACCCCGCTAGACGAATGCCTCGCTAGACGAAAAACTCGCTAGACGAAAGGCATTCGCTAGCGGAAGGCTGTCTCGCAAGACGAATTTTTCAATGGGCTTGCCTCGCAAGACGAAAAAAATTTCCGATTTTTTTTTTTCTTTTTTTCGTCAAACCGCTATTCTCTCGTTGGTGCTTCGCAAGACGAAAAATTCGCTATACGACAGCACTCGCAGAACGAATTATTTTCGTCTAGCGAGGCACCACTGTATCTCGCTTTGCATGTCATGAGTCTATCTCATATATTAGTTTCACCTTTTAAGTTGAATTACTGAAAGAAACGAACCTTTCCGCGGTATTCTAATTTTTCGAGTTCCACCTGTATGTAGACTGGTTGCTGGATTAGGCCAAAGGAGGTTGCTGGATTAGGCCAAAAGCCTGGTTGCTGGATTAGGCCAAAGGAGGCCCACCGAGTCCAGCATCCTCACAGTGGCCCACCAGGTGCCCCAATGGGACGCTCCACAAACAGGATCCGAGTGCGACATTTCTCCTCCCCCCCTTCAGTTCCTCAAAACTGGAAAGCAGAGGTAACCTGCTTCGGATGTAGAACACATAAGGTTTCTAGTGCTTGAGTTTTAGCCTCGTTTAAAATGCACTATTCGGAAAGAAGAAGAAGTCCCTATCAGACAAGAATGGCAAACCAGGTTGACGGACTATGCTGATAATAATAATAATAATAATAATAATAATAATAATAATAATAATAATAATAATAATAATTTCATGTATTTTAATCTCTGTTGGAAGCCGCCCAGAGTGGCTGGGGAAACCCAGCCAGATGGACGAGGTACAAATAATAAATTATTATTATTATTATTTAAAGAATTTATTAAATTTATTTATTATTTAAAGAATTTATTAAATTTTCAAACAATAAAAAAGAACAACAAGCATTACAAATAAACACTACAAACAATATCAAAAAATACAAAAACACAATACTACAAAGAAACATACAAAAACAAACAAACGAAAATAATAACAATATCCATCCTATTCCTTAACATTGTTAGTTGACTTCCTCGCATCCTCTCCTTCTGCGTTCACTGTATATCATCATTAGTAAGTTCTTAACATTATATAATCATCATTTATATCTAATCTCATTCTCCATCTATATTTTCATTATCATACTTCTATCTTTCTTTATCTTATATACTTTCCATATCTGTAGCCTATCTAGTCTTACAGTTCAATTCTTAAATACTAATCATAGCATAAATTTTCAAATATTCTTTAAATTTCTTTCTGTACCGCCTTATTATTATTATTATTATTATTATTATTATTATTCATACCCCCCCAATCTGGCTGGGTTTCCCCAGCCACTCTGGGCAGCTTCCAACAAAGATTAAAAATACGTGAAAATATCACACATTAAAAGCTTCCCTAAACAGCTGACAGCTTCAGGTGTCTCCTAAAAGTCTGGTAGTTGGTTTTCTCTTTGACATCTGGTGGGAGGGCGTTCCACAGGGCGGGCGCCACCACCGAGAAGGCCCTCCGCCTGGTTCCCTGTAGCTTTGCTTCTCGCAGTGGGGGAAGCTGACTGGAAAACCCAGAAACCAAGAGGATAAAAACTTTATGGAAGAATGGGAGAATTTTCTAAGTTACCTAGGAGACCACTGTGAGCAGATGGAAACAAGAGAAGGATTTTGACTCACTTGTAGTGTAAAAAAATTACTATGGACAATATGGTCTGATATAAAAATTGCAGTACATGTGAATATGCAGTTGCAGATTCTTAAAATGAGACCCCCGTGGAGGGAAGGGGGGAAAGTCTCGAGATTCAAAGAATCTCTTTATACAGGTATGTTTTTCACTAATTTGTGTTTACTTGCACTTTGTATTTGTAGCACCAATCAAAATGATTTTAAGAACAAATAAAATAAAATACATTGGTTGTTTTTTGTTTTCAATTATCAGTATTGTCTACACGGACTGGCAGCAGCAGGTCTCCAGGTTTTCAGGCAGGGGGTCTCTCCCAGCCCTACTTGGAGATGCTGCCAGCGGGGACTGAACCTGGGATGATCTGTTTGCCAGGCAGATGCTGTTCTCCTTAGCTATGTCCAATGTACTGTTGTCTTCATTAAAAACAATATTATTCACACTACAAATTGGCATCTTCTTGGTGCCCACCGCACCACCGCGGCTTGCCCTTAAGAATCCTGGGAACTGTGGTTTGATAAAGGGGTTGAGACAGATTTATTAGAGAGCCCTGCCCCCACTCAAGATAAAAATGAGGGGAGAAAAGCAAATTTGCCTCGTTTGCAAAATGGACACAGAGCGCACGCTTATACAGTACTAAGCGGCAAGCAACCTTATCTCCCCGTCTCCTCATCCATCCCCAACATGTCCAACTTTGCTTCTGTTTGAATATATCGTTGCTCCAGCTTCAGGGAGGGCTAGTCCAGTTCTGGGCACCCCAGTTCAAGAAGGATACTGACAAGCTGGAATGTGTCCAGAGGAGGGCAACCAAAATGGTCAAAGGCCTGGAAATGATGCCTTATGAGGAACGGCTTAGGGAGCTGGGTATGTTTAGCCTGGAGAAGAGAAGGTTAAGGGGGGATATGATAGCCATGTTCAAATATATAAAAGGATGTTCTATAGAGGAGGGAGAAAGGTTGTTTTCTGCTGCTCCAGAGAAGCGGACACGTCACAATGGATTCAAACTACAAGAAAGAAGATTCCACCTAAACAGGAGGAAGAACTTCCTGACAGTAAGAGCTGTTGGACAGTGGGATTTGCTGCCAAGGAGTGTGGTGGAGTCTCCTTCTTTGGAGGTCTTGAAGTGGAGGCTTGACAGCCATCTGTCAGGAATGCTTTGATGGTGTTTCCTGCTTGGCAGGGGGTTGGACCGGATGGCCCTGGTGGTCTCTTCCAACTCTAGGATTCTATGATTCTATGATTCTATTATTCTCTCCCTCCCCACCCTTCTGAGCAGCCCTGGACACTGGCAACCCACGGTACACCACTGCTCTTGTTCTCAGGTCCTCCTTGTGGATTTTCCTTTGGGACACCTGACTGGTCCCTGGGAGAATGGGATCCTGGTCTAGGTTGGCCACCGGCCTGATCCTATCATTAAATAGATTGGAGTTCTTGTTATTAAATATACCAAGAAAAAAGTTCACCAAGAACTCTGGCCAGTAAATTTCAATGGTGGGAATAAATCCTACTCGCGAGTCAAAAATCAAACAAAAGTATACTTATGAACTCATATGTATTTGTTGTTACTTAAAAACTTTTGCATTCTTATACTGGAATGAATTATTGTGCCACACATATTATTGCGAGTTTGAAGCTGTTATCTTTGTTTAAGTTTGTAATTCTTTTCAGAATACATAGTTTTGTTTGATTTTTGACTCGTGAGTAGGATTTATTCCCACCATTGAAATTTACTGGCCAGCGTTCTTGGTGCACTTTTTACACTGGCCTGATCCAGCAGACTCTTCTTGTGTTCTTGAGAGGAGTATGGCTTGGGAAGCAGAGAAAGAGAGCAGGGCTTCTCCGGGCACTGAGGGCAGGAGACATGGAAGTGGGGGGGGGGGGAAATGAGCCCATAGGGACTAGTGCCTTGTGTGGAGCGCCAATGATTTTAAGACGAGCCCACAAAAGCTTTCAGGGGCCCATCTTGGCTCGCTCTGCACCAAAAGGCTGGCAGCTTCAAAGCAGGGAGATGGCAGTGGGCCTCGGTTTTTTCTCTCTCTCTCCCCTCCCCACCGGCCCCGCTCTCCTCCTCCTCCTCCTCCTCCCCAAACCTCCATCCCCGCCTGGCCATTTGAAATGTCACGTCCTGAATTCAGCAGCCGGCGAGGCTTCCAAAAACAACACGAGGCTCTGGGATCGATAGCGCAGGAGCATTCAACGGAACCGCCATCAGAGACCGGGCAGGGAGGCGTAAATCAGGCCTTGAGGAAAACCCATTGCGAAGATTTAGATCTGCTCCTGGCTCTCTTTGTAACAGTAGTTTTGGCCAGGAAGGCTGGATGGACGACGGCCAGGATTGGTGGGCAATGCTACCTAAAGGCCCTGCCATTCGCCTGGAGGAGGTATATGGAAGGGGACCCACTGCCAAGCCAAACCAACAAATCTCATCATCATCAGATATTATTTGTACCCTGCCCACCTGACTGCGTTGTCCCAGCCAATCTAATATAAAATTGCAACTATGCACCACACAGTAAAAACTTCCCTGTACAGGGCGGCCTTCGGGTGCCTTCTGAAAGTCACATAGTTGTTTTATCTCTTTGACATCTGACAGGAGGGCGTTCCACAGGGAGGGTGCCACCACCGAGCAGGCCCTCTGCCTGGTTCCCTGTAACTTCGCTTCTCGCAGGGAGGGAACCGCCAGAAGGCCCTTGGAGCTGGACCCCAGAGTCCGGGCTGAAGGATGGGGGTGGAGATGCTCCTTCAGGTATACAGGCTGTTTAGGGCTTTGAAGACGTGAGATGGGGAAGAAGCCATTGGCCACAGCACTCTAGATTTCAAATGTGGGAATCGCAAAAAAGGGGGGGAATGTGGGAATCACATTTTAGAACACTCAACTAATTAAAAAAAAATCCTTGGAAGTAAATAAGCAACACATCAGGCCTGGCCTATAGCCAAAAAACTAAGATCATGGCCACTGGTCCCATCACCTCCTGGCAAATAGAAGGGGAAGAAATGGAGGCAGTGAGAGATTTTACTTTCTTGGGCTCCGTGATCACTGCAGATGGTGACAGCAGTCACGAAATTAGAAGACGCCTGCTTCTTGGGAGAAAAGCAATGACAAACCTAGACAGCATCTTAAAAAGCAGAGACATCACCTTGCCGACAAAGGTCCGTATAGTTAAAGCTATGGTTTTCCCAGTAGTGATGTATGGAAGTGAGAGCTGGACCATAAAGAAGACTGATCGCCGAAGAATTGATGCTTTTGAATTCCGGTGCTGGAGGAGACTCTTGAGAGTCCCATGGACTGCAAGAAGATCAAACCTATCCATTCTTAAAGAAATCAGCCCTGAGTGCTCACTGGAAGGACAGATCCTGAAGTTGAGGCTCCAGTACTTTGGCCACCTCATGAGAAGAGAAGACTCCTTGGGAAAGACCCTGATGTTGGGAAAGATGGAGGGCACAAGGAGAAGGGGACGACAGAGGATGAGATGGTTGGACAGTGTTCTTGAAGCGACTGGCATGAGTTTGGCCAAACTGCGGGAGGCAGTGGAGGATAGGGGTGCCTGGCGTGCTCTGGTCCATGGGGTCACAAAGAGTCGGACACGACTGAACGACTGAACAACAACAGAGCCTTTCTCCCTGAGATGCTAATTTTCTACTTGCAGGGACAAACCCATGGAGGACAAGGGTCTCTGTGGCTCCTAGCCATGGTGGCTATGTTCTTCGCTGCCAGAGGCATTATTCTTCTGGATACTAGTTGCGGGGAACCCCAAGACGAGAGAGAGCTCTTTTGTGGTCAAATCCCAAGTGTGGGTTTCTCACAGGTATCTGTTCGGCCACTGTGAGAACCGTCTTTAGTTTCATACATCTCTTTGGTGTCATGCTTTATTTGCCTTTACTCTAAAGCAAAAAAGCAAGTTTTTCCTCGTGTGTGGGGCTGCTCTGACCCCTTGCTCATTCGGGTCACCCTCTCCCCTCACCTTTTCCAAGTCAACAATACTCTTGGCAAGTTCTGACCTGCAGGGAATCAGAAAGGGCACCTGAGCAAAAAGCTAACCGTGTCAGCAAAAAAGAAGGTGATAATGATAGGTAATTTTGAAGCAGGTGGTGTGGCAGGGAGGACGGTCGAGGAACGAAATCGCTATTTTCTTTCATGGGAAGTGGGTCTCTTTGCCTTTTAAGAGCCGCACCGCAGGCAGAAATCGGCAGGTGCAGAGTTGCCTGATTAGGAGGTGGAGATCAAAACTCCGCCAGTGGAATTTCTGCCTGCTGCACCCGGTGAAAGCTGAGCAGACTGCAATGCTACACCCATTTACCTTAAAACCCCCTGCCAAGCAGGAAACACCATCAAAGCATTCCTGACAGATGGCTGTCAAGCCTCTGCTTCAAGACCTCCAAAGAAGGAGACTCCACCACACTCCTGGGCAGCAAATCCCACTGTCCAACAGCTCTCACTGTCAGGAAGTTCTTCCTCATGTTTAGGTGGAATCTTATTTCTTGTGGTTTGAATCCATTGCCCCATGTCCGCTTCTCTGGAGGAGCAGAAAACAACCTTTCACCCTCCTCTAGACGACATCCTTTGATATATTTGAACATGGCTATCATATCCCCCCTTAACCCTCTCTTCTCCAGGCTAAACATACCCAGCTCCCTAAGCCGTTCCTCATAAGGCATCGTTTCCAGGCCTTGGACCATTTTGGTTGCCCTCCTCTGGACATGTACCAGCTTGTCAGTATCCTTCTTGAACTGTGGTGCCCAGAACTGGACACACTATTCCAGGTGAGGTCTGACCAGAGCGGAATACAGTGGTACTATTACTTCCCTTGATCTAGATGCTATACTCCTATTGATGCAGCCCAGAATTGCATTGGCTTTTTTAGCTGCTGCATCACACTGTTGACTCATGTCAAGTTTGTGGTCTACCAAGACTCCTTGCCCTGTTCAAAGCCCTCCCAGTCTCTGGTTGCAGCAACCCCACTCCTGCACGCTGGTTTCCAAAGAGCCAAGTTGCTGTGTTTTGCATCCACCACTTTTTTTACTATGAGTACAATTATCGTTGTTTGTTGGGAGGCGAACACGGCCACCTCCAGGTCACTGGCTGTTCAAGGAGCTGGGACTGGTGGGAGCTTGGTGTCTAAGCCCTGCAGGCTCACCAGCCCTCGTCCAAGCCGGGGGGGGGGGCGGGCGCCAGAAGGTGATCTCGCCTAGGGCGCTAAAACCCCTAGCACCAATCCCTGGGAACGGTTGAAGGAGTTTGGTATGTTTAGCCTGGGGGAGACTCACAGAAGGTACAAGAGCCATCTTCAAATATCTGAAGGGCTTTTCACATGGGAAAGGGAACAAGCGTCTCTTCCCCTGCTCCGGAGAGTAGGACCCGAACCCATGGCTTCGAGTTCCAAGAAAGGAGATTCCAGCTAAACTTCAGGAAGAACTTCCTGACAGTAAGAGCTGTTCAGCAGTGGAACAGACTCCCTGGGGAAATGGAAGGCTTTCCTTCCTTGGAGGTTTTTCAGCAGAACTTGGACAGCCATCTCTCAGGGGTTCTTTAGCTGGGATTTCTCTAGGACCCCTGGGTTCCCTTTCAACAGTGCTGGATTTACGTACAGGTTAAACTCGAAAAATTAGAATATCGTGGAAAAGTCCATTTATGTAAGCAATTGTTTTCACTAGCTACTGGAGTTGAATATATGAGATAGACTCATGACATGCAAAGCGAGATATGTCAAGCCTTTACTTGTTATAATTGTGGTGATTATGGCGTGCAGCTAATGGAAACCCCAAAGTTGAAATTGTTAATTTGGGGTTCTCATCAGCCGTATGCCATAATCATCCCAATTATAACAAATAGAGGCTTGACATATCTCGCTTTGCATGTCATGAGTCTGTCTCATTTATTAGTTTCACCTTTTAAGTTGAATTATTGAAAGAAATTAACCTTTCCATGATATTCTAATTCTTCGAGTTTCACCTGTATAAGCTAAACAAGTTATAGCTTGGGGCCCCACTCTCTTGGGGCCCCCCCAAAAAAATAATGGAAAAAACTGGATGTACATTTCCAAAATATAAGATAAAAAACAAATAAAACCTACATAAGCAACAGTGTTTTGTGTTGTGTAGGCTCCTATGATGTAAGTTGTGGGCCCCACCTGTTCGTCTGCTCCGTCAAATATCACTGCTTTGCTCCTTTCTATATATAGGGTGCCTACATTCTGCATGGACAGGTTGCATGGCAACATGGGCAAATGGCTTGAGATACCTATTAGGTCCATAAATCACCATATAGCATATATTCAACACAAAAACAGTGGCAATTTGTTGTTGACAAAGGACGGCTGGATCTATAAAGGGCCCCATTACCTTCAGTAGCTTAGGCAGCAGCGTAGCAAGGGAGGGGCAATGGGGGCCAGGCGCCCCGTGTTCCAGGAGATGGGGGGTGACACTCGGCGGCCCCTCCCGCCACCCCCCCCCAAGCCAAGCCCCACCGCCCGGCCCCCCGTCCGTGCTGCTTTACGGATGGCCGGGGCAACCCCATGAGCCGCCACACGCTCGGCGGCTCGTTCGGTCGCCGCGGGAGCAGCAGCGCCGGCTGGGATGGACTGCACATGTGCGGCATTTTCGCGCATGCGCAGCCGTCCCGGTGTGCGCCATGTCATCACGACACACGCGCCAGGGCGCCCTGCCCCCAAGGGGCTGCCTCCGCACGGCATTTGAAGGAGGCTTCCTCCGCCCCTGAGCTTAGGGCCTCGTCAAACCTAAATCCGGCCCTGCCTTTTTGCTTTGCAAAATTGGAAGGGCCCTTTTGCAATTCCTCTTCCTGTTAAGGGAAAACATTAAGGCCTCTCCGCTGTGCTTACATAACAGCACTTCCATTAAGGAAGGCGCTTGAAGTTGGGTCTCAGGAGAACGTCTTAAGGAAGAAGTGGGGTGAGGCTCCATGGCAGATTCCTTAAATACACTGAACCTGGTTAAGAATGCCAGACCCCTGTGCAAAACTTGGGGCGTATAGGCTTCGAGGAGAAGCGTTTAGGAAAAACCAGGTATCTGAAGAAGTGTGCATGCACACGAAAGCTCATACCAATAACAAACTTGTTGTTGTTTAGTCGTTTAGTCCTGTCCGACTCTTCGTGACCCCATGGAGCCCATGGACCAGAGCACGCCAGGCACTCCTGTCTTCCACTGCCTCCGGGAATTTCGTCAGACTCATGTTGGTAGCTTCGAGAATGAGTGAGTGGGGCTGAGAGACTTCAGAGAAGTGTGACTAGCCCAAGGTCACCCAGCAGCTGCTTGCAGAGGAGCGGGGAATCGAACCCAGTTCACCAGATTACAAGTCCACAGCTCTTAACCACTACACCACACTGGCTCTTGATTCAAGTAAAGTCCATGTGTATAGATAGATAGATAAGTAGATAGATAGATAGATAGATAGGCCTATTCCAACCTCTTTTTCTTAACGGCGACACAAACTGTACACAACGTAAGAATATTCTTCACAACCGTGAGCAGGGCAGTGGGTTGGGGCAATCGAAGGCAATTAACTATAAAATTGTTCGCTGCTCCCGCTGGGGCTGCACAGAAAAAGCATTTTGGTTCCTGAAATTCATTTCGATTGTGCAGATAAAATATAACTGATAGAATTCTACAAGGTGGGGTGTTTGGAAACAGTCTGCATCCAATGATCCCCAGATGATGCCAGTCCCCATCCCGACACCCGGACATCTTCACTCGGTCGAAAGTGGTCGAAAGTCAAGTGCTATTTGAACACCTTATGTACTATGATCCTAAGATCTCACACCTGGTCCTTCACCTCCAAACCCAATGAGCGCATATGTTTAATAATTAATATTATTGGCCCCATGATTGGCCCCATTATTGGGTTCCATGATCACTGCAGATGGTGACAGCAGTCACGAAATTAGAAGACGCCTGCTTTTTGGGAGAAAAGCAATGACAAAGCTAGACAGCATCATAAAAAGCAGAGACATCACCTTGCCGACAAAGGTCCGTATAGTTAAAGCTATGGTTTTCCCAGTAGTAATGTACGGAAGTGAGAGCTGGACCATAAAGAAGACTGATCGCCGAAGAATTGATGCTTTTGAATTCTGGTGCTGGAGGAGACTCTTGAGAGTCCCATGGACTGCAAGAAGATCAAACCTATCCATTCTCAAAGAAATCAGCCCTGAGTGCTCACTGGAAGGACAGATCCTGAAGCTGAGGCTCCAATACTTTGGCCACCTGATGAGAAGAAAAGACTCCCTGGAAAAGACCCTGATGTTGGGAAAGATGGAGGGCACAAGGAGAAGGGGATGACAGAGGATGAGATGGTGGGACAGTGTTCTCGGAGCGACCAACATGAGTCTGACCAAACTGCGGGAGGCAGTGGAGGATAGAGGTGCCTGGCGTGCTCTGGTCCATGGGGTCACAAAGAGTCGGACACGACTGAACGACTGAACAACAACAACAACAATTATTGGCCCCACATGCAGCACTTTTTACTTGTTCGCCTTGCTTTGCATCTCCTGATTTGCTTTCCGCAGCAATTTGGGGTGTAGGTTGGACCGAGGATTTCTGGGTGCACAGAGCACTTTGATGCATCCCTGGCCCCCTCCCATCGGGGCTGCGGGAGTAAAGGGGAAGCCAGTGGCAGCAACTGCCAGAGGGTCAGACCCAGAGGCAGCGCTGCAGGGTTGTCGTGCTGCAGTTGGGCAACGAAGAGAGTGTGAGAGGGCCCCTGCCCCCACTCTACATCACAGTCCCCCCCTGCAGACCCTCCCTGTTTTCCAGAGACACTTCTGGATTTACAGGAGCCATCCTGCTTTCTGATTTGACCCCTGAATGTCCCAATTTCCATAAAGGTAAAGGGACCCCTGACCGTTAGGTCCAGTTGCGGATGACTCTGGGGTTGCGGCGCTCATCTCGCTTTACTGGCTGAGGGAGCCGGCGTACAGCTTCCGGGTCATGTGGCCAGCATGACTAAGCCGCTTCTGGCGAACCAGAGCAGCGCACGGAAATGCCATTTACCTTCCCGCCGGAGTGGTACCTATTTATCTACCTGCACTTTGTCGTGCTTTTGAACTGTTAGGTTGGCAGGAGCAGGGACCGAGCAACGGGAGCTCACCCCGTCGTGGGGATTCGAACCGCCAACCTTCTGATCAGCAAGCCCTAGGCTCTGTGGTTTAACCCACAGCACCACCCGCATCCCTTTGGCCTTACATGTTCCCTAAATGCTCACCACGGACCAGCTGCAGGGTATGGAGTTATGTACGGAAGTGAGAGCTGGACCATAAAGAAGGCTGATCGCCGAAGAATGGATGCTTTTGAATTATGGTGCTGGAGGAGACTATTGAGAGTCCCATGGACTGCAAGAAGATCAAACTTATCCATCCTTAAAGAAATCAGCCCTGAGTGCTCACTGGAAGGACAGATCCTGAAGTTGAGGCTCCAGTACTTTGGCCAACTCATGAGAAGAGAAGACTCCCTGGAAGAGACCCTGATGTTGGGAAAGATGGAGGGCACAAGGAGAAGGGGACGACAGAGGATGAGATGGTTGGACAGTGTTCTCGAAGCTACTAACATGAGTTTGGCCAAAGTGCGAGAGGCAGTGAAGGATAGGCGTGCCTGGCGTGCTCTGGTCCATGGGGTCACGAAGAGTCGGACACGACTGAACGACTGAACAACAACAACATGGAGTTATGCAACCCCTGAGCCAAGGAGATAAGTCATTATAGAATTTTAAGAAGACATCTGAAGGCAGCCCTGTATAGGGAAGTTTTTAAATGTTTCATCGTGTTTTTATATCTGCTGGAAGCCAGTGGTTGGGGCAGCCCACTCGGACACATGGGGTATAAGAGCAACAGCAAGAGGACACCCCTATTTTCATCGGAGAAATGTTGGAGGGTGTGCTCTCACCGCAGACTGGCCTGCAGCTTAACTCCGGGAGCGACTGGAACCGGCGTTAGGGGCGAGAGGGGGGGTCGGGTTAAGAAAGCGGAAGATCTTTGCCTCCGCATTATTACAGCTTGCTTGAAACAAGGAACATCAAGCAGGGAGTAATGACTGCAGAGTGGAGAGCCCTCATGCAAGGTAAATGCTCTGCTCAAGTAGCTTTCACGCGCTCTCACACCGGCTTGTTTTAATATTTATTGGTGACGTCTCTCGACAAGGGCTTCAGGACAGGAGAGGCAGCACGGCGCACAAACCCATCACCTAAGAACCGCTGTATTTCATTCCGGTGATTCAGGGGACGTGCCTTGACTGTTTGCCAGCGACAAGATAAGAAGGTGTTTTGCTTTGTTTTGAGAAAATACATCCTTCTGGCTTATTAGTCGTTCCGCAAAAGCCTTCCCAGGACCGAGCCAACAGATCTGTGGCGGGGGGGGGGGGAGAGAGCTTAAAGCCAGCTTTGACAGCAGGCAACGTGTTCCGATCCTGACATGCTAGAGTTGCCTTATCCGGAGGGCTGTTTGATTTGCAAAAAAGGGGGAAATGCCCACCAACCTTGGTGCTAGAAAGCGGACAGGTCTGGCTTTCATTTGTGCAAAGGCATCTCTCTCTCTCTCTCTCTCTCTCTCTCTCTCTCTCTCTCTCTCTCTCTCTTTCTCTCTTTCTCTCATGGTGACAAGGGTTCCTAGCCACAATGGCTATGCTCTACCTCAGGGGTCCCCAAACGAAGGCCCGGGGGCCGGATGCGGCCCAATCGCCTACTAAATGCAGGTCACGAAGAGTCGGACACGATTGAACGACTGAACAACAACAAAAGAATGTGTCCTTTTATTTAAAGCGCATCTCTGGGTTATTTGTGGGGCCTGCCTGGTGTTTTTACATGAGTAGAATGTGTCCTTTTATTTAAAATGCATCTCTGGGTTATTTGTGGGGCCTGCCTGGTGTTTTTACATGAGCAGAATGTGTCCTTTTATTTAAAGTGCATCTCTGGGTTATTTGTGGGGCCTGCCTGGTGTTTTTACATGAGCAGAATGTGTCCTTTTATTTAAAGCGCATCTCTGGGTTATTTGTGGGGCCTGCCTGGTGTTTTTACATGAGCAGAATGTGTCCTTTTATTTAAAGCGCATCTCTGGGTTATTTGTGGGGCCTGCCTGGTGTTTTTACATGAGCAGAATGTGTCCTTTTATTTAAAGCGCATCTCTGGGTTATTTGTGGGGCCTGCCTGGTGTTTTTACATGAGTAGAATGTGTCCTTTTATTTAAAATGCATCTCTGGGTTATTTGTGGGGCATAGGAATTCGTTCGTTTTTTTTCTTCCAAAAAATAGTCGTTCCCCCCAACAAGGTCTGAGGGACAGTGGGCCAGCCCCCTGTTGAAAAAGTTTGCTGACCCCTGCTCTACCTCCTCTCTTCATTTATTTACTGCATTTATATCCTGCTTTTTCTCCAAGGAGCAAAAGGCTTTGTCCTTGGCTCTCCCTCCTCCTCATTTAATCTCCAGAACAACCCTGTGAGGTCGGTTAGGGTGAGTGGCAGTGACAGGCCAGAGGCCAATCCGTCAATCAATTCGTACGCCGCCTTTCCAAAATAAAAAACCACGCTCTGGGCGGCTTGCGACACACCAAAAACGTATAGCAAAAGGATTCCTAAACAAAACATGAGAAAGTGCACAAATTGAGCAATCTCCACTTAAATCAAACGATCGAAAATATACAAAAAATAAACAGTAACAACGCCGCGCCTCGAAAAACCCAAAACAATACTGCAGTGCAGTGAGCTTCATGGCCAAGTGGCGATTTCATAGAATCACAGAAGGGACCCCCAAGAGTCATCTAGTCCACCCCCGCTGCAATGCAGGAATCTCAGCTAAAGGATCCATGACAGATGGCCATCCAACCTCTGCTTAGAAACCTCCAAGGGAGGAGAGTCCACAGCCTCCTGAAGGAGACCGTTCCACTGTTGAACAGCCCTCGAAAGTCCTTTCCAAAAAACCACAAAACAACCCCCCTGTCCATTCCCAAAGGCCTGTTGAAAGGCCCAGCAATGGAAGGACAACAAAGAAGGAGCCAGTCTGGTTGCTCTAGGGCTAGGTGTCTTTTGGACTACAACTCCCACCATCCCTAGCTAGCAGGTCAAGGATGGTGGGCATTGTAGTCCAAAAACAGCTGGAGACCCAAGTTTGGGAAACGCTGCTTTGGGGAGTTCCGAAGTTGTTTGGGAGCCACCACTGAGAAGGCCCTCTCCTGCATCCCTACCAAGCGTGTGTGTGGTGGTTGAGGGACCGAGAGAAGGCCTCCCTCGAAGATCTCAGAGCCTGGGGGGAGGTTCATATGGGGGAATGGGGTCTTTCAGATAGTTTGGACCTGAGCAATATGGGGCTATCTCGGTAATAACCAGTACTGGAGAAAATCTGGGAGGTGGGCATAGACTAAGTTGTAGCTGCTGGAACAGTCCAAAGCCCATCTGGCCCAGCATTCTGATCTGCCAATGGCCAGCCAGATAGATGCCTGTTGGGAGCCCACAAGCAGGATCCGAGCCATCTCCCTTCCTGTCTTTTCCCCAGCAACTAGTAATTCAGAAGTATTGCTACCTGCGACTGTGGAGTCACAGCACAGCCATCCTGGCTAGTAGCCCAAAAACATCCCTCTCCTCATCCACGAATCTCTGCAGTCCTCTTTTAAAACCATCCAAGCTGGCAGCTGCCCCTGCCTCCTGCGGCAGCGGGTTCCACGGTTTAACATCGCCCTGCGTGAAGAAGGGCTCTATTCTGCCCATCCTGGATCTTCCCAACTATCCCGGTGAATACCTTCAGCCCGCGGCTTGGTTTCATGAAGCGAGCGTTCGGCGTTCCGCTCAGGCAAAACGGACAGTTGGTCTGTCCGGCGGGGGTCCGTCTCCTCTGCCAAATGCGTTGGGTTGGAGGGGGGAAAGGGCAAAGATGCAGAGATGTGAACGGCGGGCGCAGGTGCGAGGGCAGGAGGAAGAGGCCTGCGGGGCATTGGTGCGGAGGGGGGGATCGAGAGCTGAGAGCAGTTGTAGGGTTGGCCGGTTTCCCTGCCTCCACCCGATGCTGAGATGTGGTTTTTTCTGACTTGCAAACACAGGTGCGGAAGGGAGGGTGGCTACAGAGCTCTGTCAGGATGTGTGTGTGTGTGTTGTTGTTGTTGTTGTGAAGAGGAGAGGAGAGGACCAGCCTTCCTTGCCTTCAGCCAGCGCCCTCCTTTGAACACAGGAACATAGAAGGCTGTCTCTATAGGGCCAAAACAAAATAATAAAAAATTCCTTCCAGTAGCACCTTAGAGACCAACTAAGTTTGTTCTTGGTATGAGCTTTCGTGTGCATGCACACTTCTTCAGATACGAAAGCTCATACCAATGACAAACTTGTTGTTGTTCAGTCGTTCAGTCGCGTCCGACTCTTCGTGACCCCATGGACCAGAGCACGCCAGGCACGCCTATCCTCCACTGCCTCCCGCAGTTTGGCCAAACTCATGCCAGTCGCTTCGAGAACACCGTCCAACCATCTCATCCTCTGCCGTCCCCTTCTCCTTGTGCCCTCCATCTTTCCCACCATCAGGGTCTTTTCCAGGGAGTCTTCTCTTCTCATGAGGTAGCCAAAGTACTGGAGCCTCAACTTCAGGATCTGTCCTTCCAGTGAGCGCTCAGGGGTGATTTCTTTAAGGATGGATAGGTTTGATCTTCTTGCAGTCCTTAGTTGGTCTGGAAGGAATTTTTTAATTTTGCTTTGACTATGGCAGACGAACACGGCTACCTACCTGTAACTAGATCTATGGGGCCGGGCTAGCTGAAAGGCCCTATTCCCCCATACAAACCTTCCCTGGGCTCTGAGATCTTCGGGAAGACCCTTTTCTCAGTCCCGCCATCCTCACAGGCATGTGGAGAGGACCTCCTCAGTTGTATCTGCTCCCCAAAAACTTTGGAGCTCCCTAGAGCAGGCTTTCCCAAACTTTAGTCTCCAGCTGTTTTTTTGGACTACAGTTCCCCTCATCCCTGACCAGTGGTCCTGCTAGCTAGGCATGATGGGAGTTGTAGTCCAAAAGCAGCTGGGGACCCAAGTTTGGGACACCTAAAGCAGAGGTCTCCAATCTAAGGCCCGCGGGCCGGATACGGCCCAAGGGACTCGTTTATCCGACCCCCACCACCCGCTCTTACCGGCGCGGCACAGCACAGCGCAGCTGCCCACTTCTGGGTTGGAGGAGCACCGGAAATAGCTTGTGCACATGTGCAAGCGTTATTTCCGGTGAACATCCAGGTCGGAAGAGGCCCGTGCACATGTGCACAAGCTATTTTCGGCGCTCCTCCGACCTGGAAGTGCACCGGAAATAGCGTGTGCACATGCATATGGGTGCGCACTCCCCTACCCTCCGGCCCGCCGCGCGATCGGCGCTCGAGACCCCTGCCCTAGAGCATTGAGATTGGTTCCTTCCTTGTTGCACAACCATTCCTGGTCACAGGCCAGGAAGCTATCAGATCCAAGCCTTTCAAGTGAGGGGTGCAAACTTGTGCATGGCTGGTATTATCCTAGAGATTTTATTAGTGGTTCCTAGAAACACATGAATCATGGGGGGGGGGGTTTCAATCGGTACTCAGTTCCGGCACCTCTCGGGTGGGTGCCATTACCCTTCTAAGAGAACGAGGGAGTTCTGGCACCTCTTTTCTAGAAAAATACCAACTGCAAATCCTGAATCAAGCTGTTGGTCCATCTCAAGGGTCAGCAAACTTTTTCAGCAGGGGGCCGGTCCACTGTCCCTCAGACCTTGTGGGGGGCCGGACTATATTTTGAAGAAAAAAAATGAACGAATTCCTCTGCCCCACAAATAACCCCGAGATGCCTTTTAAATAAAAGCACACATTCTACTCATGTAAAAACACGCTGATTCCCGGACCGTCCGTGGGCTGGATTTAGAAGGCGATTGGGCCGGATCCGGGCCCCGGGCCTTAGTTTGCCTACTCCTGGTCCATCTGATCCACTGCTCTGACTGGCACCGGCTTTGAAAGATCTCGGACGGAGAAAATCTTTTCCTGCTCCTCGTATTTTTTGAACTGGAATCTGAATTGGCATGCAAAAACCAGACACTCTGTGACCATGAGCTATTGGCCCTTCCCTTAATGACAAGATGAACGACCCTCTCGGAATGACGCTTCGAGTAGCACTATCAATTTCACCGTGTCACGTTTAGGATGAGCTCTCGAGCACGCTTTCAGCTCACGAGAACGGCTGGGCCGGGGTTTTGCACAAATGACACGTGGGTCCCAGAAAGTGTGACACCCCCCCCCCCGAGTCCTGTGCCCCACATCACGGAGGGATGGACGGGGGGACCGACCGACCCATGGCAGATGTGCAAAGTTACTTGGCAGTCGTGTGACTGTGGAAAATCAGGAAAACACATTGCTGCACCGAGACACCTTTCCCAGATTCAACCAACCCCAGAGTTGGCTGCACCAACCACTGTGAACGTGCAAAGCCTATACGGTCGAGACAAACCATGTTCCCATCTCGCCCCAGTGACCCCACTATGACTTCTATGTTGTTCTCAAGGGTTTCAGGCAGAGATCACCACCCACGCCTCCCGCTGGACAGAAGTGACCAGAGCTCAGAGGTAGAGGATCTGCCTTGCAAGCAGAAGGTAGGTCTCAGGTTCAATCCCCAAAGTCATCTCCAGTTGAGACTCCTAACCTGAAATCCTAGAGAGCGGCTGCCTGTCTGTGTAGACAATACTGGGGAAGATGGGCCAATGGTCTCAATTGGTCTAAGGCAGCTTCTCCTCCTCCTCCTTCCTATCTTACCGCCTTGTCCCAGCTACTCTGTAGTTTCAAGTCAGGGCTGCCTTCAGATGTCTTCTAAAAGTCAGAGAGTTCTTTATTTCTTTGACATCTGTTGGGAGGGTGTTCCACAGGGCGGGTGCCACCACCAAGAAGGCCCTCTGCCTGGTTCCCTGTAGCTTTGCTTCTCACAGGGAGGGAACCGCCAGAAGACCCTCGGAGATGGGACCCAGGTGTCCGGGCAGAACGATGGGGGTGGAGACGCTCCTTCAGGTCTACTGGGCCTTTGAGGCTGTTTCGGTCTTTCAAGGTCAGCACCAACACTTTGAATTGTGCTCGGAAACGTACTGGGAGTCAATGTAGGTCTTTCAGGACCGGTGTTATGTGGTCTCGGTGGCCGCTCCCAGTCCCCAGTCTAGCTGCCGCATTCTGGATTAGTTGCAGTTTCCGGGTCACCTTCAAAGGTAGCCCCACGTAGAGCGCATTGCAGTAGTCCAAGCGGGAGATAACCAGAGCATGCACCACTCTGTCGAGACAGTCTGCGGGCAGGTAGGGTCTCATCCTGCATACCAGATGGAGCTGGTAAACAGCTGCCCTGGACACAGAATCATGGCTGTCAACTTTTCCAATTTTTTAAGGGAAATTCCCTTATTCCCAATAGGATTCCTCGCAAGAAAAGGGGAAAGTTGACAGCTATGCACAGAATGGACCTGTGCCTCAACGGACAACTGTGAGTCCAAAATGACTCCCAGGCTGCACACCTGGTCCTTCAGAGAGACAGTTGCCCCATTCAGGACCAGGGAGTCCCCCATACCTGCCCACCCCCTGCCCCCACAGAAACAATACTTCTGTCTTGTTGGAATTCAACCGTAAGCCGCCATCCATCCTCCAACCCCCTCCAGACACTCACACGGGACATTTGCCGCCTTCACTGGCTCTGATTTAAATGAGTTTAAATGTTCCTATGGAGATAGAGATGCTCTTGGTAACACATTTGGGACCTTCTGCATGCCAAGCAGGTGTCCTGCCTTTTGGCTACCTCTCCATGGGTCGTAAAGCAGTTACCAAGAAGTTTCCCCAGCAAAAGAGCCAAGGCATGCCCAAAGGAATGATGCACGCTCCACTAAATCTTTCCCTCCAGAATAGTAGCCAGCCAATCTGAACTTGGCCACAGGGAGGCAGGGTGGTGTAGTGGTTAGAGTGTTGGACCAGGACCTGGGAGAGCAGGGTTCCAATCCCCCCTGCAAACACACTCAGCCATGAAACTCACTGGATGTGTGACCTTCGGCCAATAATAATAATAATAATAATAATAATAATAATAATAATTTATTTGTACCCCACCCATCTGGCTGGGTCTCCCCAGCCACACTGGGCGGCCTCCAACAGATATTAAAATACATTAAAATATCACAGGTTAAAAACTTCCCTAAACAGGGCTGCCTTCAGATGTCTTCTAAAAGCCAGGTAGTTGTTTCTTTCCTTGATATCTGGTGGGAGGGCGTTCCACAGGGCGGGCGCCACCACCGAGAAGGCCCTCTGCCTGGTTCCCTGTAACTTGGTTTTTTGCAGTGAGGGAACCGCCAGAAGGCCCTCGGAGATGGGACCCAGGTGTCCGGGCTGAACGATGGGGTTGGAGACGCTCCTTCAGGTATACTGGACCGAGGCTGTTTAGGGCTTTCAAGGTCAGCACCAACACTTTGAATTGTGCTCAGAAACGTACTGGGAGCCAATGCAGATCTCTCAGGACCGGTGTTATGGGGTCCTGGCGGCCGCTCCCAGTCACCAGTCTAGCTGCCACATTCTGGATTAGTTGCAGTTTCCGGGTCACCTTCAAAGGTAGCCCCACGTAGAGCGCATTGCAGTAGTCCAAGCGGGAGATAACCAGACATGCACCACTCTGGTGAGACAGTCCGCGGGCAGGGAGGGTCTCAGCCTGGCCTACCTCAAAGGGTTGTTGAGAAGGTAAAACGGAGAGGGGGGGAAGTGTGTTTGCCACCTCAAGTTCCTTGGAGACAACGTGGGTTATCAATCTAAGTAAACAGACAAACACCTTAGCAACACGGCGGCATTCAAAGCCTGACATCTAGGTATTTTAGGCCATTCCAATAAAATTATTTACTTGGTTAACAGGATTTCGATGCAGCTTAACTGTCACAAAACCTGGGCGGGCTTGCAAAAAAAAAAAAAAAGAGTTTTTGGCAGGCATCAAAAGAAACACTGAAATAAATATAATTAAGAACTCTGGCCAGAAGTTTCAACCAAAAAGATGCGTTTACTCATAAGTAAATACAAATATAGTGTTAATCCTGTTAAGTCTTTTAGAAATTGGTCTCCCTGGTCTCCAGTTGTCTCATTATACACGCATCGTAGAAGCCCTTGCATCAATTTCTAAAAGACTTTCAAGAGATTTTTCAATGTGAAACTATTTTTTCATTTAAGACTGTAATTCTTAATTAACACTATATTTGTATTTACTTATGAGTAAACGCATCTTTTTGGTTGAAACTTCTGGCCAGAGTTCTTAATTATATTTATATCAAAAGAAACACAGCATATGTGTCTGCTCAACGTCAATGGGCAGGGAGTTCCAAAGTGTAGATGGCACCACCGCAGATGAAATACTTGAGTCCCTGCAAGCATGGCACGGACATTACGGGGCACGTCAAGCCAGCTGTAGCCCATCAGCCACATGCTGCCTCGCGGTTATTCCTTTCAGCAACAAAGGGGCATTTTATTGAAATTGTGGGATGGGTCACAGGACGGGTCGGTTCACGCGAAGCCAGGCCATGGCATCGCACAATCGAGCGGAAGTGGAGATGTGAGGGATCAGAGCCGCTGCTCTCCTCCCCTGGCCCTGCTGCTGCTGCTGCTCCTCTGCCAGGGCGGAGAGATGGCTTGGCGCCAACATGCCCTCTGAACCTCCTGGGCTCATGGCTTGTCTCCCATGGTGACCTGAGAGCCACCTTCAAATATCTGTCACATCGAAGATGGAGCAAGCTTGTTTTCTGCTGCTCCGGAGGGCGGGACTCGAACCAACGTATTCGAGTGACGAGGAAGGAGCTTCTGACTAAACTTTCTAACGATAAGAACTGTTCGATGATGGCAGAAGGTGGTGAAGTCTCCTTCACTGTAGGCTTTCTAAACAGGGTTTGGGTGATCCTTTGCCTGGGATTCCTGCACTGCAGGGGGTTAGACTAGATGACTCTTGGGGGTCCCCTTCCAATTCCACAGTTATTATGGAGCAAGAGAAACAGTGAGCCCAGATTCAGACGTAATGCTAAGCCAAACCACGGTAGCAGGAACAGGGACGCGGGTGGCGCTGTGGGTTAAACCACAGAGCCTAGGGCTTGCCGATCAGAAGGTCGGCGGTTCAAATCCCCGCAATGACGGGGTGAGCTCCCGTTGCTCGGTCCCAGCTCCTGCCAACCTAGCAGTTCGAAAGAACGTCAAAAGTGCAAGTAGATAAATAGGTACCGCTCCGGCGGGAAGGTAAACGGCATTTCCGTGCGCTGCTCTGGTTCACCAGAAGCGGCTTAGTCATGCTGGGCCACATGACCCGGAAGCTGTACGCCGGCTCCCTCGGCCAGTAAAGCGAGATGAGCGCCGCAACCCCAGAGTCGGACACGACTGGACCTAATGGCCAGGGGTCCCTTTACCTAGCAGGAACAGGGTAGGTGCACTGCAGGAACTCACACGTTTTCTCGTTTGTGCTAAGCCACGGTTTGGCTTCGCGTTCCATGCAAATTGGATGGATCAAGGAAAAAGCAGGCAGCAAACTTGCAGATGGCCTGGGATACGAACAGGTCAGAGGCTGCACACCTTTGAGCACCAGTTCCTGGAAACATAGAATTGCCGAGGTGGAAGGGACCCACAGGGTCATCGAGTCCAACCCCCTGCAGTGCTGGGATCACAGATAAAACAGGGAGGGCGGCTGCCGCCAAGCCATGCCTCTGAAAGGGTGCTGGAAAAGATGTGACTGTTGCCAGCAAGGCGGTCCTATGTTTTTCTGTGATTAGACACTGCCATTACCCGCTACTGCTCAGTGGAGCTTCCACATTCAGAGGCAGTCTACCAGTTCTGGAGACCGGGGAAGCACACAATAGGATTAGGGGCTGCTGAATGCCTGAACCTGCCTCCAACCAGCTCGAACATCGGTCCACCTAGCCCCGTGTCGTGTTTGGCAGCGCCTCAACCAGGCACCCTCCAGATGTTTCGAACTACAGCTCCCCATAGGTGCTGGTGGGAACTGTAGTCTGAAACATCTGCCAGGCGCCAGGATGCCCCAAGGACTCCTCCCCATCGCTTCGCTGCTACCTGATACCTTTTTTTAACAGGAGATGCCAGGATTTAAACCCGGGAACTTCCACAAGTACAGTGAGCACATAACCACTGAGCAACGCTGCCTCCCTCCCTCCCTCCCAGCTTCCCATTGGACCCTTTTGAAAACAGGGCACCCGGACGGACTTTGCAGCGCTGTTTGCATAAGAGAAGCAGCTGTTTGCAAGGCTCCAGTGGATGGGTTTTTGTGTTTTGTGTTGTTGTTTTTTTCCAACGGCCCAAATCTAGGTGGAGAATCTAGGCTACAGCACATGGCGGCCTTCTCAGGAGGAAAACGAAGGACATATGCCCAGAACAGGCAGGCGAGTCCTGGCAGCACCATCTGCGGCCGCCTGCGGTTAGGCAGGGGGAGCAGAATAGACGCCGCAGGCAAAGAGGCCAGGATGAGGCCTCTCCTGTAGCACGCAGTCCCCAAGTCCCAGTTCTGACACCTGCAAGCCTCCATCGCTGCACTGGATCTCTTCTTTGCTAACCCACAATGGGTTTAATGTATTTTAATATTTGTTGGAGGCCGCCCAGAGTGGCTGGGGGGGGACCCAGCCAGATGGGCGGGGTACAAATAATAAATTATTATTATTATTATTATTAACAGCGAGGCAGTGTAGTGTAGAATCATAGAATCGGAGAGTTGGAAGGGACCCCCGAGGGTCATCCAGTCCAACCCCCTGCAATGCAGTAGTAGCAGTTAAGAGTGTTGACCAGGGTTCAAATCCCTACCTGGCCATGAAGTCCACTGGGCCAGTTCCATGCCTCTCAACCCCGCCTACCTTGCAGGGCATAAAACCGCGTGTGCAAAGGAATAAATACGTAAGGCACAAGTTGTTGTTTTTTTTAAGAACTGACTGCCTCCTCCCTCCTCCTTTTTCCGCCCCTCTCCCTCCTTGCAGGTGGGTTTTCTTGCTCGCTCACCGAACGGAGGACACAAACGGAATGTGACATTTCACACCTGGGGATCAAACACACACTCACGCGCACAAGCCTCGCGGCCGCACAGAGGCTGTCGTGCGGTCATCCAAAGAGGACGCAGCCGTGCACAGCAAAGCTCCCACCGGCATCCGTGAGAGCGCAAGGGAAGCCTGTTGGATCTGGCCCCCAGCCCTTGGAAGCCAGGATGCCTGTGCGAAGCAGGCAAGCAGGAACCCGAGCACAAGAGCGGCACACTCCCCTCCTGTGGTGTCCAAGAACTGGCATTCGGAGAAAGAGCAGAGCCATTTTGGCTATTAGCCCTCGATAGCCTTCGCAGAATCATAGGACTGTAGAGTTGGGACAGACCACAAGGGTCATCCAGTCCAACCCCCTGAAATGTGGGAATCTTTTTGCCCAATGTGGGGCTCAAACCCACCACCCTGAGATTAAGAGTCACGTGCCAATAATCCTCATCTAAAGCTATCCAAGCTCTGGTCAGACCTCACCTGGAATACTGTGTCCAGTTCTGGGCACCCCAGTTCAAGAAGGATACTGACAAGCTGGAACGTGTCCAGAGGAGGGCAACCAAAATGGTCCAAGGCCTGGAAACGATGCCTTATGAGGAACGGCTTAGGGAGCTGGGTATGTTTAGCCTGGAGAAGAGAAGGTTAAGGGGGGATAGGATAGCCATGTTCAAATATATAAAAGGATGTCTTATAGAGGAGGGAGAAAGGCTGTTTTCTCCTGTTACGGAGAAGAGGACACGGGGCAATGGATTCAAACTACAAGAAAGAAGATTCCACCTAACATGAGGAAGAACTTCCTGACAGTGAGAGCTGTTGGACAGTGGGATTTGCTGCCAAGGAGTGTGGTGGAGTCTCCTTCTTTGGAGGTCTTGAAGCGGAGGCTTGACAGCCACCTGTCAGGAATGCTTTGATGGTGTTTCCTGCTTGGCAGAGGGTTGGACTGGATGGCCCTTGGGGTCTCTTCCAACTCTATGATTCTATGATTCTAAGTTGGTGACCGCCACCAGCTCCTGTGGCAGTGAGTTCCACCGTTTAACTATGTGCTATCCATGCTTGTATCCTCTATGACTCTGGCCAATCTCTCTCGAGGGGAATCTAGCCCAATCCAACGGAGATCTCGTTTCCGTAAGGACATAAGGAATAAGGAATAAGGAAGGAATAATTTATTATTGGCCAAGTACATTTTCCAACATACTTGGAATTTGTTTCGGCTACATTGCAATGTAAACATACAGACACTGTTCCTCTCACAATACAAAGAAGCAAAGAAACCCCACCCATATTTTACCTCCCCTTAAGTTATACAACTATGAATGTAACAATTTAATGGCACAAGGGGAAAAAACTATTCTTGTGCCTGGCCGATTTTGTATATGAAGTCCTGTAGCGACGTCCAGATGGAAGTAAATCAAGCAGATGATGACCGGGATGTAAAGGATCTGCTACAATTCTCTCTGCTCTCTTCCTAACTCAGGTAGCATAAATTGTCTCTATTGAAGGCAAGCTAAGATAGATAGATAGATAGATAGATAGATAGATAGATAGATAAAATAAGAGATGCTTGCTGGATCAGACCAGTGGCCCATCTACTCTAGCATCCTGTTCTCACGGTGGGCAACCAAGTGCCCCAACGGCAAACCCTCAAGCAGGAAATGAGAGCTCTCTCTTTATCCAGAAGCATCACTTTCTAGTAGCCAACAACAGCCTCTCCTCCATGAATTTGTCTTTTAAATCCATCCAGGTTGGTGGCCATCGCTGCCCCGCATGGGACCGAGTTCCATAGTTGACCGGTGGCTGTTTAAAATCCTCCAGGGAAGGAGAGTCTACCCCCGTTCTGAGGTTGTCCTTCCCATCATCAAATGGCTCTTCCCGTCAGAAAGTTCTTCCTAAGGTTGAGTCGGAATCTCCTTTCCTGTCGCTTGAATCTGTCGGTTCATAGAATCATAGAATCCTAGAGTTGGAAGAGACCCCAAGGGCCATCCAGTCCAACCCCCTGCCAAGCAGGAAACACCATCAAAGCATTCCTGACAGATGGCTGTCAAGCCTCCGCTTCAAGACCTCCAAAGAAGGAGACTCCACCACACTCCTTGGTAGCAAATTCCACTGTCCAACAGCTCTTACTGTCAGGAAGTTCTTCCTAATGGTTAGGTGGAATCCATTGCCCCGTGTCCGCTTCTCTGGAGCAGCAGAAAGCAACCTTTCTCCCTCCTCTATAGGACATCCTTTGATATATTTGAACATGGCTATCATATCCCCTCTTAACCTTCTCTTCTCCAGGCTAAACATACCCAGCTCCCTAAGCCGTTCCTCATCAGGCATCGTTTCCAGGCCTTGGACCATTTTGGTTGCCCTCCTCTGGACACGTTCCAGCTTGTCAGTATCCTTCTTGAACTGTGGTGCCCAGAACTGGACACAGTATTCCAGGTGAGGTCTGACCAGAGCGGAATACAGAGGTACTATTAACTCCCTTGATCTAGATGCTATACTCCTATTGAGGGTCCTCCGCTCCGGGAACAGGAGAAAACAAGCTTGCTCCATCCTCCATGGACAGCCCTTAAGGTATCTGGAGATGGCTCTCATGTCACCTCTCATCTCCAAGCTAAACAGACAGTGGCATGGAGCAGGACTAAGCTCCTGCACTGGCACAGCCGGAGCACCCAAGGGAGCCTGTTTCTGATTGCGCTGCCAGAGAAGCCCTACCTGCGCGCAGTCGTTGAGTTTTCCTATGCTCAGAGATGTCAGCAAACAAGTGTGGGAGTGACAGTCGACATGCAACCGGGTGCACAAAAATCCCCGCATATATTTGTTGCCAAGGATCATGCCTTGAAGTGTCACTCGGTGTCAAGTGTGCTTCCTTCCGGCTCATCGCTTGCAGGAGCGCGGACCTGTCTGAGCGTCCACTAAGCGCCGGCAGGGACGCTTCTGATGAGATTAGCCAGGTATCGTTTACGCAGTCCCGACTCTCTCCACCGCCCCCCCTCTCTGTGAAAATGCACATTAAGGACGCGAGAAAGGCCTGCTGCTCCAGGCAGGTGGCCCATCTGAACCAGCGTCCCGCTCTCACAGGGGCCAGATGCCCCAAAGAACCTAGGAACCCAGATAGACTGCCTCTGGACCTGGAGGTTCCACAAGAACATAACAAGACCCCAGATGCTGGATCAAGCCAATGGCCCATCTAGTCCCTGCTCTCGCAGGAGCCAACCAGATGCCTCGATGTGTAACCCAGAAGCCGGACCCCTCTGCCCTCCCGTAGTAACCAGCAAATGTTACACAGAAGCATTGCTGCCTTCAGAGCATAGCCATCATGACTAATAGACACCAAAGTTTGTTTTGGAGGTTATAAAAAACAAAGATCATTACGCCCTACATAAAACAAAATAATTGCCTTGGTTTCTTCCGTCTGTCTGTCTGGTCGTTTCAACTGTACCTTGTTTTGAAATTGTTTTGTGGGCCTTTGGATCGCAATAAGGTATTGAAAATAGCCACCAACAGCCCTCTATCGCATTGTAAGCTCTTTGGGGCAGAGACCTGTTTGGGGAGGGTTGTTTCTTGCTTCTGTGAAAACAAGGATGGGGACTCCAGCTCCTATCAGCCCCAGTCAGGAGGGCCTATTGTCACGGGTGATGGGTGTTGTAGTCTGGAGGCATCCGAGGGGGTGGGTGGGCATAGACAGGTTTCCATTCCCTGCTGCAAGAGGACCCTGCAGCATATGCTACATGGCACTCTCCAGGCCTGTCTGGCGCACTTGCTCCCAGGCCCCTCTCTAAATGCACGCGGGTGTGTCATAAAGCGTGCATATTTAATATGCGTGTACTTAAGTGCGCGGGGCTGTTCTTGGCCGGGCGTCAAGTATCTGGAGGTGTCTGTTTCCCCCCCCCCCAGCTGGGCGTGGGAGAGGGGGTTGCGCTGCTTCCTTCTGCAACTCGGCGCGTGCATTGTGTATGTGCATATGCGTGCGTTTGGCAGTGTGAATGGCAGCGGGCGAATGAGCATTCCGTATGTCCAGGAGCTTTACAGAGGAGCGACGAGGCAGGCGGTCAGGCGTTCGAGCGGAGCTCCATTTGATGCGCTCTCAAAAGCCCAGCATCCATCCTTCATCCCCGTTTGCAAAAAGAGAGAGAAATGCATCATACGTCAACCTGCAGGGCAGGAGACAGACCAACTTGTGGAGAGGGAGAGGGAGAGGGAGAGGGAGAGGGAGAGGGAGAGGGAGAGGGAGAGGGAGAGGGAGAGGGAGAGGGAGAGGGAGGGACCCTGAAAAATAATACTGCCTGCAGTCCAGTTGTGAAAGGTCCCTGAGGACACCTGGATCCCAAATTGGGGCGAGAGTAGGGTGAGTTGTGCATCTCCGAGGGAGTGCAAAACCACGTAATAGAGACCCACCATTAATCTAATAATCCACCCTCAGGTGTGAGCGCAATTAACCATCAAAACCTGGCTGCACAGAGGCTGGGAATTCTTTGGCAGGTGTTCCCACGGATCAGGTCCAAAAATAAAAATAAAAAGAAAGAAAAGGCGGGGAGGGGAATGAAGAAGAGTGGGTCCGTTTCCCCTTCCTGGCATTGCTCAGCCCCATCAAGAGGGTCTTTCCTCAGTGGGTGAGGTGGTTCCCAGTTCATGTGTGTGTGTGTGTGTGTGTGTGTCCCATCAGGATGCAGCAGAGGGTGGCTTTGAAATTCAGCACCTTGGACAGCATACGAAGAGAAGCAGGGGGTGCCTGCCAGCTGCCCCCCGCTGGCAGGTGCCAAGGGAAAAGAATGGCCCCTCTGTTGCCTGGCAGAGCTTCCCCACTTCCCGACCAGCTGCCACCCCCAGAGTCTGGCACCAGAAGCAGCGGCACGGCTCTCCGAGACAGAATCGGTTTTGCCAGCCCCAAGTGGCGGCGGGTTGGGCTGGGGGGTGGAGGACGACTGAATCGCGCCAAAGAGACTGAACCGAGCCAAAGAGACAAGTTGGGCATCTCAGCGCCCCCTAGATCCACCAGTGTGGCCCCCTCCAAAAAAAAAAAAAAGCCACACACACACACACGCACACACTCAGAAATCTCCGATCTTTGGCACAAGGGCAAACAACGCAGGTTGCCTGCCCCAGATCCAAGCGCTCTGGTGCTAAAGGGAGAGAGGACGCCAGCTTGGCGCCGACCAGAGTGCCAGGGTCCCTGCCTGGCACAGTAGGGTTCAGAAGCAAAGCAGCAGCAGCGACGCTTCGGAGGCTGGCTCCCGCTTGAGCCCAACGCCCCCATCTGTTCTCCCCAAAAACCTCGCCAGGACTAACAGCCCCCCCTCCCCAAACTGCAAAAAACACCTCCCCATCCCCAGTCATTTGCAGCAGAGGAGGGGGGAAATACAACCCCGTCTAGCCCCTCTTCCGATGCCACGAAGCAAGCCCCTTCACCCACTAACCCGGGCCCCCCCCGCCCCCAATTTTCTGGCAAAGCTGCCACCCCACCCAGCCCCTCCCCCAACAAGCATAACCTCTGGCACCAGACGACAGAAGAGACATTATCATTCCACCCATCTCAAGGAATACCAGTCCCAGGTATAACGACCCACACCCCCCCCCAACCTCCCCAGCATTTTTGGCAAAGCCTCCAGTTGCCAACCTGGGCTTCATCCCACCAACCCTCACCCAGCCCCTCCCCTCCAGCCTTCATCCATCCTTCCATCCATCTATCCACCATGCGCAAATGTCGCCCCGGCGGCCTTCTCCTCCCTCCCTCCCTCCCTCCCCTCGCCTCCCCCTTCTCCTTGGAGGAAAAGGCAGGAGGGGGTTCCCTTACCTTTGGGGGTGCAGCGGGGTGTCACCCGACGGGAGGTGGGCTCATCCTTTCGGCTGGGCAGCGCGGCCGCGTCCAGAGGGGCTGCGCCGCCGCCCGCCCTGCGCCAAAGGGACTCCGCCTTGGGGGGCGCCTTGGAGGGGGAGCCCTAGGGGGCCCCTCCGGGCCGACTCCTCGCAGGCTCCATCGGCGGAATCCACAAACAAAGGCGCGTCTGGCTGCGAAATCCGCAAAGGGAGGGTGGGGTGTGGGGGGACGGAGCGCTGTGGCCCCCGAAGGGCGTCTTAGCTGGGCTCCGCCATGGCTGCGGAGCGGGGCGCAGAGGGGTGCGCGGGGCCCGGTGGCTTCTCCAGGCGATCCAGAGCCACAGAAGGGGCCGAGCCTCCCTCCTTCCTCGGCTCTTCCCAGCCCCGCAGAACCGGGGTTGGGCTGGGGAGAGAGGGGGAGAAGGGGGGGAGGAGGAGGAGGAGGAGAGGGAGGAGCGCGCGGTGGAAACGCCTCCCCGGAGCCGGGCAGGAAAGGCCGGGGCGCAGCGCGGGAGCTGTGCCTTGGAGGGGGAGGTGGGGGACTTCCTCCCCCCCCCCGGAGCACTTGGACGGAGAGGGAAGGAGAGGCGGGGGACGGCCGGGAATCGGGGCCGCGGGGGGTCGGGCTGGGTGTTGGCATGAGGAGGAGGAGGAGGAAGAAGAGTGAGGGGGAGGCTGGAGAAAACGCCGGCCCCCTTTCTGCAGAGGGAGAGGGGGGGGAGAGGGAGGCGGGGACAAGGAGGGTCTTGCATTGAAAATCTTTAGCGTTGCAGCTGCTGCACTGAGTAGGGGGGGGAGGGGGGAGAAGCAGGTGAAGGAGGGAGGAGGGGGCGCAGAAGGAAGGACCCCATACCCAAAAGAACGAGGGGGGCAATGTCAGGAGGTGCCATTAGATTAGAGAGAAAACCGGGTTGGGGGTGGGGTAGAAACATCTTTAGGGGGGTGGATAGGGGGCTCTGGGGCGGGCACAGAAGGGGCAAAGTATTGTTTGGGGGAGCGGTGTGTCGTCCCCTCCCCCCACATACATGTGAATATCTCTGGGAGGAAAATAACAGTGGGTGTTGGTGGCAGGAGTCCAGCAATGGGGGGAGGGGCAAATGTGGGCGAGCTGCCTGTTTGCGGGGTGGGGGCACTTGCGACCCTTTGGTGCCGCCCATCTCGGGGCATCAGAGAAAGGGGAAATCGCACAGCCGGCTTCTCTCTCCCCGAAGGGGGCAGCACATGAGTGGTTGCCAACTGACGAGGCGCAGGGGGCGCTTTGGGGGCTCTTGTGGCAGTCCGGCCTCGATCGGTACTCTTTTTTCACAAAGAAGGGGAAATCTGCCTTCTCAGACAGGCTGCGGGTCTTTCCCCGGCAGGCTGCAATATAAATTAAAGCACAGGCGCAATGGCAGGTATCAAAGTTGGCCACCGTCAGCAGAAAGTGGGGTTCTGATTTCTGTGGCCCCCACTGCCTCCCCCCCCAATAGTGGCGATGGGGGGTGGGGGGGTTTCCCCACGACCCAGCCAGGGCCTTGCTGTGACTGGTATTTGAGAGGGGGGGGCTCTCCAGGGTTCCCTGAATGGTTTCTGGTTAAAAACTACAGGGCTGTTGGTTTGATGGGCTGTCATGTAAATAATTGGTGGCTCATAGAATTGTGGACTTGGAGGAATCACAACGCAGGTTGGTGCAACAGTAAGAAGGGAAGCCCACCGGTGGATGGTGCAGGGAGGGAAGTGGGTACAGTGGTTAGATCGAGAAGGCTAGGAAGCTGCCCTATGCCGAATCATAGGTCCGCAGACGTGTCAGCAGCAGGGTTTCAGAAGAGGAGTCTTCCCCACATCTACCTGGAGATGCTGTCAGGGTTTGAACCTGGGTCCTTCTGCAGCATGCTAAGCCGGTGCTCTGCTGCTGAGCCACAGCCCTTCCCCACTGCTGGTCCACCAACATCTGGAGCCAAAGTTGAAGAACACAAGGCCAGTGTTGGTCCAGATCATGCTTGCTCTGACTTGGGGCTTCCCATTGAACATGCCTGGCTGGCAGCTGTAGTCCAAAACATCTGGGGGTGGCCACACCAGGACAGGAAAGGCTGGTCTTGATGGAGCAAAGTTTTTGCTCTTGGATGGTAGCTTCATAGAATCATGGAATTGCAGAGTTAGAAGAGTTGACCCTCAAGAGTCATCTAGTCCAACTGCCTGCTATGCAGGAAACCCAGCTGAAGAAACCCTGACAGATGGACACCCAACCTCTGGTTAGAAACCTTCAGCGAAGGAGAGTCTGCCACCTTCCGAGGGAGTCCATCCTATTGTAGAACGGCTCTTAGAGAGCCAGTGTGGTGTAGTGGTCAAGAGCGGTAGACTTGTAATCTGGTGAACCGGGTTCGATTCCCCACTCCTCCACATGCAGCTGCTGGGTGACCTTGGGCTAGTCACACTTCTCTGAAGTCTCTCAGCCCCACTCACCTCACAGAGGAAGGGAAAGGAGATTGTGAGCCGCTTTGAGACTCCTTCGGGTAGTGATAAAGCGGGATATCAAATCCAAACTCTTCTTCTTCTTCTTCTTCTTACCATTGGAAAGTTCTTCCTGGCGTTTAGATGGAATTGCCTTCCTTGTGATTTGAATCCACTTGCTGTATCAGATGAAGGGTGATGCAGGTGTTTCCCCAACACAGGGCGCCGAGCTGTGGGGTCTCCAAATTGAGAAGATCCATAATTGGGAAGATCCACTTGGGGCTGCCAAGTTTTGGCCTCACTCAGGATGCCATGCTACCAAAGATGAACAAAGTCTGCCCCTGGCTCCATCCTCCACATGATAGCTCTTCAGATATTTGAATCACAGAATCGTAGAATTGTAGAGTTGGGAGGGACTCTGAGTATCCTCTAGTCCAACCCCCTGCGATGCAGGAATATGCAGCTGTCCCTTATGGGAATCGAACCCATGACATTGGAGTTATTGGCACCATGCTCTAATCAATTGAGCTGTTGTTGTTGCTCAGTCGTTCAGTCATGTCCGACTCTTTGTGACCCCATGGACCAGAGCACGCCAGGCACCCCTATCCTCCACTGCCTCCCGCAGTTTGGCCAAACTCATGCCAGTCACTTTGAGAACACTGTCCCACCATCTCATCCTCTGTCGTCCCCTTCTCCTTGTGCCCTCCATCTTTCCCAACATCAGGGTCTTTTCCAGGGAGTCTTCTCTTCTCATGAGGTGGCCAAAGTATTGGAGCCTCAGCTTCAGGATCAGTCCTTCCGGTGAGCACTCAGCGCTGATTTCTTTAAGGATGGATAAGCTTGATCTTTTTTGCAGTCCATGGGACTCTCAAGAGTCTCCTCCAGCACCAGAATTCAAAAGCATCCATTCTTCAGCGATCAGTCTTCTTTATGGTCTGAGCTACCCAGAGGCAATCATATCACCACTCAGTCTTCTCTTCACCAAGCTGAACATTCCCAACTTCCTAAACCGTTCCTTGTGCCTAAAAGTCCCGTCACCCCTGCCCATTGGGCTAAGCCCAAAACACACACACTCCGGCCAGAAATTTCAATACTATGAATAAATCCTACTCATGAGTTGCAGTCAAATAAAGGTATATATTCTGGTAAGAGTTACAGGCTTGTAAATTCTAACAGAAAACAGCTTTAAAGTCACATAAGCATAATTTGTTACAATGTAGAACATCAAGAGGTTTGACTCAACAACAAATGATGTATAAAGTCTGTATTCAAAAGGTCATTTTGTATGTGAATCATAGAATCCTAGAGTTGGAAGAGACCCCAAGGGCCACCCAGTCCAACCCCCTGCCAAGCAGGAAACACCATCAAAGCATTCCTGACAGGTGGCTGTCAAGCCTCTGCTTAAAGACTTCCAAAGAAGGAGACTCCACCACACTCCTTGGCAGCAAATCCCACTGTCCAACAGCTCTTACTGTCAGGAAGTTCTTCCTAATGTTTAGGTGGAATCTTCTTTCTTGTAGTTTGAATCCATTGCCCCGTGTCCGCTTCTCTGGAGCAGCAGAAAACAACCTTTCTCCCTCCTCTAGATGACATCCTTTTATATATTTGAACATGGCTATCATATCACCCCTTAACCTTCTCTTCTCCAGGCTAAACATACCCAAGTCCCTAAGCCGTTCCTCATAAGGCATCGTTTCCAGGCCTTGGACCATTTTGGTTGCCCTCCTCTGGACACGTTCCAGCTTGTCAGTATCCTTCTTGAACTGGGGTGCCCAGAACTGGACACAGTCTTCCAGGTGAGGTCTGACCAGAGCGGAATACAGTGGTACTATTACCTCCCTTGATCTAGATGCTATACTCTAGATCAAGCCAGAGTCGAGAGTCGATTCAAAGAAAGAACCCAGGACAGAGCCCTATTTCGGTATGAACGCCTTCATCAGCTAATGTGTGAGTTCATGTTAGTTAGTAAAGTACCAAGTGGTTCTATGTTTTTCAAATGTAGCTCCTACGTATGACGCGATCAATGTGTCTCTATGCGTTTTCTATGCATAACATTGTGCTAAGCCGGCTGAGGGTGGTGGTTTTTGAACCTCAGCAACATCTGGGCTCCCAAAGCTGGACTGTCTGTGTCTTCTCAGAGCCCCAGGCAGGCCCAAAGCCTTTTCCAGTCCTGCTTCTGGGGTTCAGTTTCAGAGTGGAAGGTGGAGTACCCCCTGCAGCAGAAATGGGCAGCTTCAGCTTTTTTGGGGGGGGGGTTCTGGGAAGGGTTGTCTCCAGACAGCAGGCCCTCCATGTGGCTCGTACCCCATAGTTTCACAGAGACAACTATAGAGCTCTAAAATCCACCATCAACCAGGCTGCAGCTAATAAAAGCAGCAGTTTCCAAGCTGTTTTCTGGGGACCCCTGGGGTTCATTGGAACCTTCTCAGGGGCTCCTCAACGAGAAGATCAACAGTGGCAGGGATGCTTTGCTCAGAAACATTTCCCGTGGCTCGACTGATCTTCCCCAGGAAAAAAACAACAACACCCCACAGCCATGGGAGGGGGGGTGGTGGTTGGGGGGGGGGGTGAATGGCCACTGAAGGACTCATCCTGGTTCGAACGGTGCCAGCAATGAGATCTGCACAATTCTAGTGTCTCCCCAGAAGCCCTTGCCATTCATTCACAGGGGTTCCTTGCCAGATGAGTCAACCTGGAGACAATTTCCCCGAAAATTTGGAAATTGCAGCAATAAAGCAATCAAAGGCGCCGTCAAACAATGGAACTCAAAAGGTTGCAAAGGGAAGATAAGGCATATATTTAGGATCGAAGCAGACAGCTCAGGCAGAGGCCTTGCAGAACAGACAGAGCTCGGCTCGCCTCCCGAATGGTCCTGAAAGGCCTTCCTCTTTTGGCGTGTTTTGTTGAGAGGGAGACCCACAACAAGGAGGGAGCCACCATCAGAAAAGGCCCCGATCCTCATAGCTGCTAGGTCAGAGGTGTCGTGGTTAGAGTGTCGGACTAGGACCTGAGAGAGACGAGATTTCAAATCCTCCCACTCGGCCACAAAGCTTACTGGGTGTGACCTGGGTGCCAGTCGCTGCCTCTCAGCCAAATATAGCCCACAGAGTCATGGGAATTAAATGGGAAAGGAGAGAACCCTCTATGCCATCATGAGCTCCCTAGAGAAAAAGTTGGGATAGAAATACATGATGATGATGAAGAAGAAGCCAAGCCTGATGAGGAATGGTTGAAGGAGTGTTTAGCCTGGAAAAAGAGGAGACTGAGAGAAGATATGAGAGCCACCTTCAAATATCTGGAGGATGGAGCAGGCCTGTTTTCTGCTGCTCCAGAGGGTGGGACTCGAAACCAATGGATTGAAGTTACAAGAAAGGAGATTCCACCTAAACATTAGGAAGAACTTCCTGACAGTAAGAGCTGTTGGACAGTGGGATTTGCTGCCAAGGAGTGTGGTGGAGTCTCCTTCTTTGGAGGTCTTGAAGGGGAGGCTTGACAGCCATCTGTCAGGAATGCTTTGATGGTGTTTCCTGCTTGGCAGGGGGTTGGACTGCACAGGGAAATGCCTCAACAGGTAATCTCTGGGTGCTTCAGGAAGCCACTGGGCTAATATCCCTCAGCTGGAATCCCATTGTTCTCTCCCAGATAAGTGCTCAAGGTATCCTTGCCAATACTTAAACACCCATTCACATTTGCTCAGGGCTATCTCCCTGATATTGCTCCGTTTCCCCCATATGTTAATCATGTATAACCCTCCCCTTTCGTGATGTAGTGATGATGTTTTAGTGATGTAGTAATGACGTTTCCAAATGACTGTATTCTGGGATATGGTAGGAGTTTTTAAAAGTTCTTGTAACGCTGCTCTCCATCATGTGAAAGGCTGGGCTGGATGAATCCCAAACCGGAATTAAGATTGCCGGGGGGAAAATATCAACAACCTCAGATATGCTGATGATACAACCTTGATGTCAGAAAGTGAGGAGGAATTAAAGAACCTTTTAATGAGGGTGAAAGAGGAGAGCGCAAAATATGGTCTGAAGCTCAACATCAAAAAAGCTAAGATCATGGCCACTGGTCCCATCACCTCCTGGCAAATAGAAGGGGAAGAAATGGAGGCAGTGAGAGATTTCACTTTCTTGGGTTCCATGATCACTGCAGATGGTGACAGCAGTCACGAAATTAGAAGACGCCTGCTTCTTGGGAGGAAAGCAATGACAAACCTAGACAGCATCTTAAAAAGCAGAGACATCACCTTGCCGACAAAGGTCCGTATAGTTAAAGCTATGGTTTTCCCAGTAGTAATGTATGGAAGTGAGAGCTGGACCATCAAGAAGGCTGATCGCCGAAGAATGGATACTTTTGAATTATGGTGCTGGAGGAGACTCTTGAGAGTCCCATGGACTGCAAGAAGATCAAACCTATCCATTCTTAAAGAAATCAGCCCTGAGTGCTCACTAGAAGGACAGATCCTGAAGTTGAGGCTCCGGTACTTTGGCCACCTCATGAGAAGAGAAGACTCCCTGGAAAAGACCCCGACAGCCTGAAATCTGTATAGAAAGGGCAGCTCAGGAGAATATGTTCAGGCATTGTTACAGGGAGCACATAACACCAGTGGGGGATTTGTAAGAAATCAACATTTTAGTGTGGCAGAACTTTGGAACTCCCAGCCTATTGACGTCAGGCAGGTGCCTTCACTGCCCTTGCTAAAACCAATTTTGTTTGGACAAGCCCACCTATATATCTTTAGGAACTTTACGAGTTTCAGTCTATATTTACCTTAACCTTTCGAATGCCTTAAATCATTGTTGCTGAATTTCCTTATTGCCTTATCTTCTTCTTTTTGTACACCAATTTTTTGCAGCTGAGAAACTGTATACATGCTATGCGATGAATAATGAATAAGGAGCAGGTTTGGGGTGCCGTGAAAAAGGCTTATCAGACCCGCGGCGAACAATCCCTCCGGGGGTTTCTGCCCCCATTGAAAATCACGCCCATGAGCAACTTTGCTTCATTCCAGCAAGAAACGTAACTTCCCTTTGAGACTATGCTCCCCGGGGAGAAGTCACCATCAACTGAATTTTCTGCTTCAGACCCTAACCTATTTGGGACCAGGGGCGTAGCAAGGTAAATTGGTACCCAGGGGCAAAAGAATTTTTATCACCCCACCCCCACCCCCAGGCATAGGAAGGTCAGGTGGTACCCGGTGCGGAAAATTTCTTGTCAACACCCCGGTTGATTCCCCCCCCCCCGCAAAAATGGTTTTACGTTATTTCATATTTTCTTACAAAGAAATAATAACAATAAAAAACTTTTATTTATATCCCGCCCTCCCCGGCCGAAGTCGGGCTCAGGGTGGTTAACATCAGATACATAACATTGGCATAAAATCAAACAATAATTTAATTACCTCTTAAAAACATCTCAAAATCAAATTGAAGTCTAATTAGATGGCTTCCCACAGGGTTAGGGTTGGGAACAGTAAGTGCTCCACTGAACTGAAATTTCAGCTTTCACGACATAGGAAAACAGCCAAGTGAACAGCTATTTTGGTGGAGGAGGGTCAAGATATTGACCGATATGCATGAAATTTCATATATAGCTATATAATCCCTAGTATAGTAAGATAAGACCTTCGGAGCAGGCATTTTCAAAAAAAAAAAAATCCAAAAAAAAAAAATCGATTCCCCCCCCCCCAAAAAAATTGTTCCTTGATAATTTGTCACCCCCTCCATTATGGAAACCGGGGCGACCTGCCCCTCGCCCCCTCTTGCTACGCCCCTATTTGGGACCATCCTTTCTGACATGAAAACTCTGCTGTGAGAAGGGAGCTAAGTCAGGTCAGGTGTTGCTCGAGTACAGGGGCAAGCTGTCGGATGGCACAGAGTTCTTCAGGGTGGGGTGGAGACATCCACCTACTGAATGAAGCATTCTGCGTGGATTCCAGAGCTCTCTTAACGGGTGCAATTTCCCTAAGGGAATAAACTCCCCCCCTCCACCCGCCCCTTTGCTGGCGTTCTCTCTCTCCGCGGAACAATCCTGTGTGACTCAGAAGCTGGCTGCCTTCTCCGCACAGGTTTCCCCGCTGGAAACGAGGTACGGCGTCGTGCGCGTGACTCTCCGCAGCGGAGCCCACATTGGCATGCCGTCCTATACCCTCCACGCCTCGGGGAGAGGCACCGCAATTCATAAAACCACTAAAATAGAAGAATCGTAATCAAGCAAATGAATAATTGGGATTAATAATGCAATGGGATAATAAAGCTCTTGCGAGGGAATTAGGCAGCCGTGCTTCCGTCAGCACAGATGTCTGCTCAGGTTTTGCTTTCTGCGGTGCGTGTCCCCCGGGCGCAGGCAGCAATGGAAAGGAGGGGGGGTCCCCTCTTTAGAGTTGGGGGGGGGCTTCCAGTCCCCTGCTGCATCGGTGATAAGCTGCAGTGTCTTTCTGTGGGTGGCAGGGAGAGAATTACTGAAATACACACACAAACATACATACATACACAGGGCGTACTGGGCGTTAGGGGAGGGGTGGCTGGGGGCCACGTTGTGCTCCTTCTGGGGTAGTTTGCCCACCTTTGGTCCCCCACCATGAACTCAGACCTCACCTGTGGCTCCTGGAAGCTGTCAGCAGGCAACAGGGGCCACAATCCCAGGCGACGGCTTGGACTGGCCGGCTCACCACGTGTGGGGAGCCAATGGAGCTCAAACGCTTAGGGTTTGGCTCTAGCAGATGCAGCGGAGAAGACCAACAGTCAAGAAGGCAGTTTCTGCCCCAGCTGCAACAAAACATGTCTCACCCACATCAGTGGCTACAACCATAGCAGGAGCTGCAACCATCCAATTGCTCAACCTCATGCCCAAAAGTGCACCCCTCCATTATCTCCTAAGACAGGTGCTACTGGAAGAATTTTTTTATTTTTTATTTTGTTTTGACTAGGGCAGACCAACACGGCTACCTACCTGTGATTGAAGAATGGCAGATAAAATTAATGGACTATGCAGAATTGGACAAGATGACAGGAAGAATTCGAAACCGGCGGGACCAGGAATTCCTGAAGGACGGGACTAAATTTAGAGAAATATTTGAAAGACAGTTGTAAACAACAAATCGCGCTGGTAGGTTTACAAGAAGTTTTGCAAGGTTAATTTTAGGAAATATTACGGCGATAATTTTGGAAGGTAATAATCAATTATTGTGAGAAAAAGTACCATAATAGTGAAGTTGGAAATACAAGAAGAAATTAGGAAATTTGAAAATCTTGAGAAGTGGTTGATGGAAGTCAAAAATATGTATAAGAGATGAATATTATTGGATGTTTAAAAGAATGTATGTAAAAGGCTAGACTGCGATGAATCCCAAGCCGGAATTAAGATATATCAACAACCTCAGATATGCTGATGATACAACCTTGATGGCAGAAAGTGGGGAGGAATTAAAGAACCTTTGAATGAGGGTGAAAGAGGAGAGCGCAAAAGATGGTCTGAAGCTCAACATCAAAAAAACTAAGATCATGGCCACTGGTCCCATCACCTCCTGGCAAATAGAAGGGGAAGAAATGGAGGCAGTGAGAGATTTCACTTTCTTGGGTTCCATGATCACTGCAGATGGTGACAGCAGTCACGAAATTAGAAGACGCCTGCTTCTTGGGAGAAAAGCAATGACAAACCTAGACAACATCTTAAAAAGCAGAGCCATCACCTTGCCGACAAAGGTCCGTATAGTTAAAGCGATGGTTTTCCCAGTAGTAAAGCTATGGTTTTCCCAGTAATAATGTACGGAAGTGAGAGCTGGACCATAAAGAAGACTGATCGCCAAAGAATTGATGCTTTTGAATTATGGTGCTGGAGGAGACTCTTGAGAGTCCCATGGACTGCAAGAAGATCAAACTTATCCATTCTGAAGGAAATCATCCCTGAGTGCTCACTAGATCCTGAAGTTGAGGCTCCAGTACTTTGGCCACCTCATGAGAAGAGAAGACTTCCTAGAAAAGACCCTGATGTTGGGAAAGATGGAGGGCACAAGGAGAAGGGGACTACAGAGGATGAGATGGTTGGACAGTGTTCTCGAAGCTACTAACATGAGTCTGACCAAACTGCGGGAGGCAGTGGAAGACAGGAGTGCCTGGCGTGCTCTGGTCCGTGGTGTCACGAAGAGTCGGACACGAGTAAATGACTAAACAACAACAATGTAAAACTTAATAAAAATTATTTATATGCATAAAAAAGAGAACAAGATCCTGGGCTAAATGGGCCCGATCCAGCACGCTCTCCTTATGTTCTTATGCAGTGACCTCAGGATGGAAGACAAAGTAACAGGCTGGAATCAAATGGTTTTTATTGGACTTGGAAGGAGGAGGCTGGGGAGATCACCCGGTCGCTCGCTGACCTCCTTCTGCTCACCATCCCCCTGGAGTTGCTCTTACCTTCTCTGCATCCCTCCAGGTGAGTGCGTAGGCCAAGGTACCGTGCGGAGACAGAGAAGGGCAGCATCCAGCCACACGCAATGCCGAGAGGGAGCGGATGGAAGAAGAAACAGGAGAGCCGCAACCGAGACTAAACTCCACGGTTAATGCTGGCTTATTGTTTAGTTGCAGCGGATTTTGCCTTTAAATGTTTCATTTGCAGGTCGACTCAGGTTTGAAAGGCAATTGTGAGCTACCTACATTTGGGGGGGGGGGGGTGTTTCCTCCCAAAGCAGGCAAGACATTCTCACAAAATAAGTAAGAAGTGCCGCAGCAGCAGCAGCAGCAGGAGGAGACACCGGGATAAATAGAGGCAGGTGAGCAGGCAGACATCAACCCACCTGGATATCTAGAAATTATTATTATTACCGTATTTACTCGAATGTAATGTGCGCCTTTGATGGCCAAATTACGACTTGAAAATTAGGGTGCACATTAGATTCGACGGTGCATTAGATTCCAGTAAGTACGGTATTAATTGCATCTTTATCCCACCTGTTTCTCTCCACCTTCTCATTTAATCCCTGCAACAACCCTGCGAGGTATTTTAGGCTAAGAGACGCGGTGACCGGTCCAACGTCACCCAGTGAGCTTCATGGCCACCTGGGGATCTTAGAAAATCAAAGCTTTTTCGAAGAGCAAAAAAAAGAGGACACTATATTCACGGCAAATGAGTGCAATTTGTCTCGATTTTTAGTCCCTGAAAAAGAGGGCGTGTCCTGGAAGAAGAGGACACATGGCAACCCTCAGGGCTGTTAGCTGTTTGCAAAAATTGCTCAAAGAGCCCCGCTTTTCTTTTGCCTGAACAGCAGGGTGAAATTGGTTTCAATCCATTCACTGATGGAGCACCCATTCGCAAAGGTGTTGTTGTTGTTTAGTCGTTCAGTCGTGTCCAACTCTTCATGACCCCATGGACCAGAGCACGCCAGGCACTCCTGTCTTCCACTGCCTCCCGCAGTTTGGTCAGTCTCATGCCATTCGCTTCGAGAACACTGTCCCACCATCTCATCCTCGGTCGCCCCCTTCTCCTTGTGCCCTCCATCTTTCCCAACATCAGGGTCTTTTCCAGGGAATCTTCTCTTCTCATGAAGTGGCCAAAGTACTGGAGCCTCAACTTCAGGATCTGTCCTTCTAGTGAGCACTCAGGGCTGATTTCTTTAAGAATGGATAGGTTTGATCTTCTTGCAGTCCATGGGACTCTCAAGAGTTTCCTCCAGCACCAGAATTCAAAAGCACCCATTCTTCGGCGATCAGCCTTCTTTATGGTCCAGCTCTCACTTCCGTACATTACTACTGGGAAAACCATCGCTTTAACTATACGGACCTTTGTCGGCAAGGTGATGTCTCTGCTTTTTAAGATGCTGTCTAGGTTTGTCATTGCTTTTCTTAACACCTCATAGAATCATAGAGTTGGAAGAGACCACAAGGGCCATCCAGTCCAACCCCCTGCCAAGCAGGAAACATCATCAAAGACAGAGAGTCAGCCACTTTCTGAGGAAGTCCATTTGTCTGTCAAGCAGCTCTTGCCACCAGAAGGTTCTTTCTAATGTTTAGTCAGAATCTCCTTTCTTGTCTTTTGAAGCTGTCGGTTTCAAGCTTGCTCCATCTTCCACACGACAGCCCTTCTAATGTCTATCCTATCTCCTCTCATTCTCCTCTTCTCCAGGCTAAACAGACCCAGCTCCTCCAGCCGTTCCTCATCAGGCTTGGTTTCTGGACCCTTCATCCTCTTGGTTGCCCTCCTCTGCACACCTTCCAGCTTGTCAACATCCTTCTTAAATTGTGGCACCCAGAACTGGACACAGTATCCCATGTGGCAGCTGATCCAGAGCCTTTCCCCATCTAACTGAATCAAGATAGGATATTTTCAGGTCATATCCGGTAGCCCAATAACCTCTCCACCATGTTGCCCCTCTCTTGCTCTCCTCCCTGGTGAGAGGAGCAGAGACTCAGCTCTCAGGGAACGAGGAGATGTCACAAAGGTAATCTACCGGAGGAGGCAGTTCGCGATGGCTGATGAGATCAGCAAAGCGCAGGTGGAGCACCATCTTCGGGAAGATCGCATAGAGATCCTGGCGAAGATCATCTTGGAGGACGAGAAGTGCCTTGCGTTCCACGATGTTTCCCCACAAGCTCCAACCCATTTCCTAGTGGTTCCTAATAAGCCTATTGCTCAGGTTTCTCAAGCGCAAGATTCTGATGAAGCTCTTCTCGGACACTTAATGATTGTGGGCAAGAAATGTGCAGCTGAATTAGGCTTGACGAGGGGATACCGAATGGTGGTGAACGAAGGGCTGGGTGGCAGTCAGTCTGTCTACCATGTGCATCTCCATGTCCTCGGTGGCCGTCAGATGGTTTTTTTTTTTAAAATTTTCATTTAATCTTTTTTTATTTTTGATACAAGCATCAACCACAAAAAACACGAACAATAAAAACCATAACAACCATAATAACACAGTTTGACAATTCAAATTTAAATACACTGCTATACCTCTGACTACACCTTTTTTTTTTACAACACTATTTCCCCCACCTCTCTCGCCTCCCTCTACCTCCCACCTCTGTCCGCCTTATCACTTAAATATTAATTCCAGATTTCTTCATATTTATCCATTCTTAATTTGCGACGACATGCAATTCGTTCATATGTAGCTAATCTATCCATATTATCAATCCATGTGCTCAATTGAATCTTTTTACGGCTTTTCCAGTTCATCAAAACAAGTTTTTTTGCTTCTAATATAGCACGGTATATCCATTATTATTTTTTACCCCCTGAAGTCTCCCACGTTTCTGGAATATAGTTTAGAACTAAATTCAGTTCCCCTAAATGACAACTCCTTTTTATAACTCTTGCTATAAATATCCTCACCTCACACCAAAATGATCTTATCATCGGGCAATTAATCAACATATGTACTAAGTTTGCCATTTTACTCCCACATCTCCAGCAATTGTCTGCACTTGTTATTATCTTCTGGTATAGTTTTGCTGGGGTCCAGTGGACTCTAAATATTATTTTCTGTTGAATAAGTCTTAGTCTTAAATCCATAGAGGCTATTTCTATTGAGTTTATACTTGACTCCCATATATCATGGGAGATGGGTTGGCCTCCAGGTTAAGAAGGTGGGAAAAAAGAATGTTGCCCCCCCCCAACTATCTCTTGAACACCATCAACAAATATTTTCAAAATCCAACTATGATCAATACCTTCAGCCACTTAACCTTTACTGTGGAGTACAGTAGAAGTTTGTGCAATCATTGTTCAATAAAGTTAGAAGCATGTCGGCTCAAAAAAAAAAAAAACGAAAAAACAAAGGTAATCTACCTCTAAATTCCAGCTGATAGCTAGGGCCAGCAACGGAGGGGAGGCCGTGACCCTCGAACCCCCATTCTGAGCTTCTCCCGGAGGCATTTGGTGCTGGCCCCTGTTGGAAACAGAAGTCTAGGCTACACGGCCTGGCCTAGCTGGCAGCGAGGAAAGAGAGTATTCACAAAACGTGTTTGACGGAGGGATTAATGGAGCTGTCTCTGCAGGGAGAAGCCACCCCCATCATCCCATCATCCGGCCTGGCCTCTTCCCTGCCATCTCTCCCCAACACTAGCTCGCTTCTTCCAGCCCGCTATAGAGAGATATCCATTTCCTAGACACCTTGCCTTGAAATCTGGTAATAAGTGCAGTGGTCCGGAATAATGGTCCGCCGGTATTTCATCTGCGTGCTTTCCATTGTCTGAGAGCCTGTGTGCATCTCAGCCCCGACAAGCTATCAGTTCCCCTACCTTCATTTTAACCTCCCGGAGCTCAGAGTTTCCCCTGACTCTAACCTGAGAGCTGTCATCTGATCTCAGCGGCAACGGAAGATTGCCACATTTCAAGAAGTAAAAATCTGGACAGACACTAAAGTTGTGGAGCTTCCCTGTCCTGTGTCCAGTTCTGGGCACCCCAGTTCAAGAAGGCCAATGCAATTCTGGGCTGCATCAATAGGAGTATAGCATCTAGATTAAGGAAAGTAATAGTACCACTGTATTCTGCTCTGGTCAGACCTCACATGGAATACTGTGTCCAGTTCTGGGCACCACAGTTCAAGAAGGATACTGACAAGCTGGAACGTGTCCAGAGGAGGGCAACCAAAATTGTCCAAGGCCTGGAAACGATGCCTTATGAGGAACGGCTTAGGGCAGTGTTTTTCAACCTTTTTTGGGCAAGGGCACACTTGTTTTATGAAAAAAATCACGAGGCACACCACCATTAGAAAATGTTAAAAAAATTAACTCTGTGCCTATATTGACTATATATAAAGTAATAAAGTAATTCTCTTGAATAGGAATCAAATAAACACAATTTTTCCCACGGCACACCAGGCAACATGTCCCAGGATGTTAAACACAGGAGTGATGGCCACTCACCTAGATGGCTTTAAAATTTGTTATTGTTGTTTAGTCGTTTAGTCGTGTCCGACTCTTCATGACCCCATGGACCAGAGCACACCAGGGCCTCCCGTCTTCCACTGCCTCCCGCAGTTTGGTCAGGCTCATGCCAGTCGCTTCGAGAACGCTGTCCAACCATCTCATCCTCTGTCATCCCCTTTTCCTTGTGCCCTCCATCTTTCCCAACATCAGGGTCTTTTCCAGGGAGTCTTCTCTTCTCATGAGGTGGGCAAAGTCTTGGAGCTTCAGTTTCAGGATCTGTCCTTCCAGTGAACACTCAGGGCTGATTTCCTTCAGAATGGATAGGTTTGATCTTCCTGCAGTCCTAATGTTTAGGTGGAATCTTCTTTTTGTAGTTTGAATCCATTGCTCCGTGTCCGCTTCTCTGGAGCAGCAGAAAACAACCTTTCTCCCTCCTCTAGATGACATCCTTTGATATATTTGAACATGGCTATCATATCCCCCCTTAACCTTCTCTTCTCCAGGCTAAACATACCCAGCTCCCTAAGCCATTCCTCATAAGGCATCGTTTCCAGGCCTTGGACCATTTTGGTTGCCCTCCTCTGGACACGTTCCAGCTTGTCAGTATCCTTCTTGAACTGTGGGGCCCAGAACTTCCTCCCCCACAACAAACACTCCGTGAGGTGAGTGGGGCTGAGAGACTTCAGAGAAGTGTGACTAGCCCAAGGTCACCCAGCAGCTGCATGTGAAGGAGCAATTCTATGATTCTGTGATTCAAATATCTGAAGAGCTATCATGTGGAGGATGGAGCCAGGGGCAGACTTTGTTCATCTTTGGTAGCATGGCATCCTGAGTGAGGCCAAACTTGGCAGCCCCAAGTGGATCTTCCCAATTATGGATCTTCTCAATTTGGCAACCCCACAGCTCGGCGCCCTGTGTTGGGGAAACACCTGCATCACCCTTCATCTGATACAGCAAGTGGATTCAAATCACAAGGAAGGCAATTCCATCTAAACGCCAGGAAGAACTTTCCAATGGTAAGAAGAAGAAGACGAGTTTGGATTTGATATCCCGCTTTTCACTACCCAAAGGAGTCTCCAAGCGGCTCACATTCTCCTTTCCCTTCCTCTGTGAGGTGAGTGGGGCTGAGAGACTTCAGAGAAGTGTGACTAGCCCAAGGTCACCCAGCAGCTGCATGGGGAGGAGGGGAGACGCGAACCCAGTTCACCGGATTACAAGTCCACCACTCTTAACCACTACACCACACTGGCCATTTGGAAGTGGAACGGACTCCCTCAGAAGGTTGTGGAGTCTCCTTCATTTGTGGTTTTTAAACAGAGGTTGGATGGGCGTCTCTCAGGGATTACTGCATCGCAGGGGATTGGACTAAATGACTCTTGGAGCCCCTTCCAACTCTCCTATGATTCTATGATCCCTCTTGATGGAAAACCCCTTTAAAAAAAAACCCTTGCAGGTTTTGTGATGCTCTTGCCCCCCCCCAAAACCCCACATTTAAACTGGTCCAGCATTCACCATGTGTGGAATAGGCAGGCATTGACTCTGCAACAATGTCACTGAGACTGAGCCCCAGTGGACCCCTCGATGCCAAGGGGAGCTTCACTTCCATGAGTGCCAGAGACTGGTTTGCAGAAAGCAGCAACAGCATCAAAGCCGGGCAATTCACTGACACCCAGCTGGCCCATTGTGAGGCACTTATCTGCAGCTGGAAGCTGTGCTCCCGAGATGAAGCCTGGCGGAGGGGGAAAGTGTGGGTGCGGGAAACGGATCTTTAGCAGGGTCAGGATAAAGCAAGCTGGAAAAGGAAGGGAGGGCAGCCTTCATCTCGCCTGGGCTCCCTTTGCTGCCAGCCTCCGAAGCACCGACTGTCGCCTCTCCTCAAAAAAGGATATTGTTGGGTTTGATAAGGTCCAGGGAACGGAAGCCAAAATGATCAACGGGATGAAGCTACTCCCTTATGAAGGACAGCTGCAATATGGGGACTTTTGAGTTAAGGGAGGTTGTTGTTGTTCAGTCGTTCAGTCGTGTCCGACTCTTCATGACCCCATGGACCAGAGCACGCCAGGCACTCCTGTCTTCCACTGCCTCTCGCAGTTTGGTCAGACTCATGCCAGTCGCTTCGAGAACACTGTCCAACCATCTCGTCCTCTGTCATCCCCTTCTCCTTGTGCCCTCCATCTTTCCCAACATCAGGGTCTTTCCCAGGGAGTCTTCTCCTTCCACAGTGGGGACATTGGTTCCTGGGCGGGAGTTGATCATGGTGTAGATTTGGCAAACGTGCCTTCCTCCTAGCACGTTTCTCCCTTGTGTCCTGAGTTCGAGTGTCTTCAAAGCGCATGACACCTTTGGTCAAGCCTGTTCTCCAATTGGAGCACTCAGAGGCCAGTGATTGTCAATTGTCAGTGTTTATACTACATTTTTAATGGTTTGCCTTGAGAGCGTCTTCAAACCTCTTTTGTTGTCCACAGGCATTACGCTTTCCATTTTTATGTTGAGGATAAAGCAGTTGCTTTGGAAGACGATAATCAGGCATCGATAATGCTGTACAACGTTTCCTCATTCCATGTTGCAGAAACTTGGCTTAATATTAACAACAACAACAACAACAACAACAACAACAACAACAACAACATTCCTTCCAGTAGCACCTTAGAGACCAACTAAGTTTGTTCCTGGTATGAGCTTTCGTGTGCATGCACACTTCTTCAGATACACTGAAACAGAAGTCACCAGACCCTTATATATAGTGAGAGGGTGGGGAGGGGTATTATTCAGAACAGGTGATTGGCTAATATAAGCAGCTGTCTTATTACAAATGAATTTCAGAAATTGACTGGAAAAAGAAGTTGCTGAACTGCAACTTATTACCAAACTTAAAACCATGGAGAGACCTGGTCTGAATAAAGACATTGGATTCTTATCTCATTATACACAACAAAGCTATCTTTAGCCATCTAACCCCTTGTTTTTCCCCGTAAGACCAATTGCAGTCATTAACAGTCGTCAACAGGTTTTCCACACCACTCACCCATTCCCACCACCCTTCTGAGTAATATCCCTCCCCACTCTTTCACTATATATAAGGGTCTGGTGACTTCTGTTTCAGTGTATCTGAAGAAGTGTGCATGCACATGAAAGCTCATACCAAGAACAAACTCAGTTGGTCTCTAAGGTGCTACTGGAAGGAATTTTTTAAATTTTTATTTTGTTTGGACTATGGTAGACCAACACGGCTACCTACCTGTAACAACAACATTGAATTTTTGCTTATGCACAACAGTTCTTATGTGGCTTGGTTCCAAATTCCCAGCACATCTGGGGAGCACCAGGTTGGCAAATGGTGCCCTGTAATTTGAGCTGAGCTAATGCCCTCCGAGTCTGTGATTCGCCCTCTGGGATGAGGGTGTGATCAGATCCAGACCTCACCTGGAATACTGTGTCCAGTTCTGGGCACCACAGTTCAAGAAGGATACTGACAAGCTGGAACGTGTCCAGAGGAGAGCAACCAAAATGGTCAAAGGCCTGGAAACGATGCCTTATGAGGAACGGCTTAGGGAGCTGGGTATGTTTAGCCTGGAGAAGAGAAGGTTAAGGGGGGATATGATAGCCATGTTCAAATATATAAAAGGATGTCAGATAGAGGGGGGAGAAAGGTTGTTTTCTGCTGCTCCAGAGAAGCGGACACGGGGCAATGGATTCAAACTACAAGGAAGAAGATTCCACCTAAACATGAGGAAGAACTTCCTGACAGTGAGAGCTGTGGGACAGTGGGATTTGCTGCCAAGGAGTGTGGTGGAGTCTCCTTCTTTGGAGGTCTTGAAGCGGAGGCTTGGCAGCCATCTTTCAGGAATGCTTGGATGGTGTTTCCTTCTTGGCAGGGGGTTGGACTGGATGGCCCTTGGGGTCTCTTCCAATTCTAGGATTCTATGATTCTATGATTCTATGATTCTATGCTTAGTGCTACCACTGCCTCCCATCCTATCAATCAGTTATTGATCAGGTGAACGTTTCTCATTAACTACCCCCGATAAGCAGCTGGTTCTGCTGCCACCGCCTGAAGCCTTCCGGATTTATGCATCATCTCGAGGAAAGGAATCGAGCGGCCAGGGGCAGGCCTGTTTTATTAAGTAGGTAACCCTTCCCCCCAAAAATATAAAGCATTAGCACAGACAATAAACACAATTCTCCGAGGATTTGTAGGCTATGATAGCAGGCGCTGCAAATCAAATACCACGCGGGGTCGGGAGGCAGCGTGAATACTTACACAATCCCGGAAAGGATAACCAATGAGATATTAAATTATTGTCAGAAAACCCAGGAGCAGATATGCAGGGAAAGAAGAAAACAAGACTTTATTCCACACGTGTCTGAGTAAAATTGTCTGATGAGGAACTGCCTTCACAAGCTGAAAAGTAAAACAAGCTCGGGGGGGCGGGGAATGGGATCTATTCTGGACTGTACAGAAGTGGGAGGTAGCGCCCCCCCTGGGGGGTTTCTTGGTGGGGCACCGGGAAGCGAGAGGGTGTCAATTAGGTGCTGGAGATGTAAATGATCGCCAGTCTTTGAAAAGCAGGTATCACTGGCTCAATCTCATCCATTCGGTTGAATTGATGGAGCTAAATAGTTTTGATTGCGTTGTTTTTTATTTCGATTGTGTACTTTGTGGTTTCATATTCTGATTTTGTCCTGTGGACCACCTTGAGTGCCTGGAGGTGGTTGGAGGATGGATGGCGGCTAACGGATTGAGGTTGAATCCTGACAAGACAGAAGTACTGTTTTGGGGGGACAGGAGGTGGGCAGGTGTGGGGGACTCCCTGGTCCTGAATGGGGTAACTGTGCCCTTGAAGGACCAGGTGCGCAGACTGGGAGTCATTTTGGACTCACGGCTGTCCATGGAGGCGCAGGTCCATTCTGTGTCCAGGGTGGCTGTCTACCAGCTCCATCTGGTACGCAGGATGAGACCCCACCTGTCGCAGACTGTCTCGCCAGAGTGGTGCATGCTATGGTTATCTCCCGCTTGGATTACTGCAATGCACTCTATGTGGGGCTACCTTTGAAGGTGACCCGGAAACTACAACTAATCCAGAATGCGGCAGTGAGACTGGTGACTGGGAGTGGCCGCGAGACACCGGTCCTGAAATACCTACATTGGCTTCCAATCCATTTCTGAGCACAATTCAAAGTGTTGGTGCTGACCTTGAAAGCCCTAAACGGCCTCGGTCCTGTATACCTGAAGGAGCATCTCCACCTCCATCGTTCTGCCCGGACACTGAGTTCCAGCTCCGAGGGCCTTCTGGTGGTTCCCTCATTGCGAGAAGTGAGGTTGCAGGGAACCAGGCAGAGGGCCTTCTCGGTAGTGGCTCCCACCCTGTGGAACACCTTCCGGTCAGATGTCAAGGAAATAAACAACTATCTGACTTTTAGAAGACATCTGAAGGCAGCCCTGTTTAGGGAAGTATTTTTTTTTTAATAAAGAATTTATTGGTTTTTCAATACAAAGAACAATATAACACATACACCTACACAGCACATCAAACACAAACCCCACCATCAAAACACAACAAAACAAAATACACCAACAATTCTTATTCTTGTTTCACACAAAAAAAAACTTTTCTTGTTCACGTCACTACTTAGCGACTTCCCCCGTTTTCCTCTCCTTTGGTTCCAGATCAAATTTACTTTGGTAACTTCTCATCACTGAAATTAAGTCATTAATAAATCTAAACTAAACCAGCTTCTTATAATCTTATTTTTACTCCTTGATAATCCATCACTTCTTGTTTTATATCAAATCTATTCCAAATATTACTTCACAATAATTAATACAACTTTATAGCATAACATGTTACTTCTTGTATCATATCATATCAAATATCTTCTTTTACTTAGACTGCTGCTAATAACACAAAAAATCAAATATCTCTTCTCTAGTTCAAAAGCTTAAAATCTTAACACGCCGACTTCAGGGTACCTTAATAAACCATCCTAATTTTTATCCTTAATATATTCACCCTATCCCTTTTCTGACCATTTTCTTACACCATCTCGGGACTTGCACCATGCTCCTCCAACTTATATCTCTACCAATTTCCAGAATGTCCTTTTTTCCTGTGAATCCACAAATCCAGACACAGTCTATTACAGTCTTTGCAGGGGGCATCAGGGTACACCGATCCTCATTTTCCAGCATCTCCGCTTCGAAGTTCCATTCCTCTTTTGATTGTAGACAAGAAGGTCTTTTCCCCATCATTCCTGGGCCCTCACCCCAGAAATTGGATATAAATTGTCTCCTGATCCTGGGACTCTCACTCCAACAGGACGTTCCATCTCTTCGGAGTTGCAAAAACAATGTATTTTGTACTTCAATAATCCCCTTTAGCTCCCTGTCAAAGGTCTCTTCCAATTTAGCCATGTTCACAATAGTCTGTTCTGTGGGATATAACTGTCTTGCCATATCCTGGTTCAACAAAGTTAATTTCTGGTTCAGCAGTTCCAATTTCAAAATAATAGTCCTTTGTTCATGCGTGAGACCAGAGTCCAAAACCAACTTGAAAACAAAGCCCAACATGGTAGAAATGGGCACAGGGTATCAAATTACAGTATTTGCCATCTTAGTCACAGTATTTTTCCATTTCTAACACAGATCTCCGCAGCCATTTTCCCTGGAGTTGGGGCGAAAAGATTACATTCCATCCTTTTTAAAAAGAAATATTTCCACCAACTTTGATCCCTTAAAGGGGTCTAACCGATCTTGCCTGTAAAGTTTTGAAACATTTGTATCCTCCATTGTAGCAGCAGTCGCCATTGATACAGTTACTTTCTCTTTCTCCAAAGGGAGTCAAAACGGGCTTCCTTTTCCTCACTTCTCCCGGAGAGCCAAATATCAAAATCAATCCACTGTTAGAGTACTCACGCCCAACGGGCTTCCTCTGCCTTTCTTTACCAGGTAGAATGATATCGCTCACCGCGAGCGGCGGCCGCCGCTTCGCCGGCCCGGTTGGGGCATTCCTCCTCAGCCCAGCTCCGTAGTCCCTTCACCCCCACTCCCCCTTTACAGGGGGAGCGAGGGAAGGGTTCGGAGCTATCGTGGGCTCGCCGGAGGGCCCAAGCCGCGGGATGCTCGACCCGCGGCTTACCGGAGCCCCGCTTAGCGGTAGCGGGGCTCCAACCCCCGGGTCGGCCTGAGTCGCTTCGCTGCCGAAGCGACCCACGACCGCCCGCGATGGCGTCCTCGCCGGAAGTCTAGGGAAGTTTTTAATGACTGATGTTTTAATGTATTTTTTAAAAAAATTGTTTGGAAGCCGCCCAGAGTGGCTGGGGAAACCCAGCCACATGGGCGGGGTATAAATAATAAATTGTTGTTGTTTGTTGTTGTTGTTAGGTGGTATATGAATTATATATATACACCATCATCATCAATTTGTGGAGCTGAAGGGGGATTGGCCCCCAAACGTTTAGGAACTCCTGCTATACAGCATAGGTCTTCAACCAGTGGGTCAGGACAAGGTACCTATTAAGTGGATTTGTCACTTATTGACTGACTGAATCCAAAGAGTGCTCACTAATGGCTCCCTCTCATCCCCAGGGGAAAGTGACCAGTTGGGTGTTGCAAGGTTCTGTCCTGGGTCCGTTGTTGTTCAGCATCTTTATAAATGACTTGGATGAAAGAATCGAGGGGACGCTCATCAAATTTGCAGGTGACACAAAACTGGGAAGGCTTAGCTAATGCCACAGAAGAAGACAGAATCGGGATTCACAACCACACTAACACATGGGAGAACGGGGCACAAGCAAACAAAATGAATTTCAGTAGGGACAAATGTCAGGTTCCGCACTTAGTCAGGAAGAACCAGATGCACAAATGGGGGGTGCACAAACCAGATGGGGGACACCTGCCTTGCTAGCCAGTACATGTGAAAGGGATCTGGGGGTCTTTTTTTTTTTAATTATTTTTATTTGCTTATTTTAAAGTTTCCACATACAAAGTTCCAGCATCTCAAATACAACAAGCAACAAGCGTGGACAAAGAAAAAGAAGAAAAGAAAAGAAAAAACAACGAGCGTACCTTACAGTAATAATAAAGTTATTTACAATACAAATATATTAATCCGTGTCTTGCTTTACACTGTAACTTCTTACTGTATCGCTTATTAAACACTACCCAAATAGTGAAGCAATAAATAATAATAAAAGTATAAATAAAAATGATAAGAAGAAGAAGAAGGAAATAATAATAATAATAATAATAATAATAATAATAATGAAAAAATAAAATAATAATAATAATAAGAAGAAGAAGAAGAAGAAGAAGAAGAAGAAGAAAAATATAATAAATATCTCCCCACATGGTTTACGACTTCTGGGGGTCTTAGTGGACCACAAACTGAACATGAGTGGAGAGTGTGATGCAGCAGCAAAAAAACCCAACTAACCTAACTAACTAACCAACTAACTACTGTTACCTAACTAACTAACTACTGTATCTGAAGAAGTGTGCATGCACACGAAAGCTCATACCAAGAACAAACTTAGTTGGTCTCTAAGGTGCTACTGGAAAGAATTTTTTATTTTATTTTGTTTTGACTATGGCAGACCAACACGGCTACCCACCTGTTACTGTAACTAACTAACTAACTAACTAACTAACTAACTAACTAACTAACTAACTAACTAACGCTATTCCAGGCTAGTGTCCCGATCAAGGGAAGTCATAGTCCCCCCCCTTTCTGCCGTGGCCAGAACCCATCTGAAATACTGTGTCCAATTTTGGGAACCGCAATTTAAGAAGAATGTTAACAAGCTAGAACGTGTTCAGAGGAGGGCAACTAAGATGATCAATGGACTGGAAACAAAGCCCTATGAGGAATGGTTGAAGGAGCTGTGTTTATGAGGTTGAAGGGGCTAGCCCTATGAGGAATGGTTGAAGCAGCTAGGTTCGACTGAATTTTGTACCTTCTCCAGTCCATGGAACAAGCTCTTTTCTCCCGATTCCTTGTTCAAAGGTGTGCAACCTGCACTCCTGTCCCATTGCCTAACCTTCCAAGACCCACCACATACCACAGAATCATAGGGTCATCTAGTCCAACCCTCTGCAATGCAGAAATCACACCTGTCTCTTCCCCCCACTGATCAGCCAAGCACCAGGAGGAAAAGGGGGAGAGACACCCCCCCCCAGATCAAGGTAATCATTTTTTCTGAAGTGCCCAACTTCCCTTCCCCTTAACATATGCAAAGCATTCCTCCCTCTTAAATTTATTTCTTGCTCGGGGATTGCCTATCACCAAACTGCACTGCCAAGGAATTACTTCTGCCAGATCTCAGCCTCCTCTCCTTTGATTCAGGCCAGGTTGTAGAAAAGCAGTTTGCAAGGCAATCATTCAGGAACCTAGGAATCAAGCATAGCTTCTGCAAAATAGAAAATTCTTTCCAGTAGCACCTTAGAGACCAACTGAGTTTGTTCTTGGTATGAGCTTTCGTGTGCATGCACATTTCTGCAGGGGGACTTGAACCCTAGGCCAGGCTGCTGTTCAAAGTTGAGGGAGAATAAAGAGGTCAACTTCATGGGTGCAGGGGTGCAGCTACCCCCCCCCCAAATCAAGTTAATAAATACCATTCAGTGGATTTGTAACTGGCTGACTGACCAAACCCAAAGGGTGCTCATCAATGGCTCCTCTTCATCCTGGAGAGATGTGACTAGTGGGGTGCCACAGGGTTCTGTCTTGGGCCCAGTCTTATTCAACATCTTCATCAATGACTTGGATGATGGGCTTGAGGACATCCTGATCAAGTTTGCAGATGACACCAAATTGGGAGGGGTGGCTAATACCCCAGAGGACAGGATCACACTTCAAAATGACCTTAACAGATTAGAGAACTGGGCCAGAGCAAACAAGATGAATTTTAACAGGGAGAAATGTAAAGTACTACACTTGGGCAAAAAAAATATGAAAGGCACAAATACAGGATGGGTGACACCTGGCTTGAGAGCAGTACATGTGAAAAGGATCTAGGAGTCTTGGTAGACCATCAACTTGACATGAGTCAACAGTGGGATGCAGCAGCTAAAAAAGCCAATGCAATTCTGGGCTGCATCAATAGGAGTATAGCATCTAGATCAAGGGAAGTAATAGTACCACTGTATTCCGCTCTGGTCAGACCTCACCTGGAATACTGTGTCCAGTTCTGGGCACCACAGTTCAAGAAGGATACTGACAAGCTGGAACGTGTCCAGTGGAGGGCAACCAAAATGGTCCAAGGCCTGGAAACGATGCCTTATGAGGAACGGCTTAGGGAGCTGGGTATGTTTAGCCTGGAGAAGTGTGCATGCACACGAAAGCTCATACCAGGAACAAACTCAGTTGGTCTCTAAGGTGCTACTGGAAAGAATTTTTGATTTTGTTTTGACTATGGCAGACCAACACGGCTACCCACCTGTAGCCTGGAGAAGAGAAGCTTAAGGGGGGATATGATAGCTATGCTCAAATATATCAAAGGATGTCATATAGAGGAGGGAGAAAGGTTGTTTTCTGCTGCTCCAGAGAAGCAGAAACGGGGCAATGGATTCAAACTACAAGAAAGAAGATTCCACCTAAACATGAGGAAGAACTTCCTGACAGTAAGAGCTGTTGGACAGTGGAATTTGCTGCCAAGGAGTGTGGTGGAGTCTCCTTCTTTGGAGGTCTTTAAGCGGAGGCTTGACAGCCATCTGTCAGGAATGCTTTGATGGTGTTTCCTGCTTGGCAGGGGGTTGGACTGGATGACCCTGGTGGTCTCTTCCAACTCTGCTAAGTTCTGGGACTTGTTAACTTGTTAAACAATATATCCTCTTCTGCATCCCCAAACATTCCCACAGGCTATGCCTACGGTCAACTTCTCAGAAGTAGGGGGAGTTTCCTGTGGGGCTCCAGCCCCCATCACCCCAGACCATGGGCCACGGTGGCCGGAGACTGTTGGGCAGCCAGGACCAGAGAGAAGTTTCCTTCCCTCTCTCATAACACTAGAACTCGTGGTCACCCAAGGAAATCCTTCTTCACACAGTGCAGAGTTAAACTGTGGAACTCGCTGCCACAGGAGGCAGACAGAAGCAAGGCTCTTCTTGTGGGACCTCCAGGTCCAGAGGCAGTCTATCTAGATTCCTAGGTTCTTAGGGGCATTGGACCGGTGTGAGAAGAAGATGCTGGACTAGGTGAGCCATTGGTGTGATCCAGCATCTGGGCTCTTCCCATGTTCTTAAGGTCCCCAGCCACAACCTCTGGCAACATTTCCAGGTAGTGCTATGAAAGACTCCTCTTCTGCCTTCGGGTAGGTAGCTGTGTTGGTCTGACTCAGTCGAAATAAATTAATTAAATTTTAAAAAATTGTCCACCACATGCACACGAAACCTTATACCCAGAACAAACTTAGTTGGTCTCTAAGGTGCTACTGGACAATTTTTAAAAATTTATTTATTCCTCTTCTGCCTATAACTTGGTGTTTGTGGTGGCGGAGCTGCTAGCTGCTTTGCAGCTAATACTCATTTAGATGGTCTGATTCATTAGAAGGCATCTACTGATGAGTCCCAGTCGGTCTCTGCCAACAACACCCCCCCCCCCCAGCATTAGCTAATCCCCTCTAGGCCCTGCAAAGAGTGACTCAGGGAGGGAGAATGAGACAAGATCAGGAGGATCTGCCTGGTGATGGTGGGGGGGGTTTGATGATTTCCTCTGGTTCCTGGTAAGCACCGGCTTCTGGGAAGGAGTCTGCAACTGTGCCATTCCCAAATTTGTCCTCGTGACATCACTTCTGCCTGCTGTGCATATGTAGAGTGGCTTTCACGGAATCCTGGAGTTGGAAGGGACCCCCAGGGGTCATCTAGCCCGACCCCGCTGCAATGCAGGAACCACAGCTAAACAATCTCTGAGAAACAGCCACCGAAACTCAAAAACTATTCCAGACACCTGGGTCCCCACCCCTGCTTTTAGTTTCCTGCCCAGGCTTGCATCCTTGTGCATCCCAGGTTGTTGCAGAGCAGAGAATCCTAGAATCATAGAGTGGGAAGAGACCCCAAGGGCCATCCAGTCCAACCCCCTGCCAAGCAGGAAACACCATCAAAGCATTCCTGACAGATGGCTGTCAAGCCTCCACTTCAAGACCTCCAAAGAAGGAGACTCCACCACACTCCTTGGCAGCAAATCCCACTGTCCAACAGCTCTTACTGTCAGGAAGTTCTTCCTAATGTTTAGGTGAAATCTTCTTCCTTGTAGTTTGAATCCATTGCCCCATGTCTGCTTCTCTGGAGCAGCAGAAAACAACCTTTCTCCCTCCTCTATAGGACATCCTTTTATATATTTGAACATGGCTATCATATCCCCCCTTAACCTTCTCTTCTCCAGGCTAAACATACCCAGCTCCCTAAGCCGTTCCTCCTAAGGCATCGTTTCCAGGCCTTGGACCATTTTGGTTGCCCTCCTCTGGACACGTTCCAGCTTGTCAGTATCCTTCTTGAACTGTGGTGCCCAGAACTGGACACAGTATTCCAGGTGAGGTCTGACCAGAGCGGAATACAGTGGTACTATTACCTCCCTTGATCTAGATGCTATACTCCTATTGATGCAGCCCAGAATTGCATTGGCTTTTTTAGCTGCTGCATCACACTGTTGACTCATGTCAAGTTTGTGGTCTACCAAGACTCCTAGGTCCTTTTCACATGTACTGCTCTCAAGCCAGGTGTCACCCATCCTGTATTTGTGTCTTTCATTTTTTTTGCCCAAGTGTAGTACTTTACATTTCTCCCTGTTAAAATTCACCTTGTTTGGTTTGGCCCAGTTGTCTAATCTGTTAAGGTCATTTTGAAGTGTGATCCTGTCCTCTGGGGTATTAGCCACCCCTCCCAATTTGGTGTCATCTGCAAACTTGATCAGGGTGCCCTCAAGCCCATCATCCAAGCAGCAGAAAGGAATCCAGCTTTTGAGGGCGACCCCGCCGTAGAAACGGGGAGCTGCAATGTTGAAAAGGGATCCCCGAGGGTCATCTAGTCCAACCCCCTGTGATGCCCGAATCACAGCCAAAGCATCCCTGGAAGGTGGCTCGGTCCTTTTCTGGCATCCTTGCGGGCCCAGCCCAGTGGTACCCAAGGAGCAGGAGGCGATGTTGCCTAGCAACCAGAACGCACTCCAAAAGCAAAAAGGGGAACCCTGCACCGCCACTCAAACTGTGCCACAGCCCATATAAAGTGTTTGTAGTTGGGTAGGCAGGGAGAGAGAGAGAGAGAGAGAGAGAGAGAGAGAGAGAGAGAGAGAGAACACGGCATGGCAGCTCTGATTTGGAAACCGAGAGATGCTGCCCGCGAAGCAGGCGCTGATGAAGGAGGGCTTTGTTTGCCTGTAGGAGCTGCGCCAATTAGCATCGTATCCTAGCCTCCAGGCTGTAATTAGCAATCCAGGTCATCTCTCTTGACATATCTTATTTTCGTGTTGTTGTGGGGCGGCGGGGGGGGGGGGGGAGAGAAAAGGTAAGCTCTGGGCTTCAATTGGCAAACAGGGTAGAGATTGACTGAGCAGCTGCCAGAGAGAGAGAGAGAGAGAGAGAGAGAGAGAGAGAGAGAGAGAGAGAGAAAGAAAGAAAGAAAGAAAGAAAGAAAGAAAGAAAGGTTTTTCAGATTCTCCTTGTCTTTCTTTCTTTCTTTCTTTCTTTCTTTCTTCCTTCCTTCCTTCCTTCCTTCCTTCCTTCCTTCCTTCCTTCCTTCCTTCCTTCCTTCCTTCGATGCTGCCAGTCCGTGTGGACATTATTAAGCTTGGATGGGCTACGCGCCTGACTTGGCTCCCTGTGTTCAGATTTCTTTCTTTATTTTAAATAGATTTTGTTAAAGTTTTGGGGGAAAGAACACAAAGGTCAATATCGGATATCGTTTCATCAAGGATAATATAAAAAACTAACCTGAATAAAAACACAAACCAGAAGAAAAGAAAGAAAAGAAAGAGGGAACGAAAAGAGAGAGAATTTCTAATTCTTAGTCTGTCAGCTGTATGTAGAAAATTGTCCAACACATGCATTCTGAGATAACACCAATTAGAATTGCCATGTGCCCTCTTTTTCCAGGGCATGTCCTCTTTCGGGGCGGGGGGGGGGGGCGGGGTTGAAAACAAATTGAATTCATTTGCTTTGAATGGCCGCCACAGCATCCTCTCCTTTGCTCTTCAAAATATGTCAGCCTTAATTCCTATTTCTATAAACCAATATTATCTCCAGCCCTCCATCCCAGACATGTCTACAAGGAGTCTCCAATCTTTAGCAAATGTTGACAATGACTTGTATGCAATTAAACACGTCGATTTCTCCATCTCAGTTAAGTCCGATAATTTTTAACAGCCACGCCGAATCTTTCCATCCCTATGTTCGGATTGAAGGAGATTCCTACTAAGCGTTATGAAGGAATTTCTGAAGGTTAGAACCGTTCAGCAGTGGAACGGATTTCTTTAGGGGATGGTGGTGTCAGGGTTGAGCCAGATGAGGAGGAGTGGTGGCAAGCCCCCCCCCCCGGCGAGGCTGCACCCACGGAAGAACCTGGGGAAATGGAGAAGTTCATACCTGGAGAAGACTGGTGGCGGCACTCCTCGGAAGAGGAAGAGTCAGATGGAGAGGGGGAAAGACCAGAACAGGAGGAGGAGGAAGTCGAGCCAGAATCAGGCCCTTGTGAGGAGAGAAACAGGCAGGGCCCCTCCCCTCCTCCCTTCTCAGCTGTAGAGCATAGAGCTGAGAGCCGCAGGGAACAATTGGAGGCAGCTGCAACTCGTAAGAGACGTGGTTACAAGCCGGCTACTTAAGAAAGGCTGGCTGCTCCCTTCGCTAGCACCTGCAGCTGCTGTGCTGAGTGTGTGGTTGCTCTGGCTTGTTCTGTTCCTGTGTTCCCGACTCCTGGCTTGTTCCCGACTCCTGGCTTGTTCCTGACTTCGGCTTCTCCTGACCCTATGCTGATACCTGACTTCAGCTGGCTTCTGACTCGGACTGTTCGACCTCGGCTTATCTGACTGACTGCTGCACTTCAGCATGCCAACTTGTTGGCGCCCTAACAGATGGACCCCTAAGGCTTTTCAACAGAGTTTGGGTGGTCCCCTGTGATGGATTCTTCACTTGTGATTCCTGCATTGTTAGAAGATTCGGGACAGACAAAAGAAAGGATTTCTTCACACAGTGTATAGTTGAGCTATGGAACTCCCTGCCACAGGAGGCAGCGATGGCCACCAAGTTGGAATGCTTTCAAAGAGGATTGGACAAATTCACGGAGGGGGGGAGGGCTTTTGATGCCTGCTAGCCAGGGTGGGTAGGCAACTGTCTCCACACTCAGAGGCAGCAATGCTCCCGAATGCCATTTGCTGAAAACCTCAGGTTGGGAGAGCGTTCTGGTGCTTAGACCCTGCTTGCAGGTGTTATAAGAATTCTTATATATATAAAATAAATGTTCATAAATGTACAATGCAAACACATACACAAGTATATAAGCCACGTGTCTGAAATAGTTGTTGTTGTTGTTGTTGTTCAGTCATTCAGTCGTGTCTGACTCTTCATGACCCCATGGACCAGAGCACGCCAGCCACACCTATCCTCCACTGCCTCCCGCAGTTTGGCCAAACTCAGGCTAGTCGCTTCGAGAAAACTGTCCAACCATCTCATCCTCTGTCATCCCCTTCTCCTAGTGCCCTCCATCTTCCCCAACATCAGGGTCTTTTCCGGGGAGTCTTCTCTTCTCATGAGGTGGCCAAAGTCTTGGAGCCTCAGCTTCAGGATCTGTCCTTCCAGTGAGCACTCAGGGCTGATTTCCTTAAGGATGGATAGGTTTGGTCTTCTTGCAGTCCATGGGACTCTCAAGAGTCTCCTCCAGCACCATAATTCAAAAGCATCAATTCTTCGGCAATCAGCCTTCTTGATGGTCCAGCTCTCACTTCCATACATTACTACTGGGAAAACCATGGCTTTAACTATACGGACCTTTGTCGGCAAGGTGGTGTCTCTGCTTTTTAAGATGCTGTCTAGGTTTGTCATTGCTTTTCTCCCAAGAAGCAGGGGTGCCTGGCGTGCTCTGGTCCATGGGGTCACGAAGAGTCGGACACGACTGAACGACTGAACAACAACAACAATTTTTCTTACAAAACAGGTTTTCCCACATGCAGTTGGTGAGACTGCATGGTGCTGATAATTTTTTTACAAATATATATTTATTAATTTTTCAAAAGAAAACAACAATAAAACAAACAAATACAAAGCAATACAACCATAAAAGAAAAAAACAAACCTACATTCAAAAACAAAGAAAAAGAAAAACATATCATTTTCACTAACTTCTGTCCTTTACATTGTATCTTGACTTCCTCTCATCTCCACTTCTTGCGTTCCTTGTCCATCATCTTTAGTAACTTCTTACCATCATTAAATATCTTACTTTACTATGAAATATCCCTAATCTTATCTAATATCTTAACACATACCTTCACAATTCCTACAATCCTAACCAAACTCTAAATCTACAGTCTAGCTTTTCTTCCAAATTATATCTAATGTTCAATCATACAATAGTTTTTTAAGTATAATTTAAATTTCTTCCACTCTTCTTCCACCACGTCGTCCCTCCGGTCACGAAGTCTCCCAGTCATCTCAGCGAGCTCCATATAGTCCATCATTTTCATCTGCCATTCTTCAATCGTTGGGTTTCCCCCCCCCCCGTCTTCCAGTTTTTAGCTAACAAAATTCTAGCTGCTGTTGTGGCATACCCTGCAGTTCCAAAATGCATGGTGCCGATAACGCCAAGGTTGCAGGTTTGAGAGCTGCAAATTCCTGCATTGCAGGGGGGTTGGACTAGATGATCCTCAGGGTCCCCGTGGAACTGTATTCTATGATTCTGTGATGCTGGACTAGATGGGCCCCTTGGACTCCAGAGAAGTGTGACTAGCCCAAGGTCACCCAGCAGCTGCATGTGGAGGAGCGGGGAAGCGAACCCAGTTCACCAGATTATGAGTCCATCGCTCTTAACCACTGCACCACACTGGCTCTTCTGATGTTCTCATCTAAGCTTAGTGCATGGGCATGAACTTCTCCAGGTACGTGAATCCTGGTGGGCGTTGCAGACCATCTTCCTCTCTTCCTTCCTGTGCCTTCTGATAAACGCCAAAGATTCCCTCTCCAAATGTGTTGTTTTTATTCCCTCGGCCAGTAAAGCGAGATGAGCGCCGCAACCCCAGAGTCGGACACGACTGGACCTGATGGTCAGGGGTCCCTTTACCTTTGCCTTTATTGCGCAACAGGTTCAAGCCAAGATTGAACGACGGGAATGGGGTGACAAGGATTTTTAAAACCTCTCACCACATCCCAGGTTTACAATTCAGTAGGCATCATCAACACATCAGTTACATCGGTGAAACGTCAGCAAAGGGGAGGAAAGGGGAGGAAAGGGGAGGGTTACATGAGATTAACATGGTAGCAAACAAGATTAACATAATGCAGTGTTTTTCAACCTTTTTTGGGCAAAGGCACACTTGTTTCATGAAAAAAATCACGAGGCACACCACCATTAGAAAATGTTAAAAAAATTAACTCTGTGCCTATATTGACTATATATAAAGTAATTCTCTTGAATTTTTCGATTTTTCCCATGGCACACCAGGCAACATCTCGCGGCACACTAGTGTACCGCGGAACAGTGGTTGAAAAACACTGAGGTAATGGTCCGGTGAGAGCTGGACCATAAAGAAGACTGATAGCCGAAGAATGGATGCTTTTGAATTCTGGTGCTGGAGGAGACTCTTGAGAGTCCCATGGACTGCAAGAAGATCAAACTTATCCATCCTTAAAGAAATCAGCCCTGAGTGCTCACTGGAAGGACAGATCCTGAAGTTGAGGCTCCAGTACTTTGGCCACCTCATGAGAAGAGAAGACTCCCTGGAAAAGACCCTGATGTTGGGAAAGATGGAGGGCACAAGGAGAAGGGGACGACAGAGTACGAGATGGTTGGACAGTGTTCTCAAAGCTACCAACATGAGTCTGACCAAACTGCGGGAGGCAGTGAAGGATAGGGGTGCCTGGCGTGCTCTGGTCCAGGGGGTCACGAAGAGTCGGTCATGACTGAACGACTGAACAACAATGGTTCAGGGCAAGATTTGAATGGGTGTTAAGTGTTAGAAGGATATCTTGAGCACCTGCTGGGTGAGGGAACAATAGTATCTCAGTTTGCAGAGCCTGTCAAATGGCAAGTCCGGAGGAAAACATTTGCCTAGCGATTTCTGAAAAAAATCACCCATTGATGGCTTACTGAGGTCGTCCTGCAGAGGCTGCAGAGCCAATGCATTTCCCTGACGGCTTCCCTTAAGGGCATCGCTCCGTACCCCAACAGTTTACTTGGGAGCCTTTGTTGAGGTGCCCCCCTAATTTCCGTAACACCACTATGCAACGCTGCCTTTCCACAAATATCCACCTGTCAGCAGCTCTCCTCCCCTAGGCATGGCTCTTTAGACTGACACCCAGTTCCCCACATATCCAACTTGTGGGTATCCACTGAGAGTACAGGATACTGGACTAGATGGGCCCTTGGCCTGATCCAGCGGTCAGGCTATTCTTAGGTTCTTACGGAGCCTCCAGCTCCAGAGGCAGTCTATCTGAATCCCTAGGCTCTTTGGGGTGTTTGGCCACTTACCGCTTGCTCCCTGTTATCTGGGGGTGGTTTCGACCTCCCTTCAGCCTCCGAGTAACACCCCTAGCTGACAAACAAGCCCAGGAGGAGACTTTTAAGCAGGGTTGTTGTGTTAGGTGAGCTGCCTTGAGAGCTGTGATTTTTGTCAAAGCCAGATTCATAGGGAGCCATGCTGGTTGTGTCTCCACCACCCACTAGGGTGTTAATGAGGCTGTAACAAGTTGCTGGGCTGGAAGCAGAATGTAATTAAAGGGTCGCTCCACACTGAACCACCGAGGGTCCTTTTTTTAAATCACCGCAATTCACTGGCGTCAGTGGTGCCAGACCATGCCCCCAAAATGAGAAATCTAGGAGGGAGGTTATCCAGGTATGGACCAGAGAGCTTTTGGCAGCAACGGTTCACACGGAGAGAGCGCGTTTCAACAGGCTAATGATGAAACCACCTTCGTCTCCGAATTTTCCACGGGAAAGGAAGACGGATCCATTTCCTGGACACCCCCAAATAGTCGGTTATCTCTAATTGGACACCAATCATATCGAGTCTCCGTCTTTGACTCGGAGACTCAGTCCTCTTTGGGAGCTCACATGCAATGGGGTGTTTCTGTGGAATGATATTGTCTGACAGCTGCAGCAGCTTTCATAGTTGGACACCAATTCAGAATAAATCCAGAGGGGTTCATGGGGATCAATGGCAGACCCCTTGTTCCTCCCCCCCCCTCCAAGCATGCACAAACATACCCCACACCCCAGGAACGGCTTCGACTGGCTGGCTAACCCAGGTGAGGGGAGCCAATGGGGCTCAAACCCTCGGTGAGTTAGGGGCTTCCCCTGCTTGCGAAGACAGGCTCTGGGGGATGGAGCAGACGAGACCAAGAGGGGGTCCAACTCCAATGATCAAAAGGTGGTTTCCGCACGTGTTGTAGAGGGAAGTGAGAGGCAGGTGGGGCTCATCCACCTGGGAAGGGAGCCCGTCTAGGAGCAGGAAAACTCTGTTCCTCAGCCTCTGTTGCCTTGTGTCGGGAATGAGCCAGCTCCCAGCGAAGGTTTGCAGCCAACGGCAGAAAGCAGCCAGGAACAGAGAGGCTTAGATGTGAGCCAGGCAGGGGAGAGCCTCTTCCTGACCTTGATGGGCAGGATAATAAGGCCGTAGCTGAGAGTGGGCTGGAACACAGCCAAAGCTCACAGGGAGCTCAAACAGGAGCGAAAGGACACAGAGAGACTCTCTTGGGAAAGGAAGAGGTGGGGGTGATCCAATAAGTCCGCGGAGTCGGTGAATGGGAGGGCTGCTAGACAGGAAGCAAAACAAGAGACGCAAGGGGGGTCGGTTCAATATATTCTGTAGACACCGGAAGGAGTCTTCAGAAGGGTCATCTTAAGTAATGATGCTGGAGGCTTTGTCCAAGCCGTCCAGAGCTATCTGTTTTTGCAATAAATCCTCCTTTCTAATTACCTACGCTTACTATGTTATCAAGCTGGGAACCTGGACTCCTGACACTTGTGGGATATCTTCGGGAGAAAAAAAGGCTCAGGAGTAAAAACCCCACACAAATCCAGAGAGTTCAGACTTATTTTTCCACAATCCACAATGGTTGGATTGTGCCTTTCAACTCTTTTTTTTTTAAAAAAAAGATTTTTATTTATGCCTTTCAGGCTTATATGTTTCATTCATTTTACAATCATTTTAACGTTTCCAAACTCGACTTCATTTATGTAAGCAATTATGTAAGCAATTGTTTTCATTCGCTACTGGAGTATATGCGATAGACTCACGACATGCAAAGCGAGATATGTCAAGCCTTTGCTTGTTATAATTGTGATGATTATGGCGCACAGCTGATGAGAACCCCAAAGTTGAGATTGTTAATTTGGGGTTCTCATCAGCTGTACGCCATAACCATCGCAATTATAACAAATAAAGGCTTGACATATCTCGCTTTGCATGTTGTGAGTCTATCTCATATATTAGTTTCACCTTTTAAGTTGAATTACTGAAGGAAACGAACCTTTCCACGATATTCTAATTTTTCGAGTTTCACCTGTATATCCCATCAGAGCAATGGGTCTATCTAGCTCAATGTTGCCCACACTGACTGGCAGCGACTCTCCAGGGTTTCAGGAAGGAGACATTTCCAGTACCTACTGAGAGATGCTTCTTGGATCGGACCTGGGGCCTTTCGCACGCAAAAGAGATGCTCGGCAACCAAGGTGTCGACTTGGTGTGTAGCAGCTGTGCAAAAGGCAGATTCCATGCTAGGGATCATTAGGAAAGGAATAGACCTGCTGATATAACATGAACCCATTATACAAATATTCTTTTTTTAATTGATTTTTTAATTAAGAATTTTATATTACAAAGTAAACCAATAAACAAAAGAATACATAACAAAACAATGCATAAAGTTGATGGGGGAACCCTGCCAGATGGGTGGGGTATAAATAAATTATTATTATTATTATTATTATTATTATTATTATTATTATATACAAAAGTTTTCTGTATCACAGATTTTAAAGCATATTCTTATGTTACAAAAATAAACATTATCATATCACTCATCATGGCTTGTTGGTCTTGGTCTCAGTGACTCGCCTGTGTTGTGTCAAATGTTCAGAGAATGCTATGTCCCAAATTTGGGGGGAACCACCCCTTCTTGGGGGGCATAGAACCCCACTTCAAACAACTAGATCAGGGGTAGGCAACCTAAGGCCCGTGGGCTGGATGCGGCCCAATCTCCTTCTCAATCTGGCCTGCAGACAGTCCAGGAATCAGCATGTTTTCACATGAGTAGAATGTGTCCTTTTATTTAAAATGCATCTCTGGGTTATTTGTGGGGCCTGCCTGGTGTTTTCACATGAGTAGAATGTGTCCTTTTATTTAAAATGCACCTCTGGGTTATTTGTGGGGCCTGCCTGGTGTTTTCACATGAGTAGAATGTGTCCTTTTATTTAAAATGCATCTCTGGGTTATTTGTGGGGCCTGCCTGGTGTTTTTACATGAGCAGAATGTGTCCTTTTTTTTAAAATGCACCTCTGGGTTATTTGTGGGGCCTGCCTGGTGTTTTTACATGAGTAGAATGTGTCCTTTTATTTAAAAGGCATCTCTGGGTTATTTGTGGGGCCTGCCTGGTGTTTTTACATGAGTAGAATGTGTCCTTTTATTTAAAAGGCATCTCTGGGTTATTTGTGGGGCCTGCCTTGTGTTTTTACATGAGTAGAATGTGTCCTTCTATTTAAAATGCATCTCTGGGTTATTTGTGGGGTATAGGAATTCGTTCATTGTTTTTTTCAAAATGTAGTCCGGCCCCCCACAAGGTCTGAGGGACAGTGGACCGGCCCCCGGCTGAAAAATGTTGCTGATCCCTGGACTAGATGGTTCCAGCCTCACTGTACCCAGTCCCATCACTAATAATTCTCTATATTGAATTCCATAATTATTACCATTTCCACTTGAGATGAGATAAAGGTAGGTAGCCGTGTTGGTTTGCTGTAGTCGAAACAAAATAAAAATAAAATTCTTCCAGCAGCACCTTAGAGACCAACTAAGTTTGTTCTTGGTATGAGCTTTCTTGTGCATGCACACTTCTTCAGATACAAATATCTGAATATTGCTACCTGAAGAATAGCATGCACACGAAAGCTCACACCAATAACAAACTTAGTTGGTCTCTAAGTTGCTACTAAGTTCTCTTCTTGGGAGGAAAGCAACGACAAACCTAGACAGCATCTTAAAAAGCAAAGACATCACCTTGCCAACAAAGGTCCGTATAGTTAAAGCTATGGTTTTCCCAGTAGTGATGCATGGAAGTGAGAGCTGGACCATCAAGAAGGCCGATCGCCGAAGAATTTATGCTTTTGAATTATGGTGCTGGAGGAGACTCTTGAGAGTCCCATGGACTGCAAGAAGATCAAACCGATCCATTCTCAAAGAAATCAGCCCTGAGTGCTCACTGGAAGGACAGATCCTGAAGCTGAGGCTCTAGTACTTTGGCCACCTCACGAGAAGAGAAGACTCCCTGGAAAAGACCCAGATGTTGGGAAAGATGGAGGGCACAAGGAGAAGGGGACGACAGAGGATGAGATGGTTGGACAGTGTTCTCGAAGCGACTGGCATGAGTTTGGCCAAATTGCGGGAGGCAGTGGAGGATAGGGGTGCCTGGCATGCTCTGGTCCATGGGGTCACAAAGAGTCGGACACAACTGAACGACTGAACAACAACAAAGTTGCTACTGGAAGGAATTCTTTTTTTAATTTTGTATCCACTTGAGAAGAGTGCTAGAATTGGGTCTAAGTAGAGAATTCGGCTGGTAATTTTACAGAGTTTAAAAATAAAATAATAAAAAAACCTCCTTCCATTTTTATTTTTGAGTTCCAGGGCAATAATCCCACTGCTTATGAAGCACTGATCCTGTTATTTGTTTGTTTGTTTGTTGCATTTCTATCTCCTCTTCGTTTAATTCCCCTCAACACCCCTGCAAGGTAGGTTAGACTGAGAGGCAATGAGTGGCTGAGTGGGGATTTGAACCCAGGTCCTCCCCATGTCACGGTCCAACATTCAAACCAGTGCAAGGCAGCAAGACTATTTTGAGGAGTGCGTAGCCAAACGCGCACACACACACACACACACACACACACACACACACACCACCCAAGTATCCTTTGCTTTGGATTTAACAGCTTGGCAATATTTGCATGATCCCTGGCCTCAATTAATCTGATATCCCAAAATGACATTGATGTTTAACAATTGCAACGTTTTGCTCATTTGGTTTCGTTTTAAGGAGACAATTTGGAGAAGCCCCACCCCCCACCCCGTCGAAGCTGAGTTTGCTAATCAATTTATGCCAAACGAATCCCTAATGAAAGCGGAAGAGAAGTCAACCAATCAGAAATGATTTGAGTCCTCCGAATCAGAGCTGGAAGGGATTTGCAGGGGAGAGGAGTTGCTGCATGCAAATTCCCCCACTCCAAATGTGCCTGCAAAATTTATACACACACACACATATATATATGGGATGCTGCAACAAAATTGTTGCAGTGTGGACTGCTTCTGCCCATCATTTGAACACACCCACACCCACCTCTCTGCTAATTTGTTAATAAATCTTGCATTTATCGCAGACTCCAGGCCGACTTTCAAATACAGTGGCCCCTTGGTTGTCTAACGCCTTGGCACTCAAACAACTTGGAACCCAAACACTGCAAACCAGGAAGTAAGTGTTCTGGTTTGCGAACTTTTCTTGGAAGCCGAACGTGCTCCGATTTGAGTGCCACGCTTGCGATTTGAGAGTATGCTGTCTGTTTTTGCTATTTATTTTGCATTTTTGCGGCTCTTCCCGTTTTGTTTTTGTGAGTGAGAGCAGTACATGTGAAAAGGATCTAGGAGTCTTGGTAGACCATCAACTTGACATGAGTCAACAGTGTGATGCAGCAGCTAAAAAAGCCAATGCAATTCTGGGCTGCATCAATAGGAGTATAACATCTAGATCAAGGGAAGTAATAGTACCACTGTATCAGACCTCACCTGGAATACTGTGTCCAGTTCTGGGCACCCCAGTTCAAGAAGGATACTGACAAGCTGGAACGTGTCCAGAAGAGGGCAACCAAAATGGTCCAAGGCCTGGAAATGATGCCTTATGAGGAACGGCTTAGGGAGCTGGGTATGTTTAGCCTGGAGAAGAGAAGGTTAAGGGGGGATATGATAGCCATGTTCAAATATATAAAAGGATGTCGTATAGAGGAGGGTGAAAGGTTGTTTTCTGCTGCTCCAGAGAAGCGGACACGGGGCAATGGATTCAAACTACAAGAAAGAAGATTCCACCTAAACATTAGGAAGAACTTCCTGACAGTGAGAGCTGTTCGGCAGTGGAATTTGCTGCCAAGGAGTGTCAGGAATGTCAGGAATGCTTTGATGGTGTTTCCTGCTTGGCAGGGGGTTGGACTGGATGGCCCTTGGGGTCTCTTCCAACTCTAGGATTCTAGGATTCTATTCTATGATACTGACTGATTGATTGTGTGATTGCAGAAAGTTTATTGCTTTCATTTTATGGATCAATGGTCTCGTTAGATAGTAAAAATCCATGTTAAATTGCTGTTTTAGGGTTTGTTTTTAAAAGTCTTGAACAGATTAATCCATTTTGCATTACTTGGTTTTGGAACGCTTTGGGTTTTGGAACGGACTTCCGGAATGGATTAAGTTTGAGAACCAAGGAACCACTGTATCAACAAGGAAACTGTACCCATCCTCAGGTTTGCAATACACAGCACAAAAGGAAAGGGGCATGGGAGGGAGGAGGAGGGGAAAGTCACCACGCTACAGAGTTCTTGTAGGAAATAGCAGGAATGGAAGAATTTGGAGAGGATCCAAAATGTGCTTGTTGTTCACCAGAGCTAAATAGCATCAAAAGTCCACTTATGGATGAGCTCAATGGCCCCTCTACTCCAGAATCACAGTGGCCAGCCAGATACCTGTGTATCTGAGACCTACATTTCAGCCTTAAAACAAAAAAAAAATGCACGCAAAAGGTTTATAGGCCACACAGCTCTATCCAGAGAAGACCTGATGGAATTCAAAGACCTAAGTTAGCACCTAAATTTGATATTGGTTTATTAAAAAATATGAAAATCAATAAATCGGCAAAGACCTAAGTGAGCCATGTCCATGGATTTCAGTGGGCCATCCCGAAGAATGGATGCTTTTGAATTCTGGTGCTGGAGGAGACTCTTGAGAGTCCCATGGACTGCAAGAAGATCAAACCTATCCATTCTCAAAGAAATCAGCCCTGAGTGCTCACTAGAAGGACAGATCCTGAAGTTGAGGCTCCAAGACTTTGGCCACCTCATGAGAAGAGAAGACTCCCTGGAAAAGACCCTGATGTTGGGAAAAATGGAGGGCACAAGGAGAAGGGGGTGACAGAGGACGAGATGGTGGGACAGTGTTCTCGAAGCGACTGGTATGAGTTTGGCCAAACTGCGGGAGGCAGCAGAAGACAGGAGTGCCTGGCATGCTCTGGTCCATGGGGTCACGTAGAGTCGGACACCACTAAACAACACTCTGAATAGGGCAAAAAATGGGAATCATAGACTTGTAGAGCTGGAAGCAATCCCAACGATCATGTAGTCGAGGGGTCAGCAAACTTTTTCAGCAGGGGGCCAGTCCACTGTCCCTCAGACTGTGTGGGGGTCCGGACTATATTTTTTTTGGGGGGGGGGGAATGAACGAATTCCTATGCCCCACAAATAACCCAGAGATGCATTTTAAATAAAAGGACACTTTCTACTCATGTAAAAACATGCTGATTCTTGGGGCCGCATTTAGAAGGCGATTGGGCCGCACCCGGCCCCCGGGCCTTAGTTTGGGGACCCCTTAGTTTGGGGACCCCTGATCTGCTCCAACCCCGCTGCAATGCAGGAATCAAAGAGTTTTTACTTTTTACCAATGGAGACCAGCATTCCTGGTTCCCACATTTCAGGCCCCGCGGCCTCCTGTCTTCCATTGCCCTTTCTGCTGGGGGGGGGGGCAGGGCAAGGCTCTGCAAAAAACAACAACGGGCAAACCAGCCTAAGAGATGGGCAGGCTGCGTGACAAGGCTGCTGAGAGCGTAGAGACACCCCCTCCCCAAGAAAAAAAATCTCCTCTGCCCACCCCAGATGGCAGATCTCACTTTTCCAAGCCATTTCCCCTTCTGCTCTAGTCTAAGTTGCAATGACAGGCTGGGGTTCCTCTGTTGCTCCGGGTGCATCGGCGGATCTCAGATGGGTGGGATTTCTGGAAGCAGGAAAGCTGCAGAGCCGGGGGGGGGGGGCAGAATGGGAGGACAGATCTGTCTGTCTTGCTGGAAAACGGGCTTCTTTCTCTCCCCCCCCCCCAGTCATCCTTTCCAGGTATTCCTGGAAGCAGTCCCTGTTGCCCGACAGACACCTGCCTCTCCCACCTCGCTCCTGTTCTCTGCCAGCCCCGCTCAATGCAACATGAGTTTTCGCTGCTCTCGCCCGGAGGCAAGGATGTTCCAGCTGCAGGCCCCAAACCACAACCCTTTTCTCGCCACAGCCGAAAAGGTACCTGGAGAAGCGGGGGCGGGGGGGGGGGAGGCTGCACATAAGGGCATGAGAAGAGACTGCAGGATCAGGCCCCGTGTGGCCAGCGGCGTAGCAAGGGGGGCGTAGGGGGCGTAGCACCCCATGTTCCATAATGGAGGGGGTGACAAATTATCAAGGAACAATTACTGCCCTACTAGGGCGGTTCATAAAAAACTTTCTTTTTTGGAAAATGCCTGCTCCGAAGGTCTTATCTTACTATACTAGGGATTATATAGCCATATATGAAATTTCATGCATATCGGTTAATATCTTGACCCTCCTCCACCAAAATAGCTGTTCACTTGGCTGTTTTCCTACGTCGTGAAGGCTGAAATTTCTGTTCAGTGGAGCACTTACTGTTCCCAACCCTAACCCCGTGGAAAGCCATCTAATTAGACTTTAATTTGATTTTGAGACCTTTTTAGGAGGAAGGTGGTGTGGAAGGAGGGTGGAGATGCTTGTGTGAATGTGCCTCAGAATGCCAGTGCCTGGGAATCACGGGTGGGCATATTGCTTCCTGCACTCATCTGACCTCCCATTGTGAGAGGGCCTGTCTAGGATTTGGCCTGAGGAGTGGGTTTTTTTTTGGGGGGGGGGGTGAGCAGAGACAGAGGCAGTCAATCCACTCAGCTGCCTGACTTCTAAACTGTGGAGCCCTATCTGTGAGGACGAATGGGCAGCCGCTGCCATAGTGAACTGGGTCCCAGCCCTCCGCCAGTCTCCACCTGTTTTCTTGCAAGCAGTCGGGGAGCGTCTATTATTGCCATTGCCTCTAGCGCCATCTACTGTTGGCCTCCCTGCCTTTCATCCTACCTCTCCCTCGCTTCCCCCTCTCCCTCGCTTCTAAGGCGGCTTTCAGGTGGACTGTGTATTCACACACAGAAATACCAAAGCAAACAAGATGATTTTTAACAGGGAGAAATGTAAAGTACTACACTTGGGTAAAAACAAATGAAAGGCACAAATACAGGATGGGTGACCCCTGGCTTGAGAGCAGAACATGTGAAAAGGATCTAGGAGTCTTGGTAGACCACAAACTTGACATGAGTCAACAGTGTGATGCAGCAGCTAAAAAAGCCAATGCAATTCTGGGCTGCATCAATAGGAGTATAGCATCTAGATCAAGGGAAGTAATAGTACCACTGTATTCCGCTCTGGTCAGACCTCACCTGGAATACTGTGTCCAGTTCTGGGCACCACAGTTCAAGAAGGATACTGACTAGCTGGAAGGTGTCCAGAGGAGGGCAACCAAAATGGTCCAAGGCCTGGAAACGATGCCTTATGAGGAACGGCTTAGGGAGCTGGGTATGTTTAGCCTGGAGAAGAGAAGGTTAAGGGGGGATATGATAGCCATGTTCAAATATATTAAAGGATGTCCTATAGAGGAGGGAGAAATGTTGTTTTCTGCTGCTCCAGAGAAGCAGACACGGGGCAATGGATTCAAACCAGAAGAAAGAAGATTCCACCTAAACATGAGAAAGAACTTCCTGACAGTGAGAGCTGTTGGACAGTGGAATTTGCTGCCAAGGAGTGTGGTGGAGTCTCCTTCTTTGGAGGTCTTGAAGCGGAGGCTTGACAGCCATCTGTCAGGAATGCTTTGATGGTGTTTCCTGCTTGGCAGGGGGTTGGACTGGATGGCCCTTGTGGTCTCTTCCAACTCTATGATTCTATGATTGGATGGTGGCAGTGACGTCGGGGGAGGAGGAGGAGGGATCGGCAGTGGGTGTTGTGTGCTGTGCTATTGAACGTCCACTGGAGTGTGCTGGGTTTTTTTGCACAAATTCACGGATTTACCTGGGAAAGGTGTGATGTTTTTATAATCTAGGTACCTAAGATCCTTCCCATACGGCCAAGGCATGTTGTGTCCAAATCTGACACCAATCGGTCAAGCGGTTACGGAGAAAGGCGAAAACAGACAAACATGCAGCTTGAAGGATTTTATATAGATAATACTAATAATACTTACTAGCTGCCCTTCTTCACCAGAAGGTCCCAAAGCAGGTCACAGCAAAATGCAACATTAGAAAGGGTTGAAAACTAATTACAGCTAGAGTAGCTCTCCAGGGTCAAAGGCTAGGGCAGAGAGCTGCCTCTTCAGTAGATAGCAAAATCTGTAATGCAGGATGTTGTCAGGAAACCTCACCCAAGGGCAGGTGATTCTGCAGGGACCAAACGATCCTGTCTCAAAACTTCCAGAGACAGGGCAGCTGCAGCTGGGAAGGAGGCCAGGCCCAAGCAGTAGATCATACAGAGTTGCAGCAGGCAGACTCCTCCATGGATGAGAGCCTGTTGAGTGAATTAGCTAATCTTGCATCGGGCCAATGGGGACCCATGTAGTCCGGCTTCGAGGTCTCAGAAGAAGATCCTGCTAAATCAGAACGAGGGCTCATCTCATCCAGCCTCCTGTTCTCGTAAGAAAATAGGAAGAGCTTGGTGGATCAGGCCCATGTAAGCCAGCCTCTTGCTCTCACTGTGGCCACAAGAACATAGTATGAGCACTGTATTTCATGCCCGTCTTTCGGGGCCGTGCTCTTGCAGGAACCAAAAGGGGACATCCTGGGATCCGCGGTCAGGACTGGCCCCCACTGCAGATCAGCACAAAAACTCAGAGATTAGCGGTGAAGTTTATTCTTGATTCAGAGGCAGAATCCCAGCAGAGATCTCCTTGGAGAGGACTAGCCTGGTGAGGTGGTTGCCAGGAGTGAGGATCTGAGCTTCCCACTTCTGGCTAAGGCTGCTCCCCATCCATTCGCCAGTTCCTTTGTGGAGGGGCTCTCTGTGCCTTTTGGAACACCCTCCTCGATCTTGGGGACGGAGGAGGTGGGGAGAAGGAGTTACAGCCTCAGCCTTTTCCTCCTCAGCTGCCTCAGCATCGCTTAAACTTGTGGCTTGCTCAGCCTCCAACCCATTTGCACCCCTTTCGTCTCCTGACCCGGCTATTGCATCCCAACACCATTCTCGGAGCCTTTCCACTCCTGGGGAGTTCCTCGGCTGTGGCCTCCCACCATCCCTCCTCGTCTAGCCAGTCCCTGACATCCCATCAGAAGCCAGGGCATCTGTTTCCCTGCTCCATCTGGCAGGGGCGGAATGAGGGGAGCATAGGGGGCGATCCGCCCCGGGTTCCAGGGGAGGGGGGTGACACTTGGGCTGGACCCACCTCATCCCAACCTGCCGGCAGGCCCTGGACGGGCCGTGGGGCGCAGTGGCCTCGTTTGGCCGGCCGGCACACGCTCTCCCTTCCTGCTGCTGGGCGGATGAAGCAGCACGGCCGGGGGGGCGGGGCTCGGCTTGGGGAGTGGCAGGAGGGGCCGCCGAGTGTCACCTCCTCCCCTTTGACCCGGGGCGCACCGCCCCCATCGCCCCTCCCTTGCTACGCCACTGGGCAAACCTGGAGGCGATGGCGCTCGAGGGTGGGGAGCGCCTTCCTGCGCACGGCACACGGGACACCGGCTGCGTGTAGCTCCTCCGCCTCGGCTCCCGGCCTGATGCGCAGGAAGACTAAGCTGATGTGACGGGCTACATGCCTCCTCCTTGCTTCCATGCGCGGAGGAAGAAAACGGGGACGTAATTAATTTAAAAGAGCAAACTCCAAACAGGGGAGAGACCCACCAATGCTCAGGTGGGGAAACGAATCTGATCCACTCAGCATCGCTCAGGCCTCCCGGCTGACGCTGACATTTCGCGGGATTATTCCCTTTTGGACTTTCTCTGTCTCACACACAGAGGGAAAAAGAATTATGAAGGGGAGGGAGAGAGAGGGAGAGAGAGAGAGACAGAGAGGGAGGGAGAGCATTAATCCCATTAGAGCAGTGCGGCCCCCTGCCAATCCGATACCCTCCAACATCTCTCAGGTGAAAAGAGGGACATCTCCATCTGGTACGCAGGCTGAGACCCTACCTGCCCGCGGACTGTCTCACCAGAGTGGTGCATGCATTAGTTATCCCCCGCTTGGACTACTGCAATGCGCTCTACGTGGGGCTACCTTTGAAGGTGACCCGGAAACTGCAACTAATCCAGAATGCGGCAGCTAGACTGGGGACTGGGAGCGGCCGCCGGGACCCCATAACACCGGTCCTGAGAGATCTGCATTGGCTCCCAGTACGTTTCCGAGCACAATTCAAAGTGTTGGTGCAGACCTTTAAAGCCCTAAATGGCCTCAGTCCTGTATACCTGAAGGAGCGTCTCCACCCTCATCGTTCAGCCCAGACACGGAGGTCCAGCTCCGAGGGCCTTCTGGCGGTTCCCTCCCTGCGAGAAGTGAGGTTACAGGGAACCAGGCAGAGGGCCTTCTCGGTGGTGGCGCCCGCCCTCTGGAACGCCGTCCCACCAGATGTCAAGGAAATAAACAACTATCTGACGTTTAGAAGACATCTGAAGGCAGCCCTGTTTAGGGAAGCTTTTAATGACTGTTGTTTTAATGTATTTTTAATCTTTCATTGGAAGGCGCCCAGAGTGGCTGGGGAAACCCAGCCAGATGGGCGGGATATAAATGATAAATAATAATAATAATAATAATAATAATAATAATAATAATCTCTCACTGCCACCGCAACGGGCCCTACTCAACCCCCCATTTCCAACTCCTTCCCTCACTTCCTTCCACCGTCCCGAGAAACCTTCCTTAATCCGGGTATTGTTTTATTCTTTGGTAGATTTGCAAAATGAAAACCACACACCAGTAAATAAATAGGGGCACTCACTCGGCGGGGATGAAATCCAGGCAGAGCAGGATGCTGTCTGTGAAAGAGGCTTTGTTCCTCCGCAATCCAAGTGCCTAGTCCTTATGGTTACCGAGCTGCTGTGCCAAACAGCCTCTTGGCCTGATCTTCTTGTGTCCTTATGAAAAAATTTGTTGTTGTTGTTCAGTCGTTCAGTCGTGTCCGACTCTTCGTGACCCCATGGACCAGAGCACGCCAGGCCCTCCTGTCTTCCACTGCCTCCCGCAGTTTGGCCAAACTCATGCCAGTCGCTTCGAGAACACTGTCCAACCATCTCATCCTCTGTCGTCCCCTTCTCCTTGTGCCCTCCATCTTTCCCAACATCAAGGTCTTTTCCAGGGAGTCTTCTCTTCTCATGAGGTGGCCAAAGTCTTGGAGCCTCAACTTCAGGATCTGTCCTTCCAGTGAGCACTCAGGGCTGATTTCCTTCAGAATGGATAGGTTTGATCTTCTTGCAGTCCATGGGACTCTCAAGAGTCTCCTCCAGCACCAGAATTCAAAAGCATCCATTCTTCGGCGATCAGTCTTCTTTATGGTCCAGCAAATACTGTACAGGAATTATAGGGACAGAACCACCCAAACTATAGAAATTTATTTATGTATGCAACTACGGCAGCAAGAATGTTACTTGCCCAAAAATGGAAAGAAGAAGACATCCCAGAGAAAGAAGAATGGATGGGGGGGATTATGGAATATGCAGAAATGGCGAAACTTACCGGGAAAATAAGAAACCAAGACAACAAACTTTTTTTATAAAAAATGGAAATGGTTTATTGAATAATTACAAATAAACTGTCAGCAGATCAGAACCTTGGCAGGACTATTGTAATAACTTCCATTTTCACAAGAGTATATATTTAAAGTAGATGAATAAATTAAGTTAATTTGGAATACGCAGAAAATATAAAAAATAAATTTAAGGAACCGCAGAATGAGGGGGAAGGAAGTCGAGTTTTGAAATGTTAAAATGATTGTAAAATTATTGAAATGTATAAAACTGAAAATCGTAAATAAAATAATAATAATATTTGAAAGAGTGGATCTTGCCAACTTGCAAAAAGGGGGGGGGAAGGAATACTAGAAGGGAGATCTTTCGTTTGTTAGCTGATGAACAAAAGTTCTCCCTTCTTTCCATGAGTCTGCCTGTTGCAACTCTGTATGCTGCCAGTTCCCTGTATGCTGCCAGTTGGGGTTTGTGTGAAAGGGCTTACGCTGCGGAATAGGTGCCGAGGGAGAGCCCTGTTGAGACAAAGGGGGCACAAGCCGCCCGCGGGGTGAGAGATGGGGCAGGAAAATGTTGCGAAGGCCATTTACTTATTTCAGGTGGTTAGACGTCCTGTTTCTCTTACCCAGGAATATGATTCAACGACAAATGCTAATTGCCGCCTTCGCTGCGCTTTATAGCTTCATTTGCTTTATAACGGAGCCGTTAATTTGTTTGTGTTATTTATAGGACTTTTTGTTTTGTTTTAATGGGTTCTGTAATTTTACCTTCCCGCCGGAGTGGTACCTATTTATCTACTTGCACTTTGACGTGCTTTCGAACTGCTAGGTGGGCAGGAGCAGGGACCGAGCAACGGGAGCTCACCCCGTCACTGCGGGGATTCAAACCGCCGACCTTCCGATCAGCAAGCCCTAGGCACAGTGGTTTAACCCACAGCGCCACCCGCGTCCCTGTGATACATAAGTGGCAGTCAAATACAAATTCCTTGTTTTCTCAGAGTGGACATGCAAGGGGATGTTTGGTCCAGCCAGTTGAAAACTTCCTGTTTCCTCCTGGGCTGTGACATACTTCCTCTTGCTTGTGACTAGAGGTGGGCGTGACCTTACCTGTGCAGGTAACAAAAACTCGAGGCATGTAGCCCTCCTCCCCTTTACCTTTTACCTAGGGGGCCTCGCAGGGCTGTTGTGGGGATTAAATGAAGGGGGGGGAGAAGAAGCATGCAGGTGCCTCCTTGAGCACCTTGGAGGAAAGAGGTCTGGGTATCGGTGCAATAAAACACATCAATTCATAGTTGTGGCCCCTGGAAACCTGCCTATAATAGAATGCAGCTCTTGGATAAAAAAAAAATCCCCCCTAGCCTGCCCCAGTCTACTGCCTCCGTGGCTGTTTTTAATGCCTTGAGTGGCTGCCTTGTTGCTTAGCTTAGGTGTACAGAGGGTGGGGGGGGGGAGTGAGCCACCCAGAGCCGTGCCCCTCGGCACTCTGGGTAATAAAAGGGTCGTTAACGCTTCAGTTCTGGCAGGACTCCCGCCTAATTGTCCAAGCCTCTCCTGGGCCCTTTGCAACCCGGTGCCAGGCCAGTGGGGAGCCTGCGAGTGGCTGGCAGCGCTGCCCGACTCCTGGTTAAACAAAGGCAGTGGGACACACACACACACCCCGGTCTCCCCTGGCATCGGCACGGCATCTACATGGCAATAAATAAATGAATCATATTGAAAACAATTCTTCCGCCTCCTCTGGAGAGGCCTGTTAAGAGCCGAACAAGTATATCGCCGGAATCTAGGTCAGCCGCTTGCCAGGAAATGTTTGAGAAGCTGCTTTTTTCTCTCTCTCCTTTCGGTGGGAATAGCTTGGCTCGGGCTCATTCCCGAGAGCCGAAGAAGAGCGTGCTGGATCAGGCCAGGGGCCCATCCGGTCCAGCTCCCCGTTACGCACACGAGAAGAGCCAATAATAATTGACTTGCGAGCATATGAAATAAAAGTGTGACTCTAAGCATGTGCAGAGTCCTTTCCCGGTGGTATCTGCACAAGACCCGGCAATTAAGCCTGATAAAACCACCTGATTTTCTGTCCGTGGGCAGGATCCGAGCACGGGAGCAACTCTCTCCTCCTGCAGCTTCCAGCAACGGGCATTCAGAGGCATTTTTTTGCCCAGGACAGTGGAAGCAGAACAGAGACTAGGGTTGCCAGGTCTGCTTCCCCCCCCCAAAAATAGTGGACAAGCGGGGGGGGGGGTTAAATTAAATTAAATTATATATTTTCTTACAAACATTTTAACACGTATTAAAATACCATTTCATCATAAAGCTTTTGAATAAAAAAAAAGTCCACTATTTTGTGGGGAAAAATAGTGACCATAATGTGAAAAAAGTGGACTGTCTACTCAAATAGTGGACACCTGGCAACCCTAACAGAGACATGGTGGCATGGTCTCTGCTCCATGAATTGGTCTTTCGTGGGGGGTGTGAAACACGGAAACAGTCAAATGCAACATTGCTAGAGTGGACATAGAAGAGGAAATCTAGGCCAGCCAGTTGGAACTTGCTGTTTATTCTGGGCTGGGCTGGGCTTCCTCTGTGTAACTGGAGATGGGTGTGGTCTCACCTGGGCAGGTAAACAGAAGCACCAGGCTGGCCACCATCTTTCTTTTTTGGACGACGCTCTCAAAGAAGCCACATCGCTAGGATGCTCTCAAAGGAACTGTTTTTCCCTTATGGGACAGTCTCCTGAGTACATGTAACGTTTACTGAATTTAAGTCCGCCTTCTGGGATCCTTTTGTGAACAGACGTGTAAGTAAACTCTTTTTTATGCTTTTATAGAAGACTGTGTAGTGTCTTATTTTGAAAGGGGTTAAAAGGAGAAAATACCAGGACATTTATTGCAGAGGTTTTAGCGAACCTGAGCCAGCTATCCGCTGTGTGTGTTTAAAAGGGGAACGTTAACTCTGCTGATATTGTTGAACTTGTAAACACAAGTTGGAATAGGATACCTTAAACATTATATCCTCTCCTGCATCCCTAAACATTCCCACATTTTGAAGCCATCTAGGTAGCTGGCCATTGCCGCGTCTTGTGGCAGGGAGTTCCCCGGTTTAACTATGCGCTGAGTGAAGAAGGACATTCTTTTGTCTGCCTTGAATCTTCCAACGTTCAGTTTTGGTAGCACACGGTTCAATTACGGCACTTGCTCCCACAGGAAGCTGTGATGGCCCCCACCCTGAATGATTTTAAAAACCATCACTTGCCTGATCCAGCAGCTGTTCTTATAGGACAGGGGCCAGCAAACCTTTTCAGCAGGGGGCCGGTCCACTGTCCCTCAGACCTTGTGGGGGGCCAGACTATATTTTGGAGTGGGGGAAATGAATGAATTTTTATGCCCCACAAACAACCCAGAGATGCATTTTAGATAAAAGGACACATTCTACTCATGTAAAATCATAGAATCCTAGAGTTGGAAGAGACCCCAAGGGCCATCCAGTCCAACCCCCTGCCAAGCAGGAAACACCATCCAAGCATTCCTGACAGATGGCTGTCAAGCCTCCGCTTCAAGACCTCCAAAGAAGGAGACTCCACCATACTCCTTGGCAGCAAATCCCACTGCCGAACAGCTCTCACTGTCAGGAAGTTCTTCCTAATGTTTAGGTGCAATCTTCTTTCTTGTAGTTTGAATCCATTGCCCCGTGTCCGCTTCTCTGGAGCAGCACAAAACAACCTTTCTCCCTCCTCTATATTTCTCCTCCTCATGCTGATTCCCGGGCCATCTGCGGTCGATTGGGCCGGATCTGGCCCCTGGGCCTTAGTTTGACGACCCATGTTATAGGCAGCCCACAGCTTCTGGGACCTCTGAGAAGCATCGGGAGAGGCCACAACTGGGTCAGGCCAAATGAGGGGCCAGCTTCCTACGCCAGCATCCTGCTCTCACCTAGGTGAAGTGGCTGCCCCGTTGGGGAGCCCACAAGCAAGACCAGAGTGCCATAGCCCCTCGTCACTGGTGCTGCTCCCCAGTGACTTGCATTCAGAGGCTGAGCGTCCCTGTCCCTGGAGCATCGATTCAGCCATCTCTGTTTAATAGATGCGGATGAGTTTTCCCTCCTCCACGAAACGGCCTAATCTCTTGTTTATAGAGCCACTGAAGCTTGTAACCGGCCCTGCTCTGTGGCAGCAGATCCCGTACATTAATTTCTGCATTTCGCAGAGGACTTGTGTGCCGGCGTGCCCTTTCTCTAGCTTGCTTCCCGGGGCCAAATTCCGGCATTATGGCAGAGCGCTGGGCACCTCTCCTCCTTCCGCTCTGTGCAAGCTTTAGCACGCTTTTCTCCTTCCCCTATTTAGGTTGCATTACCCCGAGCAGTTTAAGAAACGGTTCGGCAAGCTGGCAGCTGTACAGAGGAAGGAGACCGAGATGATGAAAGGTCTGGAAACCAAGCCTTATATGAGGAAGAGTTGAAGGAGCTGGCTATCTTTAGCCTGCAGAAGAGAAGACTCACAGGTGACAGGAGAGCTGTCTTCAAATATCTAAATAGCTGTCGCATCCTGCAGCCCAGGAAGTTTAAAAGATCTCCGCCTTGCTCCAGCGGCGTTTCCGTGCGCTGCTCTGGTTCGCCAGAAGCGGCTTAGTCATGCTGGCCACATGACCCGGAAGCTGTACGCCGGCTCCCTCGGCCAGTAAAGCGAGATGAGCGCCGCAACCCCAGAGTCGGATACAACTGGACCTAATGGTCAGGGGTCCCTTTTTGTATCACATCCCAAAGACTAAATGGGCTCTTGCCTGATCCAACGAGCTCTTCCTGTGTTCCCATGTTCTCAGATCCACCCGTCCCTGTTTCCAACTCAAGCAACCCCCTCGGACTCTTCCTTCCTCTGCAGAAGAGCCATCTCTTCAGCTCTGGCCAAGATTTCTGTGTAAGACATGCTGTGTGGGGGATTCCTGGGGGCTGCCTTCCTGCGCCAGCTAATCAGAAGCAGCGCAGGTTGAGGAGGAGAATAAGAGGCCCTCCGTGGAGCACATCCATATGCGTGAGCCGTAGCAAAAAAACAGTGACGCAGAGACAGAGGGTACCACTGATGTTTATGAATGGAGAGATAAACCACCAAGAGCTTGGCGTGTGTTCAGTAGCACTCCCAGGGCCAGAAAGGGCGGGCTGGCCGGAGGGGAAGAAGGAGCTTGTTATTGATGGGCCTGTTCGTCGCAGCAAATAATACAATAACTCTCAGAAGATGAGCATCTGGTCAATTGTCTCGTCGCCAAAGGGAAACAGGGGGAGTGGAGAGCAAAGGGGGATGTGTTCAAGGAGGGGGGCAATTCTCAGAGTTTGGAGGCACTGCAAGAAGGAAGTAGGTACATTTAGCACCTTAGAGACCAACTGTGTTTGTTCTTGGTATGAGCTTTCGTGTGCATGCACACGAAAGCTCATACCAAGAACAAACTCAGTTGGTCTCTAAGGTGCTACTGGAAAGAATTTTCTATTTTGTTTCGACTATGGCAGACCAACACGGCTACCCACCTGTAGTAGGTACATTTGAATCGCCAAGGAAATCCAACGCGTTCGATTTCAAAAGAGGAAACGGCGTCCAAACGAGGAGGCTGTCCAAAAGGAAGTTGTAAGGCCAAGTCAGGAGGGCGAGATCGCTCCAAAAGGTTTGGGAGTTTCCCCCCCCCCCCCAAGACCACAATATCAGAAGTTCAACTCGAGTGTATACCGCAGAAGATAAGAAAGGTTGGGAAGCAGAGTCCAAAAAGCCTTTTAGGGGCAAGAAGTCTTCCTTCAAAAAAATCAGAATCTTGTCCAAATGATGAGAACAAAAAGGGACACAAGCTCTGGCAAAGAAAGTGAAAAGCCATGATAAAGAATGCTAAAAAAAAGTCTTTGAATAATACATTGCTGAAAACATTAAGACAAGTAGCTATTATTATCATAGAATCATAGAGTTGAAAGAGACCACAAGGGCCATCCAGTCCAACCCCCTGTATATTTATTTATACATCGACCTCTTATAAACATGGACCACTTATAAATGCCATCTCCAACTCCTTGAAAGATTCCATCAACGATATCTCCACAAAAATTTACACATCACTTGGGAAGACAGGTGAACTAATGCCAGTGTACTGGAAGAAGCAAAGATCACCAGTGTGGAAGCAAGGATTCTTCAACATCAACTTGGTTGGACTGGTCATGTTGTGCGGACGCCTGATGATCATCTTCCAAAGCAACTACTCTATTCCGAACTTAAAAACTGAAAGCCTAATGCTGGTTTAAAGAGGTTTAAAGACTCTCTCAAGGCAAATCTAAACAAATGGAGTATAAGCACCAACTATTGGGAAACACTGGCCTGCGAGCGCTGCAGTTGGAGAACAGCCTTGACCAAAGGTGTTGTGGGCTTTGAAGACACTCGAACTCAGGACGCAAGGGAGAAACGTGCTAGGAGGAAGGCACGCTTGGCAAATCCACACCGTGATCAACTCCCACCCGGAAACCAATGTCCCCACTGTGGAAGGATGTGTGGATCCAGAAATGGCCTCCGCAGTCACTTACAGACTCACTGTTAAGACTGTGTTCATGGAAGAAAATTTTACTCGGCTATGAGGGATTGCCAGAGAAGAAGAAGAAGAAGAAGAAGAAGAAGAAGAAGAGGAGGAGGAGGAGGAGGAGGAGGAGGAGGAGGAGGAGGAGGAGGAAGGAGATATATTTATTATACCCTGCCTTCCCCCCGATGGGACTCAGCAAGAAGATATTTTAAATATTATCATTATTATTTAAATTTGCATACCTGCCATCATCCATAAATCTCAGGGCAGTCGAGCACCAAAATACAAGTTAAAAAGCATAAAATACGTAATAAGAACCAGAACCCTTTCACGAATACTAATAGCTTAAGGGTCCCAGGCCCTAAAGGAGCCAGACTATCCTCCAGCAGGGCCTTTTCAGTGATGGCCCCGACCTGGAGGAATGCTCTGTCCCACGAAACTAGGGCCCTGCGGGACTTGATCTCCTTCCGCAGGGCCTGTAAGAGCTATTCCACCTGGCCTTCAATTTAGCATGATCCTTCATCCCTTTTTCCCTTTCCCCTTTTCTATGAAGAAACCCTACTGAGACCCCACATTAATTTTCTCTCCTGGTCTCCTTGCTGGCCCTAGCAGGATTAATCTGGCCAGTTATCCCTGGTGATGCCGCAGCTAAAAAAGCCAATGCAGTTCTGGGCTGCATCAATAGGAGTATAGCGTCTAGATCAAGGGAAGTAATAGTACCACTGTATTCCGCTCTGGTCAGACCTCACCTGGAATACTGTGTCCAGTTCTGGGCACCTCAGTTCAAGAAGGATACTGACAAGCTGGAACGTGTCCAGAGGAGGGCAACCAAAATGGTCCAAGGCCTGGAAACGATGCCTTATGAGGAATGGCTTAGGGAGCTGGGTATGTTTAGCCTGGAGAAGAGAAGGTTAAGGGGTGATATGATAGCCGTGCTCAAATATATAAAAGGATGTCATCTAGAGGAGGGAGAAAGGTTGTTTTCTGCTGCTCCAGAGAAGCGGCCACAGAGCAATGGATTCAAACTACAAGAAAGAAGATTCCACCTAAACATTAGGAAGAACTTCCTGACAGTAAGAGCTGTTGGACAGTGGGATTTGCTGCCAAGGAGTGTGGTGGAGTCTCCTTCTTTGGAGGTCTTGAAGCGGAGGCTTGACAGCCACCTGTCAGGAATGCTTTGATGGTGTTTCCTGCTTGGCAGGGGGTTGGACTGGATGGCCCTTGGGGTCTCTTCCAACTCTAGGATTCTAGGATTCTATGATTCTATGCCACATTTATGCTGTTTTTAAGCTGTTTTCAAACTTGTTTTTAATCAATGTTTTTATGTTTGTTGTTAGCCGCCCTGAGCCCGGTTTTGATCGGGAAGGGCAGGGTATAAATTATTATTATTATTATTATTATTATTATTATTATTATTATTATTATTATCAACCGCATCACTTCTGATGCAGCAAAACAAGCTGCCCGATGGCAGGGCTGGGAACGGAGAAACCCTCACCTGTTGCATTTCTGCTTTCCACCACAAACATACACTTCCTCCTCCTAGAAGCCAGAACTGCCTGTTCCTCTCCAAGCCGTCTAATGAGAGAGAAAAAACAAGTTCTGAGAGGGGTGTCCCCCCTCCTCCCACCCATTCCCCCCTGTTTTAATTCAGCTCCACGTGCTACAAGACATCCCTGGGGCCGGGCCGGACAAAGACAACCTCTCACCTGTCTGCGTGCCAGGTTGTTAATGCTCTCAATTTAGCCGCTTTTAATTAAGCTGGGAGAGGAGTAGGCAGCGGGTATGGGAGGTGGTTGCGAAGGGAGCAACCGTTGCCAAGATTCGGAGCTGCGGAGGAGAGTTTTGCCCTCCACCAGCCGGCGAACTGGTGGGCTCAGCAGCTCAGGGGCCGGGGGCCACCAGAGTTATGCCTCCCCTGTGCCACCTAGGATGTGGCAGAGATGCCGGTCTTTGCCATCCATTCTTTTCCCCCTGCAGTGTTCACTGATCATCGCCGCTGGCTGCCTGGCTGCCTTGCCAGCCTTTAATATCAGGGTACCTGCAGGATATGGGATTGGGCGTCCCAGAATGGTTTGATTATTAAAAATTATTATTTATTGCTACCTAAAGGTGTATATTGCTTCTTCTTTAAAAAAAAAAAAACCACACACAAAAACACAATGGGATGGGGGGGTTCTCAAAGCAGTTTTGCAGTTCAGGTGATAATAAGGTACGATCAAGCAAGAATTAAATCAAATCAGCATTAAAAAAATAATAATTTTGAGGCGAGAGGTTAACAGTGCTTCGATTCAAAACAAATTCCTGATCAAGCCTGAGTGGAGAGTCGGGAGAGGACAGCTTCAGCCTGGTTTTGTAAAGAAGGCATGGCAAAAACAAGTCCCTCCAGCCCTGGATATATAGAAGCGGTTTCTGATTTGATCCCGGATTGTCCTGCTTATCCTTAAAAAATCTAAAAAATCCTTCCAGTAGCACCTTAGAGACCAACTAAGATTGTTCTTGGTATGAGCTTTCGTGTGCCTGCATGGTATCTGAAGAAGTGTGCATGCACACGAAAGCTCATACCAAGAACAAACTTAGTTGGTCTCTAAGAGAAGCGGACACAGAGCAATGGATTCAAAATACAAGAAAGAAGATTCCACCTAAACATTAGGAAGAACCAGGGGCGTCGCAGGGGGGGCGGAGGGGGCGGGGAGGGCCCGGGCAGCACCCCTGTTGGGGTGACACATGGGGGGCCAGCCCCGCCCACTGGGATTTTTATTTTTTTTTCTAAAAAAAGTAAAAAAAAATTAGGTTATTTTCGGCACTGCGGGGGGGGGGGGAGCCGCAGGGGCGACCAGCGAGGAGGGGTGTCACCCCCCCTCGCTGGCCGCCCCTGCGGCTCCGCCCCAGCAGCGCCGAAAATAGCCCCCCCCCTTGCAGCGGCGCAGCTCGGCATGGAAGCAAGGGGCGGGCCAGCGAGGTGGCCCGTCCCTCTCCCTGCCCTGACTTGCGCTGCACCAAGGGAGCCCGGGCGGCAGATTCAGGAGTCTTTGTGCGCTGCAAAAACTCCTGAAGAAGCCTCCGCCCGGCGGCAGCACCCCTTCTTGCCGCGGCTGCTCGTGCCTGCGGGAGCAGCCGCGGCAAGAAGGGGTGCTGCCGCCGGGCGGAGGCTTCTTCAGGAGTCTTTGCAGCGCGCAAAGACTCCTGAATCCGCCGCCCGGCACCCCCGGGGGCGGGGCGTCGCGTGCATCATGACGTCATGACGCACGCACGCCCCGCCCCCCAGGGGTGTCTCTTGGCTCCCCGCCCCCGGCAGCCAAGGGGCTAAGAACGCCCCTGGGAAGAACTTCCTGACAGTGAGAGCTGTTGGACAGTGGGATTTGCTGCCAAGGAGTGTGGTGGAGTCTCCTTCTTTGGAGGTCTTGAAGCGGAGGCTTGACAGCCATCTGTCAGGAATGCTTTGATGGTGTTTCCTGCTTGGCAGGGGGTTGGACTGCTAAGTTATAAAACTTGCTAGCGCAAGTTAGTAATAAACAATATATCCAAGACTTTGGCCATCTCATGAGAAGAGAAGACTCCTTGGGAAAGACCCTGATGTTGGGAAAGATGGAGGGCACAAGGAGAAGGGGACGACGGAGGATGAGGTGGTTGGACAGTGTTCTCGAAGCAACTGGCATGAGTTTGGCCAAACTGCAGGAGGCAGTGGGAGACAGGAGGGCCTGGCGTGCTCTGGTCCATGGGGTCACGAAGAGGCGGACACGACTGAACGACTAAACAAATGTTTGGATTAATGTTTGTAAAGCTGGTTAAAAATAGATAGATAGATAGATAGATAGATAGATAGATAGATAGATAGATGGATAGATAGACAGATAGAAAGATGGATAGATAGATAGATACATAGATAGACAGATGGATGGATAGATAGATATAGATCAGTGTTTTTCAACCACTGTTCCGCGGCACACTAGTGTGCCGCGAGATGTTGCCTGGTGTGCCGTGGGAAAAATTCCAGCCAGAATATCAGCTTTGTGTTCAGCCAAACAGGCCCTGGTTGCGTACTGAATAAAGTATTCTATAATTTTTCATATTTCTGTTTACTTACTATTTCATAATAAAGTAATTATAAAATACTTTCTTTGTGTTTATTTGATTCCTATTCAAGAGAATTACTTTTTATATAGTCAATATAGGCACAGAGTTAAATTTTTTAACATTTTCTAATGGTGGTGTGCCTCGTGATTTTTTTCATGAAACAAGTGTGCCTTTGCCCAAAAAAGGTTGAAAAACACTGATATAGATGATAGATATAGATAGATAGATAGATAGATAGATAGATAGACAGATAGAAAGATGGATAGATAGATAGATAGATAGATAGATAGATAGATAGATAGATAGATAGATAGATGATAGAGATAGATAGATAGATAGATAGATAGATAGATAGATAGATAGATAGATAGATAGATAGATAGATAGATGATAGAAAGTTAAAAGAGTTAAGAAATATAAATTTAGATAAAAATTGCAATGTGAAATACTATAATACTAGTACATTAACCCTGTTAAATTAACGGGCGCTAGAACATATGTGGTCAAACTGTTGCCCTAGCAACGCCGGGGACATGCGCAGAGCTGACTGAGTGGCTCTCGCGAGAGCCGCATGACGTAGCCAGCTCTGCGCATAGCGTCCCTGTTGCCCTAGCAACATCGGGAACACGCGCAGAGCGTCTCTGCGCTCCAAGTCCCAACAGCTGTCCGTCCGTGGGGCACATGCGCAGTAGCGCAATCGCACGGACACAGGGACTGGATGCAGAGACACTTGCAATTTATTATAGGTGATATAGGGATGGTGGAGGGAAGTCACAAGGGTGTTTTAATGTCTGTAATTTAGGGTAGTAGGGTAATATGAATTTTGTTTCGTGTCTATGTGTTTTTGTTTGTTTGTTTGTAAATAAAATTTTCTAATAAAAAGAAAAGAAAATGTCCTCTTTAGAAAAGGCACCACTGACATACGGAATTAATCTCTGCCAGATGTAAGGGTGTCCATAAATCTCAGAAGGCTTTAAGAGAGGATTAGATAAATTTGCGAAGGACAGGCCTCCCTCCTGCTATAATGATTGCTCATCCTTGTCCGTCTCTTATCATAGAATCGTAGAATTGTGGAATTGGAAGGGAACCCCAGGGGTAATCTAGGCAAGGGGTCAGTAACCTTTTTCAGCCGTGGGCCAGTCCACCATCCCTCAGACCATGGGGGGGGGGCGGACTGTATTTTTTTTGGGGGGGGAGGAATGAACAAATTCCTATGCCCCACAAATAACCCAGAGATGCATTTTAAATAGAATCATAGAATCCTAGAGTTGGAAGAGACCCCAAGGGCCATCCAGTCCAACCCCCTGCCAAGCAGGAAACACCATCAAAGCATTCCTGACAGATGGCTGTCAAGCCTCCGCTTCAAGACCTCCAAAGAAGGAGACTCCACCACACTCCTGGGCAGCAAATCCCACTGTCCAACAGCTCTTACTGTCAGGAAGTTCTTCCTCATGTTTAGGTGGAATCTTCTTTCTTGTAGTTTGAATCCATTGCCCCGTGTCCGCTTCTCTGGAGCAGCAGAAGACAACCTTTCACCCTCCTCTACAGGCAGGGGCGTCGCTAGGGGGGGGCGCTGGGGGCGGTACGCCCCCGGGCGACAGGGGCCACAAGCGGCGGGTGGGGGCGACAAGCGGCGGGTGGGGGCGACAAGCGGCGCCCCTCCCGCCACTCCCCAGGCAACACCGGTCACCCCGGGAGCAGCAGCGCTGCACGGATGGGGTGCTCCCTCGGCCGTGCGCTGTTGCTCCCGGGGCGACCGGAGCGAGCGGCGGCGCATGGGGGTGACAAGCGGCAGCCCCTCCCGCCATTCCCAAGCGCTGCCGCTCCCTCCGTCACCCTGGGAGCAACAGCGCACGGCCGAGGGAGCACCCCGTCCGTGCAGCGCTGCTGCTCCCGGGGTGACCGGCAGCGTGGGGAGTGGCAGGAGGGGCCGGCGCTTGTCAGCCCCACGCGCTGCCGCTGGCTCCGTCCCCCCCCCGGGAGCAGCAGTGCACGGTGTGTGCGGTGCTGCTGCTCCTGGGGCAACGGAGCGAACGGCGGCACGTGGGGGGGACAAGAGGCAGCCCCTCCCACCATTCCCACGCGCTGCCGCTCCATCCGTCACCCTGGGAGCAGCAGCGCACGGCCCGACGACGGAGTGCGCCTGCGCGCGCAGGCGCACTCTGTCATCGGATCGCCGCTTCCACAGCCTCCTTTTGAGCCGGAGAGCTTAAAAGCGAGCTCTTCGGCTTAAAAGAGGGCTGCAGAAGCGGCGCCGGCACCCCCGGAAACGCCCTGGGGGCGGAGCGTCATGACGTCACAATGTGATGTCACGACGCCCCGCCCCCGGGGCGTTTCCTTTGCCGCCCCGGGTACCGCGGAGCCTTACTCCGCCACTGTCTACAGGACATCCTTTTATATATTTGAACATGGCTATCATATCACCCCTTAACCTTCTCTTCTCCAGGCTAAACATACCCAGCTCCCTAAGCCGTTCCTCATAAGGCATCGTTTCCAGGCCTTGGACCATTTTGGTTGCCCTCCTCTGGACACGTTCCAGCTTGCCAGTATCCTTCTTGAACTGTGGTGCCCAGAACTGGACACAGTATTCCAGGTGAGGTCTGACCAGAGCGGAATACAGTGGTACTATTACTTCCCTTGATCTAGACGCTATACTCCTATTGATGCAGCCCAGAATTGCATTGGCTTTTTAAGCTGCTGCATCACACTGTTGACTCATGTCAAGTTTGTGGTCTACCAAGACTCCTAGATCCTTTTCACATGTACTGCTCTCAAGCAAGGTGTCACCCATCCTGTATTTGTGCCTTTCATTTTTTTGCCCAAGTGTAGTACTTTACATTTCTCCTTGTTAAAATTCATCTTGTTTGCTTTGGCCCAGTTGTCTAATCTGTTAAGGTCATTTTGAAGTGTGATCCTGTCCTCTGGGGTATTAGCCACCCCTCCCAATTTGGTGTCATCTGCAAACTTGATCAGGATGCCCTCAAATTGACACATTTTACTCATGTAAAAACACGCTGATTCCCCGAACCGTCCGCGGGCCAGATTTAGAAGGCGATTGGGCTGCATCCGGCCCCCGGGCCTTAGGTTGCCAACCCCTGATCTAGAGCACCAAGAGCCTTCTCCCCCCACCCCCCTGTGGTTTCCAGCAACTGGGATTCAGAAGCATGGCTGCCTCTATCTGTGGAGGGCAGGGCATCACCATCATGGCTCGTAGCCACCAATAGCCGTCTCCTCCATGAATTTGCCTAATCTTCTGTAAAACAAGTTGTTGGCCACCACCGCCTCCTGCAGCAGGGAGTTCCCATAGTTTAGCAATGCGACCATCCTCTTTCCTCTAGTATGAATTTGGAAAGAATAATCCAGCACAGTACAGTGGTACCTTGGATCTCAAACGCCTTGGTTCCCAAACACCGAAAACCCGGAAGTAAGTGTTGCGGTTTTCGAACGTTTTTCAGAAGCCAAACGTCCTATGTGGCTGTTGGCTATTGTTTCCGGGGCCAATCAGAAGCTGCGCCTCGGTTTTCAAACATTTCGGAAGTCAAACAGACTTCCGGAATGGATTAAGTTTGGCGCTTTCGTTATTGCCATTTATTTTGCGTTTTTGTTTTTGAGGCTTTTTCGGTTGATTTGTTTTTGTGACTGTGTGGAACCCAGTTCAGCTACTGATAGTTTGATTGTGTGACTGTGGGGGGGAAATTAATTATATCATCTACAACACTGTCTTATTTATTTTATAGTACAGTACATTGATTATTGCTTTCATTTTATGGATCAATGGTCCCATTAGATAGTAGAATACATTCCTTCCAGTAGCACCTTAGAGACCAACTAAGTTTAAGACCAACTAAGGGACACGAGTGGTGCTGTGGTCTAAACCACAGAGCCTAGGGCTTGCCGATCAGAAGGTCGGCGGTTCGAATCCCAACAACGGGGTGAGCTCCCGTTGCTCGGTCCCATCTCCTGCCAACCTAGCAGTTTGAAAGCACTTCAAAGTGCAAGTAGATAAATAGGTACCGCTCCAGCGGGAAGGTAAACAGCGTTTCCGTGCGCTGCTCTGTTTTCGCCAGAAGCGGCTTAGTCATGCTGGTCACATGAACCGGAAAAACTGTCTGCGGACAAATGTCGGCTCCCTTGGCCAGTAAAGCGTGATGAGCGCTGCAACCCCAGAGTCATTCACAACTAGATTTAACTGTCAAAGGACCTTTACCTTTACCTTTTAAGTTTGTTATTGGTATGAGCTTTCGTGTCCCCCCCCCCAAAAAAATAAGAAGTAATATCTTCTCTTCTGTGGTCTCCTCTGTCACACGGCCCCGGCCTGCTCTCCTGGAGTGCTAGCCATGGTGGAGTAGGCTCAGGTTGGGTCTGGCCTCGGCCATGTGTCCTTGTCCTCCTACCTTTCCTCCTTAGCGGTAGTGGCGCAGAAAGTTTGGGGCTTCTTTCTCCTTTCTCCTCCTTCTTTCTCTCTCCTCCTTCTCCTCTCCCTTTCCTTATGCGTTGGCTCCGGAGTTTTCCTGGCCACAGAGCACTGCTAGGCAGTCGGCTGGGTGGCTGGATGCTCTCACTCCCAGAGCAATTTGGGTCGCAGGGGGAGGGGTCAGTGGCTCCCCCAGTTGATGCACTGGCCGTTCCCCGTTCCCCTTCGGTAGTGGCTGTGGCAGCGGCAGCCTCAGCAGCCCGGAGCCAGCCTGGTAACGCAGTTGGCTCTGGCTGGCTTCAGGAGCCGCTGGCTGCCGTGGCGCCCGCCATGTTTCCTCGTCGGGAGTCCCCATATGATGTGTCTTGTGGCGTTGAACCAATCACGCAACATTCATTCCCTGCTAATAAATCTACAACACTTAAAATATAAATCCGGGGACATTGAATGAAATCCGGGGACATTCCGGGGATGGATTCTGTCAGGGGACAGATTTGTAAATCCGGGGACTGTCCCCGGGAAACGGGGACATCTGGTAACCATACTCTAAGGTGCTAATGGAAGGATTTTTTTATTATTTTGTTTCGACTACGGCAGACGAACACGGCTACCTACTTGTAACTAGTAGAATTCATGTTAAATTGCTGTTTTAGGGGTAATCTGACACGGATTGATCTGTTTTGCATTACTTTCTATGGGAAAGCGCACCTTGGTTTCGGAACGCTTTGGTTTTGGAACGGACTTCCGGAATGGATCAAGTTTGAGAACCAAGGTACAGGTGAAACTCGAAAAATTAGAATATCGTGGAAAGGTTCGTTTCTTTCAGTAATTCAACTTAAAAGGTGAAACTAATATATGAGATAGACTCATGACTTGCAAAGCGAGATAGGTCAAGCCTTTATTTGTTATAATTGTGATGATTATGGCGTACAACTGATGAAAACCCCAAATTAACAATTTCAACCTTGGGGTTCTCATCAGCTGTATGCCATAATCATCACAATTATAACAAACAAAGGCTTGACATATCTCGCTTTGCATGTCATGAGTCTATCTCATATATTAAACTCCAGTAGCTAATGAAAACAATTGCTAACATAAATGGACTTTTCCTTGATATTCTAATTTTTTGAGTTTCACCTGTTCCAGCTGAACTATTTAAAATCCTAAAAGATGATGCTGTTAAGGTGCTACACTCAATATGCCAACAAGTTTGGAAAACTCAGCAGTGGCCAGGGGATTGGAGAAGATCAGTTTACATCCCAATCCCAAAGAAGGGCAGTGCCAAAGAATGCTCTAACTACCGCACAATTGCACTCATTTCACACGCTAGCAAGGTTATGCTTAAAATTCTACAAGGCAGGCTTAAGCAGTACGTGGACCGAGAACTCCCAGAAGTGCAAGCTGGATTTCGAAGGGGCAGAGGAACCAGAGACCAAATTGCAAACATGCGCTGAATTATGGAGAAAGCTAGAGAGTTCCAGAAAAACATCTACTTCTGCTTCATTGACTACGCAAAAGCATTTGACTGTGTCGACCACAGCAAACTATGGAAAGTTCTTAAAGAAATGGGAGTGCCGGATCACCTCATTTGTCTCCTGAGAAATCTCTATGTGGGACAAGAAGCTACAGTTAGAACTGGATATGGAATAACTGATTGGTTCAAAATTGGGAAAGGAGTACGACAAGGCTGTATATTGTCTCCCTGCTTATTTAACTTATATGCAGAATTCATCATGCGAAAGGCTGGGCTGGATGAATCCCAAACCGGAATTAAGATTGCCGGAAAAAATATCAACAACCTCAGATATGCTGATGATACAACCTTGATGGCAGAAAGTGAGGAGGAATTGAAGAACCTTTTAATGAGGGTAAAAGAGGAGAGCGCAAAATATGGTCTGAAGCTCAACATCAAAAAAACTAAGATCATGGCCACTGGTCCCATCACCTCCTGGCAAATAGAAGGGGAAGAAATGGAGGCAGTGAGAGATTTCACTTTCTTGGGTTCCATGATCACTGCAGATGGTGACAGCAGTCACGAAATTAGAAGACGCCTGCTTCTTGGGAGAAAAGCAATGACAAACCTAGACAGCATCTTAAAAAGCAAAGACATCACCTTGCCAACAAAGGTCCGTATAGTTCAAGCTATGGTTTTCCCAGTAGTAATGAATTATGGTGCTGGAGGAGACTCTTGAGAGTCCCATGGACTGCAAGAAGATCAAACATATCCATTCTCAAGGAAATCGGCCCTGAGTGCTCTCTAGAAGTACAGATCCTGAAGTTGAGGCTCCAGTACTTTGGCCACCTCATGAGAAGAGAAGACTCCCTGGAAAAGACCCTGATGTTGGGAAAGATGGAGGGCACAAGGAGAAGGGGACGACAAAGGATGAGATGGTTGGACAGTATTCTCGAAGCTACTAACATGAGTTTGGCCAAACTGCGGGAGGCAGTGAAGGATAGGCGTGCCTGGCGTGCTCTGGTCCATGGGGTCACGAAGAGTCGGACACGACTGAACGACTGAACAACAACAAACAGCTAATGAAAACAATTGCTAACATAAATGGACTTTTCCTTGATATTCTAATTTTTTGAGTTTCACCTGTACCACTTTACTGATCTTGAGTGGAGCTGATGGACCCTTTCCTAGCCTATATCCCCTTTGGGTTGACCTTCTCTCATGAGCTGGTCTGATACTGGAAGGGAGCTGGCTTACAGAACCACGGAGAGCTCCAAGCGAGTCCACCAGCTTGGATGAAAGTTGAGAGAAGACCCAACCCTTTCTTAGAATCACAGAACTGGGCAGTTGGAAGAATTGAGTGACCAGCTGTCAAGCGTTTTCAGCTGTGATTCCTGCATTGCCGCAGGGGTTGGACTAGATGACTCTTAGGGGTCCCTTCCAACTCACCATTTCCGGGAACGCAGCAAAATGCAGGAGCAAGCTCACGTCCTTCCACCTAAAGGCTTCCTGAGTTGTAAAAATCAGCTTCAGGAGGGCTTTGTGTACTGAAATAGATCTTTTTGAATTGAAAGGAATGATTGAAATAATGTTTGTAAAAACACACACACACACAACCAGAAGCTTTTCTTTTGGGTAATATAGGGACAGTACTACCTAAACTCTATAGAAACTTAGCAAGAATGTTACTTGCCCCAAAATGGAAAGAAACTGAAGTCCCAGCAAAGGAGGGATGGAGGCGAATACACATGGAATATGCAGAAATGGAGAAACTTAACAGGAAAATAAGAAATCAAGAGAACAACCTTTTTTTATAAAGGAATGGAAATGGTTTTTGGAATATTTACAGACAAATTGTGAACAGATTGTCAGGTTTACTGTAATAACCTGCCGTTTTATAAGAGTATATATTTAAAGCAGACGATTAAATGAGCAAATTAAGTTAATTTGGATATGCAGAAGATGTTTAAAATAAAGTTGCGGAACTGAAGAAAGAGGAGGACCTAAGTTTGAGGTTTGAAATGTTAAAATGATTGTAAAATTAGTGAAATGTAGAAATCTGAAAAGGATTTTAAAAAAAGAAAATAGTGGGGGGGGGGGGTTTGGTGGTGGTTAAAAAAAGGCTCCTTGTTACCAATCGAGCCTTGGCTGCACTCAGCTTTCTCCAGTTTTAATTTTCCTCCAGCTGGGCGAGCTGTCGGAGATGCAGAGGAGTTCAGGCAGGAGGCGGGAGTTCCTGGCCATTGATCTCACGCCACAACAGGGAAGGATGACGCTCCTGGGGACACCGGCTCCACCATCTGCTTGCAGAATTCAGAGCCGAAACCTCTCCGACTCCCTCTCAAATCTTCTGCCTCCCATCCACAGCTCGCTCTCCCCGCCACCCCACACACAGGGCATTGCCACCAAATATCGCCCCACATGAATGAAAGGCACAGCAGAACGAAGACACTTCTTTTAAGGGGGTGGGGGTGGGGAGGTTCTCTTAAGGAAAACCCTTGGAGGAATGCTGTTGAGGTAAGGTAAAGGCAAAGGGGGGACCCAGGTGGCGCTGTGGGTTAAACCACAGAGTCTAGGGCTTGCCCATCAGAAGGTCGGCGGTTCGAATCCCCGCAATGATGGGCTGAGCTCCCGTTGCTCGGTCCCAGCTCCTGCCAACCTAGCAGTTCGAAAGCACGTCAAAGTGCAAGTAGATAAACAGGGACCGCTGCGGTGGGAAGGTCAACGGCGGTGGGAAGAAAAACTAACATGTTGATATGTTTGGATTTGAATTACGGTGCTGGAGGAGACTCTTGAGAGTCCCATGGACTGCAAGAAGATCAAACTTATCCATCCTTAAAGAAATGAGCCCTGAATGCTCACTGGAAGGACAGATCCTGAAGTTGAGGCTCCAGTACTTTGGCCACCTCACGAGAAGAGAAGACTCCCTGGAAAAGACCCTGATGTTGGGAAAGATGGAGGGCACAAGGAGAAGGGGATGACAGAGGATGAGATGGTTGGACAGTGTTCTCAAAGCGACTGGCATGAGTCTGACCAAAATGCGGGAGGCAGTGGAGGGTAGGAGTGCCTGGCGTGCTCTGGTCCATGGGGTCACAAAGAGTCGGACACGACTGAACGACTGAACAACAACAACAAGATAACCCTAAAAGCAGAGGTGGGAAAGCAGATTTTCTGCTTGATTGCTTGTTTCAGGTGAGTCCATGCAATGGGTCATTTCTGTTTAAAAAGGCGCTTTCTGAATCCGAGGAGGCTCCAATCGCAGCATGGAAGAGGACAGCAGCAAACTTTGAAGTGCTAAGTTTTTTTTTTTCTTTTGAAATTTTGCTCCCCTTGATAATTTTGAGCCCCGGGGCCACTGCCCCCCCCCCTCAATGCTACGCGTCTGGTTTTTAGGATCACTTGTCTGGCAGTTGTTGGCATGGTACAGGTTTCAGGTCCTTCCCAATGGATGGAGCTGGCAAAGGTCACAAGTTTAATATTCACATCAAGTGTGGGGGGTCCCTCCTGCCTGAACCCCTAGACTGGGGCAGCCAGTCACCAGCCCTCCCGAACAGCTGCATGGGTTCAGTTTGGCAAAGGGTGCTACCGGTGTATCCCTTGATCTTGTTTCAGAATGGACATTCTTGGCTCTCTGTACATAGACAGCGTCACTCAGTTCTACGTCCTGCGCAGCACGTAGGACATTCCATTTTTATTATATAGCAGCAAAGGCAGCCACAGTACATCATTCCACCCGTTCAGATCACAGCGCCCACCCCTTACAAACCACCCTCTTTTGCTTTTTCCCTCCTCCTCTCCATCTTTTCTTCCATCTTTTCTGAAACAGCACCCTCCGACAACCGGCTTAATTACCAAAATTCATTAGCCAGCACTTAATTACACCCGCCATGTGCTGGCTTAGCTGAGAAGACATCTGATTAATAGCGTGTAAGTTAGGCTGGGAATCGTGTTCCATAATTAACCGAAAGCCGCTCCGCTGTGTAATATTAATGAGCTCCTTTTGACTATGCAAATGGGAGTAGACAGGGAGGAAGGCGATTGGACAAGGAGCCCTTGAGGGGGTTGGGGAGACGGGCAATGGGCGATTAACTCTGGATCATTCACAGTGGGACATCTGGAATCTCTGCGTTGAGTTGAACTCATCATTGTTGCGGGCACAGTAAATCCCCGCCACCGTCACCCCAAATCTTCTTCCTCCTGTCTCAAAATTTAGACACTTATCCTTTCTCAGGTTTCAAAGGGCAGTTCCTGGAATAATCACTTCGTTTCATTCATATATTTGCAAGTATTCTGGTTCTGCCAGTTTGGCTGGCATGATTAAACTATGGAACTCCCACCCACTGGAGGCAGTGATGACCACCAGATTTATCCAAAGGGACATTGCAGAGTTGGAAAAGTTTTGACCAAATCAATCAATCAATCAATCAATCAAGGGGATCGAGTGACTCCCCTATGAAGGAAGGTGGCAGCATTGGGACTTTTTAGTTGAGAGAGTCAAAGAGCTCTTGCTATCGAAAGTTCTTCCAAATGTTTAGTCCAGAGGGCACCAGATTGGGAGGGGGGGCTGGTTTAACTCATTATGGTCTTTTTGCAGTTGCTGTACTAAAGAGATGCTTCTCTCTGTTTGAAAAGCCTAAGATCCCTGCTGCTTCACTGCTAAGGTTAACCAAGCCCAGACTCCTGTTTCCAGCGGAGGACAGCCAGCACCTCCACAGATCCCCCAAGCAAGCACGAAGGCGACCGGCTGCTGATTTCCATCTCCTGACATTTCACACAACCTGACGTATCATGCAACCATCACAACTGTTTATTTATTTATTTAGTTATTCTCCTCTGAGGAGCTCAAAGCGACACACTTGGTTCTCCTCCACTTCCTCATTTTAAACCCCACAACAACCCTGGGAGGCAGGCTGAGAGGTGAGGACTGGCCCAAGTTCACACCCAGTGGCTGAGTGGGGATTCGAACCCAGATCTCTCCCAGGTCCTAGTCCAACACTGTAACGCAGCCTTTCTCAACCATGGGTTCCCAGATGTTCTTGCACTACAAATCCCATCTTGTTTGATGGATTGCTGTATTTAAATATTTTGTTGGAAGCCACACAGAGTGGCTGGGGAAACCCAGCCAGATGAGCAGGGTATACATAAATAATAAATATTATTATTATTATTATTATTATTATTATTATTATTATTATTATTATTTATCTTGTCTTGTCTTGTCTTGTCTTATCTTGCCTGACCACTGGGCATGCTGGCTAGGAATGAGAGGACTGGTGGTCGAGCGACACCTAGGGACCCACAGTTGAGAAGGGCTGCTCTAACCACTATACCACACTGGCTCCATTGATGGAGTAGCCATTAATGGACACCTCTGCAACGAACCTCCACTTCAGACTCTCCCCTCGTTACTAAGTGAATTTTTAATCAGGTGTTCTGGGTCAAATTTCAATGCACCCCACCTGTCCCTCTGAGGTCCGTCTGTTATTTCAATCCCCTTTTATCTATAATCTGGGGATCCCTTAGTAACGGGAGTTTTCCTGTCCAGTGGCTGTGGCCGGTTATATCCTCTGCTCAGGGCTTCAGGGGTTAACCTCTCCTTTGCCTACAGTTCGGGGTCTCTCTTTATTAGATCCCCTCACTATACCAGTTAGCTAAGCCCTCTTAGCAACTCTGTGGCAATACCAGGGTTTCTGCCCACTAGCCCCTCCTGAGGGAACTCCGAGACACAAACTATCCCCCTTCAGTTTAGTTTTGTCCTTTCCCTGAGTTCACCTCCTCAAGAGCCTATATAACTCGCTGGACCAAATGAACAACGATATTTTCTTAGCTCAACAATAAGAGGTCTTTATTTCTTACAGAACATAACGGTTTCAGTGATGGTTCATAAGCTTAGTTTCATAACAGTGTAAACTCTTCCTTTCAGCAACATATACACATCTTCAACGATCCTGACCTAACCTAACCTCAACCTAACCTGGCCCCACACCCTCCTCCTTCCATTCACCTCTCCCCATCTCTCTAACGGCTGCTCCCTCCTTTTAAAGAGCGGAAGGTCCCGCCTCCCAAGGGGTATCTGCCACTCAAACTGGGGTGCCCATTAACTCCTAAAACATCCCCTAACTTAGATCTGATTTATTACAACCTCCCTCTCTATGAACGGTCTCATCCACTCCTGCATTTCAGGGGGTTGGGCTAGATGACCCTGTTGGGACCCCTTCCAACTTTAGAATTTCGATTCCTTTTTACACAGAGCTTGTGCTCAGAATGCACCTTGAATTCCTCGCTTGGCTTTTTCTTTCTTTCTTTCTTTCTTTCTTTCTTTCTTTCTTTCTTTCTTTCTTTCTGTCAAACTTTCAACACCTGCTGGAATTTGATCACGCGGGGTTGATTTCGGATTGCTGTCCTCTTGCTCTGCAGAGTAATAGGCAGAATGATAGACATTTATAAAATTATGCCCGGCATGGAGAAAGTAGAGAGAGAAATGGGGTCTCCCCCCCTCCCTCTCTAGAAATCGTGGACAGCAACTGAAGCTGAACATTGGGAGATTTGAGGACAAATTTCAAAAAGGACTTCTTCCTGCATGGCCACCCACTTGGATGGTTTTAGCCAAATTCACGGAGGAGAAAGCTATCGAGGGCCAATAGCCACAACGGCTGTGATCTGCTTCCAGAGTCTCAGGCAGCAATGCTTCTGAATACTGGAATACTGGAGTTACTGGAAACCAGAGAGATTCCGACAGTAGAAGAATGGCAGATGAAGCTAATGGACTTTATGGAACTCGCCGAACTGACCGCGAGAATCCGAGACCAGAGGGAGGAGAAGGTGTCGCAGGATTGGAAGAAATTTAAGGATTATTTAGTTAAATGTGTAAAATTGAATATTTGAGCAGAATTAGCTAGTAAAATCGGCTTTAGCATGTTTATGTCAGATAAAATAGTGTAGAAGAAGTTTAGAGGAGAATGTTATAAATGTTTAAGAATATCTAAAGATATTGAGTTTAAGTGAGAAACTATATTTGTTTAATTAATTTAAAGTTTATTGAGAGATATGGTAAAGGTTTATGGAAAAAGATACAAAGCCACCCAAATTATATATTAATTTTGAATGCAGTGGGGGGAACGGGGGAAGTCTCAATGTATGCAAAGAAGATAGAGAAAAAAGAAGATGATTGAGATATGTGTATGTTTAGGTATGTATATGTGCTTTTTCTTATGTTTATTGTTATTGTCATTGTTATTGTTGTTGTTTATTGTTTATTGTTTATTATGTATTTTTGTATTTTTCTTTTGTTTATATATGGAAAATAATAAAATCTTTATAAAAACGGAAACCACACCACTGGACCATAAAGAAGGCTGGACCAAAAAGAAGGCTGGTCGCCGAAGAATTGATGCTTTTGAATTATGGTGCTGGAGGAGACTCCCATGGACTGCAAGAAGATCAAACCTATCCATTCTCAAAGAAATCAGCCCTGAGTGCTCACTAGAAGGGCAGATCCTGAAGCTGAGGCTCCGGTACTTTGGCCACCTCATGAGAAGAGAAGACTCCCTAGAAAAGACCCTGATGTTGGGAAAGATGGAGGGCACAAGGAGAAGGGGACGACAGAGGATGAGATGGTTGGACAGCGTTCTCGAAGCTACTAACATGAGTTTGGCCAAACTGCGAGAGACAGTAAAGGATAGGCGTGCCTGGCGTGCTCTGGTCCATGGGGTCACGAAGAGTCGGACACGACTGAACGACTGAACAACAACAACAACAATAGGAGGAGGGCGGGCTCTTGTGCATAGCTGTCAAGTTTTGGATTTGAAAATAAGGGATCAGCACCCTCACCTGTCCCGGGGACAGTCTACGGATCTCAGGGACAGTCCACGCAGCGGTAATCCCCCCCCCCAGCTACAAATTAATTTACACCAGGCTACACACCATGGAGGGCACAAGGAGAAGGGGACGACAGAGGATGAGATGGTTGGACAGTGTTCTCGAAGCTACCAACATGAGTCTGACCAAACTGCGGGAGGCAGTGAAGGATAGGCGTGCCTGGCGTGCTCTGTTCCATGGGGTCACGAAGAGTCGGACACGACTGAACGACTGAACAACAACAAGCAGAGGTTGCCTGGCCATCTGCCGGCGCTTCTTCAGCTGTGAATCCTGCATCACAAGGGCTGGACTGCATGACCCTCCGGGTCCCTTCCAACTCTACACCTCCGTGATTCTATGGCAGGCGCTGGAGAGAGAAGGATGCTCTATAAGCAGGCAGAAGGAGGGCAAGTTGCAGAAACAGAGATCTGCCCGGGTCGGGAGGTAGGGATGGAGAATCCATTGTAATCCTCTGCAAGCCTCTTTTGGCGGACAAGCTTTTGGAAGATGTGGAGGAGAAGAGTCCCAGGTTTTTGTCAGTCTCCTTAAGAAATAGCGGGGGGGGGGGGAGAGAGAGATCAGGCATGTTGCCATGGTGATCTCTGGAACTGGCTCCATTCACAAAATTGCAGGTGCCGAGCGCAGAGATTTAGCCAATTGCTAGATCTTTCTCTGCCCGAGCTGCAGCGCTGTCTTGAGAGGAGGGCTCAGAGATGAGGATAAAGCCATGGATGCCCCCCACTTCGCAGGGTTGCCGGAAAGTCACCTTCCCCAACCTGGTGCCTTCCAGCCATTCCACCATCGAACAGCTCTTGCCACCAGAACGTTCTTCCCAAGGTTTCGGGCTTGTCCATGCTTCCACTTGTCATGCTGTTTACCCTTGGAGGAAACAACTCTTTGGCACAGAATAGGAGCAAAGGGCAACTCAGGTTTTGTCCAGTTGACATGTGCTCCAGTCAGGTTTTCCCTGGGTAAGGAGCAGGGCAAGGGGAAATCTCTCAGATCCGTGCCTAGAAATTGCGGGACATGCAGACACTTTCTCCTTTGAGCTCCTTGGAGGAATGGCAAAGTACGAAAGAAATAACAAATAATACACACACATAGAGAGAGAATATCAATCATAGAAATGTAGATTTGAAAGAGTTATCTAGTCCAACCCCCTGTGATGCCAGAATTCCAGCTAAAGAAGAGCTACCCAAACTCTGTTTAAAAACCTCCAACCAAGGAGAGTCCTCCACCTTCCAATAAGAGATAATAATAATAATAATAATAATAATAATAATAATAATAATAATAATAATAAATTTATTATATATAGCCTGCCCATCTGGCTGGGTTTCCCCAGCCACTCTGGGCACCTCCCAATAAAATCTTAAAAACACGATAAAACACCAGACATTAAAAGCTTCCCTATACAGGGATGCCTTCAGATGTCTTCTAAAAATCAGATAGTTTTTCATTTCTTTAACCTCTGGTGGGAGGGCATTCCTCAGGGCTGGCGCCACCACCGAGAAGGCCCTCTGCCTGGTTCCCTGTAACCTTGCTTCTCGCAGGGAAGGAACTGCCAAAAGGCCCAAGGCGCTGGACCTCAGTGTCCTGGCAGAACGATGGGGGTGGAGACGCTCCTTCAGGTATACTAGGCCTTTGAGGCTGTTTAGGGCTTTGAAGGTCAGCACCAACACTTTGAATTGTGCTCGGAAACATACTGGGAGAAAATGTTATAACGTACTGGGAGACTGGTGTTATATGGCCTCAGCGGCCATTCCCAGTCAGTGAGGAATAATAATAATAATAATAATAATAATAATAATAATGCTGTTGTTGTTCAGTCGTGTCCGACTCTTCGTGACCCCATGGACCAGAGCACGCCAGGCACCCCTATCCTCCACTGCCTCCCGCAGTTTGGCCAAACTCATGCCAGTCACTTCGAGAACACTGTCCCACCATCTCGTCCTCTGTCGTCCCCTTCTCCTTGTGCCCTCCATCTTTCCCAACATCAGGGTCTTTTCCAGGGAGTCTTTTCTTCTCATCAGGTGGCCAAAGTACTGGAGCCTCAGCTTCAGGATCTGTCCTTCCAGTGAGCACTCAGGGCTGATTTCTTTAAGGATGGATCGGTTTGATCTTTTTGCAGTCCATGGGACTCTCAAGAGTCTCCTCCAGCACCATAATTCAAAAGCATCAATTCTTCGCCAATCAGTCTTCTTTATGGTCCAGCTCTCACTTCCATACATAATAATAATAATAATAATAATAATAATAATAATAATAATAATAATTTATTTGTACCTCGCCATATGGTTGGGTTTCCCCAGCCACTCTGGGCGACTTCCAACAAAAGATTAAAAGTACCATTATTTCCTTTGATCCCGTGGGATGTAAACACCGAGCAGCCAAACACAACACTCCTACAGAGGACATGAAGGTAACTCAGTCCTCCAGGCTTAACTTCCTGTTTACCTGGACTGAGTTACAGGAACCAGAAGTAGGTGTGGTCTTACCTGGGAACCAGATCCCAAAGAAGACTGCCTATTTTGCCTCGTCCTTTGAACAAGCAGGATGCTCTCTCAGCCTGCAGCTGAGAGAGGCATAAGTGAAGCTTCTTTCCTTATGGAATCAGCTTCACCACATGTAAATATGTTCATCTAAGTTTATATGCCTCTTTGAGCCTGTACTGTGACTCTTGGATGTCCGTGAGTAAACTCTTTCATATCTAATAATCAGTGCTGTATTGTATCTTTGCTTTTAAGAGGGAAGAAGGGGAATATACCAGGAATATATATTTCTTATAGAGGCTTTAGCAAGCCTATGCAACCGTTTTCCGCTGTGTCTTAGAAGGGAATGTAACTCTGCTAAGTTTGGAGCTTGCTCACACAAGCTAGGATGATATATATAAAATAATATATACTCATCCACACTCCTAAACATTCCCACAGACAAGACTTCTGTCGATGTGGTCTAGGATTGCATGGGGGGGCAGCTGCAGCTGTGGGTCCAGGTGTGGGGCAGCTGCAGCCTTCCAGGTGCTCCTTGGAAACTCGCTCAGGTATCAAGATGCCTGGCAGGTGACTGAGCTGGCTGCTCTGGCTTCGTTTAGCCAGCTGCTTTTGCTCCATCTGTTCTCCTATGCTCTCCCCCCCCCCTTGCACGCACTCAGAGATCCCTCCATGGCACAGAAAGCAGCTTGCAGCTCATGCCAAGGGCGGTGGCAGCACAGCGCCCAGTTCTGCACGACAGCGACATGTGCGTGGCGCTGCGGGGAAGGGTGCACAGATGTTCTGGGCGTCACCCCTTGCTTTGCCGCTTTGCCCTCCATCAGCGGAGGATGATACTGCCAGCCTCTGGCTGGAGCAGAGGAATGGGGAGAACAGAGATCTCTCATGAATGCCTCTGCTACATCGCCAGGGCCAAAGTAAAAGGGATACGTTCCGCTCCTATAGAAATGGAACGTGTCCAGAGGAGGGCAACCAAAATGGTCCAAGGCCTGGAAATGATGCCTTATGAGGAACGGCTTAGGGAGCTGGGTATGTTTAACCTGGAGAAGAGAAGCTTAAGGGGTGATATGATAGCCATGTTCAAATATATAAAAGGATGTCATCTAGAGGAGGGAGAAAGGTTGTTTTCTGCTGCTCCAGAGAAGCGGACACGGAGCAATGGATTCAAACTACAAGAAAGAAGATTCCACCTAAACATTAGGAAGAACTTCCTGACAGTAAGAGCTGTTGGACAGTGGGATTTGCTGCCCAGGAGTGTGGTGGAGTCTCCTTCTTTGGAGGTCTTGAATCTGTCAGGAATGCTTGGATGGTGTTTCCTGCTTGGCAGGGGGTTGGACTGGATGGCCCTTGTGGTCTCTTCCAACTCTAGGATTCTAGGATTCTATGGTATTGTGTTAAAAATATGTGTTTCTAAACACTACTGTTGCTCACAGGTGAGCTCCTGTTGCTTGGTCCCAGCTCCCGCCAACCTAGCAGTTTGAAAGCATGCCAGTGCAAGTAGATAAATAGGTACCGCTCTGGCAGGAAGGAGTTTCCGTGCGCTCTGGTTTCCATCACGGTGTTCCATTGCACCAGAAGCGGTTTAATCCTACTGGCCACATGACCTGGAAAACTGTCTGTGGACAAACTGTTGGGATTTTCCATTCCACCTTTAGTTACAGACTGTGTCTGTTTACATTCCAGCCGAACTTCCGTTGTGTTGTTGCTTTTGTTCTCTCGGAAGAGATGGAAAGGAGAAAGACAACATGTTTTTGGTTCTGATTTATGATTTTTGACAGAATTAAAAGCCTGGTAGATGAAGGGAAAGCTGTGGATGTAGCCTATCTTGATTTCAGCAAGGCCTTTGACAAGGTGCCCCATGATATTCTTGTAAAGAAGCTGGTAAAATGCGGGCTAGATAATGTTACCATTCAGTGGATTTGTAACTGGCTGACTGACCGAACCCAAAGGGTGCTCTTGAATGGCTCCTCTTCATCCTGGAGAGAAGTGACTAGTGGGGTGCCACAGGGTCCTGTCTTGGGCCCAGTCTTATTCAACATCTTCATCAATGACTTGGATGATGGGCTTGAGGACATCCTGATCAAGTTTGCAGATGACACCAAATTGGGAGGGGTGGCTAATACCCCAGAGGACAGGATCACACTTCAAAATGATCTTAACAGATTAGAGAACTGGGCCAGAGCAAACAAGATGAATTTTAACAGGGGTAAATGTAAAGTACTACACTTGGGCCAAAAATTGAAAGGCACAAATACAGGATGGGTGACACCTGGCTTGAGAGCAGTACATGTGAAAAGGATCTAGGAGTCTTGGTAGACCATAAACTTGACATGAGTCAACAGTGTGATGCAGCAGCTAAAAAAGCCAATGCAATTCTGTGCTGCATCAATAGGAGTATAGCGTCTAGATCAAGGGAAGTAATAGTACCACTGTATTCCGCTCTGGTCAGACCTCACCTGGAATACTGTGTCCAGTTCTGGGCACCCCAGTTCAAGAAGGATACTGACAAGCTGGAACGTGTCCAGAGGAGGGCAACCAAAATGGTCCAAGGCCTGGAAACGATGCCTGATGAGGAACGGCTTAGGGAGCTGGGTATGTTTAGCCTGGAGAAGAGAAGGTTAAGGGGTGATAAGATAGCCATGTTCAAATATATCAAAGGATGTCATATAGAGGAGGGAGAAAGGTTGTTTTCTGCTGCTCCAGAGAAGCGGACACGGGGCAATGGATTCAAACTACAAGAAAGAAGATTCCACCTAAACATTAGGAAGAACTTCCTGACAGTAAGAGCTGTTGGACAGTGGGATTTGCTACCAAGGAGTGTGGTGGAGTCTCCTTCTTTGGAGGTCTTTAAGCAGAGGCTTGACAGCCATCTGTCAGGAATGCTTTGATGGTGTTTCCTGCTTGGCAGGGGGTTGGACTGGATGGCCGTTGGGGTCTCTTCCAACTCTAGGATTCTAGGATTCTATGAAATGTTTTCCTCCCCTGAGAGAGGAAGGAGGTCTCTCTCTCTATCTGCTTTCTCCCCATGGAGAACCACCGGCCTTCGGTCACATTCCAACATTTCCAACAAGGACACATGTTCCCAACAGCTGGCTGCAGAGAAGGGGGCGACCAAGTTGATCAAGGGTCTGGAAACCAAGCCTCATGAGGAACGGTTGAAGGATCAGGGGACGTTTAGTCTGGGAAAGAGGAGAGGAGATGGGAGAGCTATCCTCAAATATCTGGAAGAGGGAACATGCCTGTTTTCTACTGCTCTGGAGGTTGTGACTTGAGGCAATGGCTTCAAGCTATAAGAAAGGAGATTTCGACTCAGCATCAGGAAGAACTTTCTGACAGTCAGTTTGACAGTGGAACGATCTCCCTCGGGAGTAGAAGAAGAAGAAGAAGAGTTTGGATTTGATATCCCGCTTTATCACTACCCGAAGGAGTCTCAAAGTGGCTAACAATCTCCTTTCCCTTCCTCTGTGAGGTGAGTGGGGCTGAGAGACTTCAGAGAAGTGTGACTAGCCCAAGGTCACCCAGCAGCTGCATGTGGAGGAGCGGGGACGCGAACCGGGTTCACCAGATTACGAGACTACTGCTCTTAACCACTACACCACACTAGGAGGCTGTGGACTCTCCTTCCTTAGAGGCTTTTGAGCAGAGGTTGGACGGCTGTCTGTCACAGATGCTTCATTTGAGATTCCTGCATTGCAGGGGGGTTGGACTGGATGACCCCAGGGGTCCCTTCTAACTCTACAATTCTGCGCTTCTAGATGGGCCCATGGCCCTGATCCAGCAGCCAGACTCTCCTTATATTCTCACACTCCACACCTGACCTGTTCCCCTCCTCACTCTCAGACTTGTTGCTGTGACAGCCAGCCATTCTGTCCCCTGGGGGGGCAATGGCACAGCGGGACCCTTGTACGCCGAGAGCTGCCGGGAAAGAAAGCGATAGGGAGGAAAGAGCACTTGTAAATTTAATCCCGATCAAAGAAGCTGGGCTGTTGCTTGGCCCCACAAGCCTCCAGTCCCCTCCACTCAGAATTAATGTTAAAAAAAAAACTGCCCTGGGTCTACAATTGCTCAAGTTTCTGTCCTTTTCTTCTCCAGCAAAAGAGAGAGAAGGGGAGAGAGAGGTGAGGGAAAGAGTTCATTGACTAATAGGATTATGCACACTTCATTACTGAGATTGTCTCCACCTACTCTGGCCTCCTCGCTTCCAAGCGGAATTTGGAGACCTGAGAAACGACCGGACTGTGAGGATTATGTGAGGAGGCCCTAAGAAATGGGGGCAGTGGGGTTGGGTTGAGTTAGAAGGTTGCACGGGGTCCATGCGCCTCGGAGGCCATGTTTACGGCCGACTTCCATAGCCATTGTTGTTGTTCAGTCGTTCAGTTGTGTCCGACTCTTCATGACCCCATGGACCAGAGCACGCCAGGCACGCCTATCCTTCACTGCCTCTCGCAGTTTGGCCAAACTCATGTTAGTCGCTTCGAGAACACTGTCCAACGATCTTATCCTCTGTCATCCCCTTCTCCTTGTGCCCTCCATCTTTCCTACATCAGGGTCTTTTCTAGGGAGTCTTCTCTTCTCATGAGGTGGCCAAAGTACTGGAGCCTCAGCTTCAGGATCTGTCCTTCTAGTGAGCACTCAGGGCTGATTTCTTTGAGAATGGATAGGTTTGATCTTCTTGCAGTTCATGGGACTCTCAAGAGTCTCCTCCAGCACCATAATTCAAAAGCATCAATTCTTCGACGATCAGCCTTCTTTATGGTCCAGCTCTCACTTCCATACATTACTACTGGGAAAACCATAGCTTTAACTATAGGGACCTTTGTCGGCAAGGTGATGTCTCTGCTTTTTAAGATGCTGTCTAGGTTCTATAGCCAACCGTCCCCCAACTCCGAATGTCAAATTCACCTCCAGAGGAATAATTGATGCAAATTCCTCCGCAATTATGCAAGTGTTATTGGCTTATTTGATCTAGTACATCAATCACATTTATTCCACTGATTTATTAGATTGTGGAGGCAAGCTCGGATCGGCAGTCTGGAAGCAGGGGGAGGGCATGCTTTGTTCGTGCCGCCCTCGCACGTTGTTAATCCCCCAGAGGAAAGCCTCGTTCGGCTTTGTGCGCGCGGTTGAGACAGCACACCCCGCCACTGGGAGATGGGAAACATCCGCCCAAAATAAGGGATGTGAGAAGGGGGTTGTCTGCGCGTGCTGACTGGGTGGTTTCAGCACTCTGGACAGAGGCTGCCGTCTTCCTAATGCCCCACAGAATCATAGAATAAACAAAATCGAAAATTCTTTCTAGTAGCACCTAGAGACCAACTGAGTTTGTTCCTGGTATGAGCTTTCGTGTGCATGCACACTTCTTCAGATACACTGAAACAGAAGTCGACTACAGAACACGGCTACCCACCTGTAACTAGAATCATAGAATGGAAGAGATGGAAGGGGCCCCCAAGGGACTTGCCAAGAGAGTATCTAAGCGATGTTGCTTCTTTGAGAGCGTGGTCCAAAAGAGGAAGGTGGAATCTGGCCCCTGTGGTTTTGTGTTAACCTGCCCAGGTGAGACCACACCCCTCTCCAGTTACACTTCTTGTTGTTGTTCAGTCGTGTCCGACTCTTCGTGACCCCATGGACCAGAGCATGCCAGGCACGCCTATCCTCCACTGCCTCCCGCAGTTTGGCCAAACTCATGCCAGTCGCTTCGAGAACACTGTCCAACCATCTCATCCTCTGTCGTCCCCTTCTCCTTGTGCCCTCCATCTTTCCCAACATCAGGGTGTTTTCTAGGGAGTCTTCTCTTCTCATGAGGTGGCCAAAGTACTGGAGCCTCAACTTCAGGATCTGTCCTTCTAGTGAGCACTCAGGGCTGATTTCTTTGAGAATGGATAGGTTTGATCTTCTTGCAGTCCATGGGACTCTCAAGAGTCTCCTCCAGCACCATAATTCAAAAGCATCAATTCTTCGGCGATCAGCCTTCTTGATGGTCCAGCTCTCACTTCCATACATTACTACAGAATGTAGTAACACAGAGTAAGTCTACACAGAGTAAGTCTATTCCAGCCCAGGAGACACAGAGTAAGTCTATTCCAGCCCAGGACAAACAGCAAGTTCTGACTGGCTGGCATAGAGTTCCCCTTTTGTGTCCACTCCAGCAATGTTGTGTTTGACTGCTCCTGCGTTTTACATCCCACAATGTCATCCCAAAATCTCTGAAGGGCACCCAGTTGGGGAAGCCGGGCCTAGGATGATTTGAAGATGTTGTTTCTCTGCCGAACCGCTGGGGAACTGCATGCGATATCCCAGGGGGTCGGAGACCAGCTTGAGAACTTTTCTGCTCAGCAGCCGACTTGAGAAGAGGGTTCGCATCGTAATTCAAGAGAGGCGCTGTTTCTTTGCCTCACCGGCAAAGCTTGCAGGCCTGTGATCTGATTATTTTTTGAGAGAGAGACTGGGAGGAAAAGAAATATATCCAAATGCCACTAATCTGTGCTATTTAAATCACCTCTCCAAACAGCCCTGTCGGAGGGCGGCCAGATCGTTCCATTTGCCATCGCTTAGGTGGTTCTCCCCCCCCCCCCCGGTGGTGGATTCCATTAGGATCCTTGGGCTGTTTAAATATTGAAGGCAGGCGGAGTCTGTTGATCTACCAGAAGCCTGTTTGAGAGGGGAGGCAGAGAGAAGTAGGAGGGAGCCGAGATTGTTAGGAGAGCAGGGAAAGGAAACTCATGGATCTTCTCACATCAAGGCCCAGAGAGGAGAAATTTCTGCAAGGGGGGGTTGGTGTGCCTGCCAGCCAGCCAGCCAGTTCCCCTCCCATGCCCAAATCCCCTCTGGCTGCCAATGCCCACATCTGATAACAGGAGCCGGCTGCTGCCACCACTTTAAAAGAAATAGGAATCGCTTCCCCTTGGTGACATTTTTCACAGGTGCAAATCCCATTTCGAGTGTTCTTCTAAGGCAGGGGTAGGCAACATTAGGAAGAACTTCCTGGCAGTAAGAGCTGTTGGACAGTGGGATTTGCTGCCAAGGAGTGTGGTGGAGTCTCCTTCTTTGGAGGTCTTTAAGCGGAGGCTTGACAGCCATCTGTCAGGAATGCTTGGATGGTGTTTCCTGCTTGGCAGGGGGTTGGACTGGATGGCCCTTGGGGTCTCTTCCAACTCCAGGATTCTATGATTCTAACCTAAGGCCTGTGGGCCAGATGCGGCCCAATCGCCTTCTCAATGCAGCCGGCGTACAGTCTGGGAATCAGCATGTTTTTACATTAGTAGGATGTGTCCTTTTATTTAAAATGCATCTCTGGGTTATTTGTGGGGCCTGCCTGATGTTTTTACATGAGTAGAATGCGTGCTTTTATTTAAAGTGCATCTCTGGGTTATTTGTGGGGCCTGCCTGGTGTTTTTACATGAGCAGAATGTGTCCTTTTATTTAAAGTGCATCTCTGGGTTATTTGTGGGGCCTGCCTGGTGTTTTTACATGAGTAGAATGTGTCCTTTTATTTAAAGTGCATCTCTGAGTTATTTGTGGGGCCTGCCTGGTGTTTTTACATGAGTAGAATGTGTGCTTTTATTTAAAATGCATCTCTGGGTTATTTGTGGGGCCTGCCTGGTGTTTTTACATGAGTAGAATGTGTCCTTTTATTTAAAGTGCATCTCTGGGTTATTTGTGGGGCCTGCCTGGTGTTTTTACATGAGTAGAATGCGTGCTTTTATTTAAAATACATCTCTGGGTTATTTGTGGGGCCTGCCTGGTGTTTTTACATGAGCAGAATGTGTCCTTTTATTTAAAATGCGTCTCTGGGTTATTTGTGGGGCCTGCCTGGTGTTTTTACATGAGTAGAATGTGTCCTTTTATTTAAAATGTATCTCTGGGTTATTTGTGGGGCCTGCCTGGTGTTTTCACATGTAGAATGTGTCCTTTTATTTAAAATGCGTCTCTGGGTTATTTGTGGGGCCTGCCTGGTGTTTTCACATGTAGAATGTGTCCTTTTGTTTAAAATGCATCTCTGGGTTATTTGTGGGGCCTGCCTGGTGTTTGTTGGTCTGCCTGGTAGCCGTGTTGGTCTGCCGTATTTGAAACAAACAAACAAACAACCAAAATTCCTTCCAGTAGCACCTTAGAGACCAACTAAGTTTGTTCTTGGTATGAGCTTTCGTGTGCATGCACACTTCTTCAGATACACTGAAACAGAAGTCACCAAACCCTTATATATAGTGAGAGGATGAGGAGGGGTGTTTTTACATCAGTAGAATGTGTGCTTTTATTTAAAATGTATCTCTAGGTTATCTGTGGGCCATTTCCCCCAAAAAATATAGTCCGGCCCACCACATGGTCTGAGGGACGGTGGACCGGCCCACGGCTGAGAAAGGTTGCTGACCCCTAATTTAAGGCCTTTGCATGGAGCCGCTAGGTAATCCGAGGAGGACAGAGCTGCGTGATTATCCCCATGATGCAGATGAGGAGGACTGAGGCTGACACAAGATCTTCTCTGACCTAAAGGCAGTTGGGGAGTTTGCAAAATGTGGCTGGCAGAATTCCTGGAGCACAGTTCCTACGCTCAAGGCGCTCCAGTTGCTCACTCAGCCCCTGTGGCCAGAATTCACTTGTTTCTTACTCATCAAATCACAGACCAGAGAATCAAAAGGTACTCCCAGGGGTCATCTAGTCCAGCCCCCTGCAATGCAGGAATCCTGCCCGCAGCCATCCCTGGGTGGACTCGAACCACCAACCTTCTGGCTGACAGCCGGACTTACCGGCTCACGGCACCACCTTTCTTCAAGAGTTATTTCTACATCCCACCTTTCAAGATGCAATTCCTGCCAAGGTGGCTTAGAAGTAATGTTAAGGTGTTTTAAATAAAAATAAATAACTTACAGTGTGGTGTAGTGGTGAGAGCAGGGATAGGCAACCTAAGGCCCGTGGGCCGGATGTGGCCCAATCGCCTTCTCATGGTCCGGGAATCACCATGGATGGTCCTGGAATCACCATGTTTTTACATGGGTAGAATGTGTCCTTTTATTTAAAATGCACCTCTGGCTTATTTGTGGGGCATAGGAATTCGTTCATTATGATTTTCAAAATATAGTCCGGCCCACCAAATGGTCTGAGGGACGGTGGACCGGCCCACGGCTGGAAAAGGTTGCTGATCCCTGGGTTAGAGCATTGGAAATGGACCTGAGAGGCCAGGATTCGAATCCTCACTCAGTTATGATTGAGATCCCCTTCCTCCATGTATGCCGACTTGATTGATTGACACAACTGGAACTGTCACAGGTGTGATATATTATACACTCCACATTCCTAAGAAGTCAATCTGTCAGTATTGCGGCACTTTGGAACTCCCTGCCTATTGATCTCAGAAAGGAACCTCCACTGTACTCTTTTTGGCACTTGCTAAAAACATTTTGGTTGACGCAAGCCTACACAGATGTCTTGAGTCTTATTTTAGCTTTCCGAAAGTCTAAAATTACAGCTGCTATTTTTTTTTCTTATTGAGAATTTCATTGCTTTCGTCTTTTATCTAAATCGCTTTGAGGTTGTTGCTTTTTAACAGCCGAGTGGTGTATAAATTCTGTGAAATAAATAAACAAGACCCTTGGCCCGGTCACGCTCTCGGCCTAGTTTGGTTTGTTCTTGTTTTGCATTAGAATCAAAGACTTGAAGAGTGGGAAGGGAACCCGAGGGTCATCCAGCCCAACCCCCTGCAATGCAAGAACCCTTTGCCCAACGTGGGACTCGAACCCATGACCCTGAGATTAAGAGTCTCATGCTATCCCAGCTATTATGTGCTTTGTGGTTTTTACCTTGTGTTTTTATGTTGTGAGCAGCCCTGAGATCTGCGGGTGAAGGGCAGTGTACAAATTTTAATAGTAATAATAATAATATTGATCAGGGCTCCCCCCCCCCCAGCCGGAACTCGCCGGAACTCAGATCCAGAACCTCTCAGGTGGGTGCCATTGCCATTCAAAGAGAACAAGGGAAGTTTTCAATGTTTGATGTTTTATCGTGTTTTTAATATTCTATTGGGAGCCACCCAGAGTGGCTGGGGAAACCCAGCCAGATGGGCAGGATATACATAAATTGCTGTTGTTGTTGATAATAAGTTGCTGTTGTTGTTGTTGTTGTTGGAGGAGGAGGAGGCGTTCATGGTGAGATTCAGCACTTCTTTTTCAATAATAATAAAAATAATTTCTCATTATTATTATTATTAATAATAATAATAAATAGAGAGAGAGAAAGCAGAATTGTTGTTGTTGTTGTTGTTCAGTCGTTCAGTCGTGTCCGACTCTTTGTGACCCCACGGACCAGAGCACACTAGGCACCCCTATCCTGCACTGCCTCCTGCATGCACACTTCTTCAGATACCACACGAAAGCACATACCAATAACAAACCTAGTTGGTCTCTAAGGTGCTACTGGAAGGATTTTTTTGATTTTTAAAAATTTTTATATTTTGTTTTGACTATGGCAGACCAACACGGCTACCTACCTGTAACCGCTTATCCTTCTTGTTGTTGTTCAGTCATGTCCGACTCTTTGTGACCCCATGGACCAGAGCACGCCAGGCCCTCCAGTCTTCCACTGCCTCCCGCAGTTTGGCCAAACTCATGCCAGTCGCTTCAAGAACACTGTCCAACCATCTTGTCCTCTGTCGTCCCCTTCTCCTTGTGCCCTCCATCTTTCCCAACATCAGGGTCTTCTCCAGCGAGTCTTCTCTTCTCATGAGGTGGCCAAAGCAGAATAGTGAAATATAAAGAAGCAGCTTTTGCCAGGGCAGGAATATAGCACCAGCCGCCGCCCCCCCCCCCCAGTTTTCCTGGCACCGCGATCCCAGGAGGGGAGCCGTCCTCTTCCTCGGCGTCTCTCGTAAGAGTCGCCTGACGTTCGCTCCTGACGCGCTTGAGGTTGGGAAGCCCATTAGTGGCTCTGGCTGGAGAGACCGGCGCGCACACTCTGCCATCTGCTCCCGCCTCTGGAGGCCCCCAAGACGGAGGAGTGCGAGGTGGGAAATTGGTCGAGAGAGCTAATCTCTTCCCTTCCACATAAACATGATAGATGAAGTCTAGATGGAGCTCACAGACAGAGTCAGAGGCGGAGAGGGAGACTCCGAGGAAAGGAGGGAGAGGGAAGAGAGGAGAGGAGAGGAGAGGAGAGGAGAGGAGAGGAGAGGAGAGGAGAGAGGGGACCCAGGCAGGCGGGAGTGGCACACCAGCTCTGCGTAACAGACTAGGAGTCTGAATTCTGATGCAGGTGAAACTTGAAAAATTAGAATATCGTGGAAAAGTCCATTTATGTAAGCAATTGTTTTCATTCGCTACTGGAGTTTAATATATGAGATAGACTCATGACGTGCAAAGCGAGATACGTCAAGTGTTTGTTTGTTTGTTATAACTAAAAAATAAAAAATAAAAAAAATTCCTTCCAGTAGCACCTTAGAGACCAACTAAGTTTGTTCTTGGGGTGAGCTTTCGCGTGCATGCACACTTCTTCAGATACTTCTTCAGATATTATTTGTTATAATCAGGGCCGTCTTAAGCCCAGCTGGCGCCCTGGGGCGAAGATCCCTCCGGCGCCCCTCACGCTCCGCTGGGCAGGGCTAGGCGGGGTAGGCAGCCGGAGGGCACGGCGCAGCAGGCGGGGACGCCGGGCAGGGCCAGGCTGTGGACGCGGGGAGGCCGTCGGCGAGCCTCCCGTCGGCGCGGCAGCCAGGGCGCGCATGCAAGAGTGCGCAAGTGAAGCCCGCCGCTATCGGCTGGGTCCGGGGCTGAGAAACGGGAATTGCTGCTCCATGGTGGACTGGGTGGAGAAGGAGCGTCGGTGCGGGGAAGGAGGAGGCAGCAGCGGCGTGTGCAAAGTGCGAAGCCGGAGGTGGAGGCACGGCAGGCAGGGCGCATTCAGGCAGGGCGAAGGCAGCAGCGGGGCGGAGCTCAGAGGAGCTGAGGCGGAGGCCGGGGAGGGAGCCGGCCTCTGCCCTTGCGGGCGCCTCCGAAAGAAAGAGGGGCTCTTCTGGACTTGGAAGGAGAGAGGAGGGCTCCCTCTTTCTCATATCGGAGCGCCCCTGAAGTTGTTGTTGTTCAGTCGTTCAGTCGTGTCCGACTCTTCGTGACCCCATGGACCAGAGCACGCCAGGCACCCCTATCCTCCAATGCCTCCCGCAGTTTGGCCAAACTCATGTTAGTAGCTTCGAGAACACTGTCCAACCATCTCATCCTCTGTCGCCCCCTTCTCCTTGTGCCCTCCATCTTTCCCAACATCAGGGTCTTTCCCAGGGAGTCTTCTCTTCTCATGAGGTGGCCAAAGTACTGGAGCCTCAACTTCAGGATCTGTCCTTCTAGTGAGCACTCAGGGCTGATTTCTTTGAGAATGGATAGGTTTGATCTTCTTGCAGTCCATGGGACTCTCAAGAGTCTCCTCCAGCACCATAATTCAAAAGCATCAATTCTACGGCGATCAGCCTTCTTGATGGTCCAGCTCTCACTTCCGTACATTACTACTGGGAAAACCATAGCTTTAACTATACGGACCTTTGTCGGCAAGGTGGTGTCTCTGCTTTTTAAGATGCTGTCTAGGTTTGACATTGCTTTTCTCCCAAGAAGCAGGTGTCTTCTAATTTCGTGACTGCTGTCACCATCTGCAGTGATCATGGAACCCAAGAAAGTGAAATCTCTCACTGCCTCCATTTCTTCCCCTTCTATTTGCCAGGAGGTGATGGGACCAGTGGCCATGATCTTAGTTTTTTTGATGTTGAGCTTCAGACCATATTTTGCGCTCTCTTCTTTCACCCTCATTAAAAGGTTCTTCAATTCTTCCTCACTTTCTGCCATCAAGGTAGTATCATCAGCATATCTGAGGTTGTTGATATTTTTTCCGGCAATCTTAATTCCGGTTGGGGATTCATCCAGTCCAGCCTTTCGCATGATGAATTCTGCATATAAGTTAAATAAGCAGGGAGACTATATACAGCCTTGTCATACTCCTTTCCCAATTTTGAACCAATCAGTTGTTCCATATCCAGTTCTAACTGTAGCTTCTTGTCCCACATAGAGATGCCCCTGAAGTACTGGTAGTCCAAGGGAAGAGAGGACGGGTTTTCCAAGCTCCTTTTCTCTCCCCACGAGGGCGGCGGGGCTGGCGGGTGGAGGCATTCTCCAGGCCCTGGCGCCCTGGTGCGTTGCGCCACTAGCCTCAATGGCTAAGACGGCCCTGGTTATAATAGTGATGATTGTGGCGCACAGCTGATGAGAACCCCAAAGTTGAAATTGTTAATTTGGGGTTCTCGTCAGCTGTACACCATAACCATCACAATTATTACAAATAAAGGCTTGACATATCTCGCTTTGCATGTCATGAGTCTATCTCATATATTAGTTTCGCCTTTTAAGTTGAATTACAGAAAGAAATGAACCTTTCCACGCTATTCCAATTTTTCGAGTTTCACCTGTATATGCTGCCTGCTCTTGCAGGAGGAGAGGCGCTGAGCTCCGTGAGGAGGGACCCATCCCGCGTGGCCAGGGGCTTGCAGAGGATGTTCTGGCAGAGACAGCCCAGAGGAAGCATCAAAAGATGGAGGTGTGTTGCTTAGTGCAAGGAACCGGGCAAGCTACGCTGGTGCAGCAAGCTCAATATTGTCGACACTGGCAGGCAACCGCTCTCCAGGGCGGGGCCTTATGCCAAAAAAAAATTGCCTCAAGCTCAGTGCTGTCAACACTGGCCAGCTCTCCAGGAAGGTGACTCATGCCAAGACAGAGCATCAGTGCATTGAGCTCAGGGCTGTCAACACTGGCCGGCAGCCGCTCTCCAGCAGGGTGCCCCATGCCGAGACAGACTGTTGGTGCATCAAGCTCAGTAACGTCTACAATTACCACTCTGCAGGTTTGGGGGCAGGAGAAGCTCCCAGCCTTAGCTGGAGATATTGCTGGAGATTGAAGCTGGGCCTTTGGGCATGCAAAACAGGGCCACTGTGCTGCCGAGTCAAGATTCCAGTCCTCATGGGTTTGAATAAATGAGTAACGAACAAACCACCAGTCATTCTCATAGAACCATAGAGTTGTTAGGGACCCCAAGAATCATCTAGTCCAACCCCCTGCAATCCAGGAATCTCAGCTGACGCACCCATGACCATCCAACCTCTGCAACAACAAAAATCTCCCAGGAAAATTCTCCCTGATGTTGAATCTCCTTTCTTGTAATTGAAGCCATTGGTTCGAGTCCTACCTTACAGAGCAAGAGAAAACGGGCTTGCTCCACCCAGCCCCTGGGATATTTGAAGATGTCTCTCGTATCTCCTCTTGGTCTCCTCTTTTCCAGGCTAAACCTAGCCAGCTCATTCAACTGTCCCTCATAAGGCTTGGTCTCCAGTCCCTTGATCATCTTGGTTGCCCCTCTCTGCACACATTCCATCTTGTCAACCTCCTTCTTAAATTGTGGCGCCCAGAACTAGACACAGTATTGCAGGACTGTGGAGTCTCCTTCTTTGGAGGTCTTTAAGCAGAGGCTTGACAGCCATCTGTCAGGAATGCTTTGATGGTGTTTCCTGCTTGGCAGGGGGTTGGACTGGATGGCCCTTGGGGTCTCTTCCAACTCTATGATTCTATGATTCTATGACTTCCCTTGATCTGGCACAACTCACTTCATGCAGCCTAAAATAGCATTTGCTCTTATGTCTTTTGCATCACATTGTTGATTCCTGTTCAACTTGTGGTCCACCAAGACAACTAGAACCTTTTCACATGAATGGCTAGGAAGCCAGGTGTCCCCCCATGGGCGTACCCAGGGGGGGCAGCTGCCCCCTCCCAGAAGCAAAAAAAATTTAAATGGTTATCGGCAGCCTAAAAGGAAAAAAAAAAAGCTCAAGACTGGTCTTTCTCCCCCTCCCAAAATCTCAATAACAATTGAGCTCTTCCGTTCTTGCCCGAGGCACAGTTGGCCACTGTGTGTGTGTGTGTGTGTGTGTGTGTGTGTGTGTTGTGCCGGCTGTTTCCCCCTCCCTCATGCCGACAAAGAGCTGGCGTGCCTATCCGAGACCGGATCCTAGCCTGCACCCTGCTTGGTCAAACGGGGATGCAGGCTGAGACTTTGGGCAGCGTCAGGGGGCGAATTCATCGTTGCCGGGATTCATCATCGTTGCAAGGGAGCTTGGCAAACTGAGTTCCCTTGCATGGTGAGTAGTTCCTTTGCGAGGACTGAGGATCCTGGGAAACTGAGTTTTTCAGCCATTTGGGGCTTTCTGTTTGGGGCAGGGGAGTTTTTCTGTTTTTTGAAGCTGTTTTTGTTTTTGAACCTGAACGACCATGGCTCCCCCCCCCCCAGTTTTGATCCTAGGTACGTCCCTGTGTCCCCCATCTTATATTCTAGCTGAGGATTCAATATGTTGTTGTTGTTGTTGTTGTTGTTGTTGTTGTTCAGTCGTTCAGTCGTGTCCGACTCTTCGTGACCCCATGGACCAGGGCACGCCAGGCACGCCTATCCTTCACTTCCTCTCGCAGTTTGGCCAAACTCATGCCAGTCGCTTCGAGAACACTGCCCAACCATCTCGTCCTCTGTCGTCCCCTTCTCCTTGTGCCCTCCATCTTTCCCAACATCAGAGTCTTTTCCAGGGAGTCTTCTCTTCTCATGAGGAGGCCAAAGTCTTGGAGCCTCAGCTTCAGGATCTGTCCTTCCAGTGAGCACTCAGGGCTGATTTCCTTCAGAATGGAGAGGTTTGATCTTCTTGCAGTCCACGGGACTCTCACTGCCTTGTTGTGGCGAAGGGGCTTGAATTACTTAGGGAAGCTATGGACAGGTCAAGATGGACAGGTCATAGTGGAGAGTTCTGGGAGAAGATTTATAATGGGTAAAGGACTTCTGGGAGAAGATTTATAATGAGCTTAAAAAGGTGTTGAAAAACACATTTAGTAAGAAGGCAGAAGCCTTTCTGCTGGGCATGACCAACTGATTTCCTTGAGAATGGATAGGTTTGATCTGCTTGCAGTCCATGGGACCCTCAAGAGTCTCCTCCAGCGCCATAATTCAAAAGCATCCATTCTTCGGCGATCAGCCTTCTTTATGGTCCAGCTCTCACTTCCGTACATTCAATATACTGATGGGAATTTCATCTTGTTTGCTTTGGCCCAGTTCTCCCCAGCAGAGACAGGGCACGCTGCCTTATACAGAGTCAGAACATGGACCCATCCAGCTCAACACTGCCTTCGCTGCCTGGCAGCGACTCTCCGATGCGAACCAGAACCGAAAACTCCGGCTTCCCCACAAGTTCCTCCTGCTGCCCAAGGGGGTGGGAGTCCGAAACATCTGGCTTGGTCAAGGCCGTCCTGCGCAGATTCAAAGGCCTCCGTTTCCCAGCCCGGGCTGCCAAGTGGGAAACTTCGTGTGCTCCCAGAGGCATGGCGAGCATTGCACATCTCTGGGAGAGTCGAGACTTCCTTCTGTGCAGTTTTAAGGGAGTACGGCATCGCCGTGAACCCAATAACAGGCCTGTCAGCTCCCCTTAGCCCCAGAAAGTGGTGACGGCCCACGCGGCAGCCAGGGAGAGAGAGAGAGAGAGCGCCGAGGGATAATGGTGACAAATCATCCGGGACGTGCTGTTCCGATCTGCCGGCGGCGAGAGTTGTGGGCTGCCTTTTCCAGCCTGGAGTCCTGGTTCATTAGGTGGGGTGAAATCATACACACCAGGGGGGGGGGGCTTTGCTCCTTGAAAAGAGAGGGGGTGGCGCAGGATCGGGGCCGGCAAGTCAGAGTGGCTTTCTCTTTGACTCCGCATGTTGTAAGTGGGCTGGCTAAGTCAGCCGCGGGGGAATAGCTCTCAGAACATGCTCAGATGCCCTGGACTGGGCGAAACAGCAGGAGCTTTTCCGTTTGGAAAAATCGGAAATAAGGCAGACCATGACGGGGGGGGGCTAAATGGGGGACAGTAAGGACACTCTTCCTTCTCTCAGCTATTTACTGTATAGAATCACAGAATTTGCAAAACATCAAACCTATGGTTATGTAAAATAACTCATAAAACAAACAGAAGACGACACCTTCACCCCGGTATGGTCCCCCTTCATCGCACACACAGCCCAGCAAGACAATGATAAAAATCTACCGACAGCATACAAATCAATATGGCTAACCTGATCCAAAACACCCACCCACCCCACTCACACAGGAAACCAAAGACCACCACAGCCAACCACAAATGAACAATCAAACCCTACGCCAATCGTGACCTCTCACCGCCAAAGAAACACAAGCGAGCAACAGAGAACCAACACAAGCGACGCTGATACCAAATCCTACATATATTAAGGAAAGTAGAAACATCATCTCCCCATCCCACCCACTTCCTCCCCCCCCCCCTCCCTAATGTCTCAACAACTAAAATTGATCTGTAAAAATGTTTTATGGAAAAATACAAGAGACACTACACACACTTTGTAAACCAAGAAAATCTTTAATAAAAAAAGAACAAAAAATAACTCATAAAGTCCAACGGAAAAAGCAGAAGAACCAGTGGATCAGTTCATTCTGTAATAAATTAATGCATAAGGTCCATACATGTGCTAGTGTCTATTTCACCTGTGTCTTTTCATAAAGTGCAGACAACCCACATGAAGGGTTGTTACAGTTCCACAGAATCCTTTCACAGTCTTAAAACAAGGAATTCTGGAATATTGACCTTGTTTCGCCGTCGTGGGCTTCATCGGTTGTACAAGTTCTGGGTAATGCAAATAAATACAGTGTCGTAGTCTCACACATTTCTACAGGAGGAATAATATAAATACCATAAACAACTGTACATACCATATGTGATGTAACAAGATAGTGGATCTTATGGCATAGTAGAAATAATCATAACAATAATTTATTATTTGTACCCCCCTCCCCGCCCATCTGTCCGGGTTTCCCCAGCCACTCTGGGCGGCTTCCAACAGATATTAGGATACACAGATTAAAAACTTCCCTAAACAGCAGCTGTTACAATGTATTGATTATCGTTTATAGAATCATAGAATGGCAGAGTTGGAAAGGGATCAAACAGTCATCTAGTCCAGCCCCCTGGGATGTTTTGATGTTGTCGCCCGATCCGGGGTCTCAGGGTGATGGGCAGCTAATAAATTCATTGTTATTATCCTAGAATCCTAGAGCTGGAAGAGACCCCAAGGGCCATCCAGTCCAACCCCCTGCCAAGCAGGAAACACCATCAAAGCATTCCTGACAGATGGCTGTCAAGCCTCCGCTTCAAGACCTCCAAAGAAGGAGACTCCACCACACTCCTTGGCAGCAAATTCCACTGTCCAACAGCTCTTACTGTCAGGAAGTTCTTCCTAATGTTTAGGTGGAATCTTCTTTCTTGTAGTTTGAATCCATTGCCCCGTGTCCGCTTCTCTGGAGCAGCAGAAAACAACCTTTCTCCCTCCTCTATAGGACATCCTTTTATACATTTGAACATGGCTATCATATCCCCCCTTAACCTTCTCTTCTCCAGGCTAAACATTCCCAGCTCCCTAAGCCGTTCCTCATAAGGCATTGTTTCCAGGCCTTGGACCATTTCGGTTGCCCTCTTCTGGACACGTTCCAGCTTGTCAGTATCCTTCTTGAACTGGGGTGCCCAGAACTGGACACAGTATTCCAGGTGAGGTCTGACCAGAGCGGAATACAGTGGTTCTATTACTTCCCTTGATCTAGTTGCTATACTCCCATTGATGCAGCCCAGAATTGCATTGGCTTTTTTAGCTGCTGCCTCACACTGTTGACTCATGTCAAGTTTATTGTCTACCAAGACTCCTAGATCCTTTTCACATGTACTGCTCTCAAGCCAGGTGTCACCCATCCTGTATTTGTGCCTTTCATTTTTTTTGTCAAAGTGTAGTACTTTACATTTCTCTGTGTTAAAATTCACCTTCTTTGCTCTGGCCCAGTTCTCTAATTTGTTAAGGTCATTTTGAAGTGTGATCCTGTCCTCTGGGGTATTAGCCACCCCTCCCAATTTGGTGTCACCTGCAAACTTGATCAGGATGCCCTCAATCCCATCATCCAAGTCCTTGATGAAGATGTTGAATAAGACTGGGCCCAAGACAGAACCCTGTGGCACCCCACTAGTCACTTCTCTCCAGGATGAAGAGGAGCCATTAATGAGCACCCTTTGGGTTCGGTCATTCAGCCAAATTATGAATTTGTTATTTATTTGTTTGTTCATGCCTCCCACAAGGTTGGTCACCTAACCAGTCCAATCTGCTAGGACCGCACCATTTCCCCTTCCCTGATGTCACATTCCTCCAAAATCCCTCCAAAAGCCAGGCGCTTTCCATGAAAATGCCCCCCCCCCCGGCCAGCTGGAAAGCAGAAGCAAAAGATTTGGGTAGAGCAACATGTTTTTGAAATTCTCTTAACCGTTTTTCTCTAATTAACCAGGATCCCTTCTCTCCGCAAACATTATCTTCAAAGAGGGCAATTTGCTTAGCTTCGTTGGGGGGGGGGGAGGGAGGGAAAGAAAATCCCATTTGCAAAGTTAATGGAAGTTTACGCTTGAGAGGGGCAAATTGTTGCCTGGGCTGACACCCAGGCCATTACCGCAAACAAGAGAGCGTTCCCTAAATGTGGAGGGGGGGGTTCTAAAATGAGAGGTGAAAAATTAGAATATCGTGGAAAGGTTCATTTCTTTCAGTAATTCAACTTAAACGGTGAAACTAATATATGAGATAGACTCATGACATGCAAAGCGAGATATGTCAAGCCTTTATTTGTTATAATTGTGATGATTATGGCGTACAGCTGATGAGAACCCCAAATTAACAATCTCAACTTTGGGGTTTTCATCAGCTGTGCGCCATAATCATCACAATTATAACAAGCAAAGGCTTGACATATCTCGCTTTGCATGTCGTGAGTCTATCTCATATATTAAACTCCAGAAGCTAATGAAAACAATTGCTTACATAAATGGACTTTTCCAAGATATTCTAATTTTTTGAGTTTCACCTGTACGTTAGGAGACTATTCCTTAAGGGCGATAGCTCCTTCTAGTCTCTTGGCTGGAGGCCAAGAAAGCGTCTTGCCTAAGCACATGTTGCTCCGTTGAAAGAGAGTCGAAAAGAGAGAGAAATGGTGGCTAGCCTGTGGTTTTGTCTTTACCTGCGCAGGTGAAGCCACTCCCACCTCTAGTTATGCAAAGGAAGTCTGTCCCAGCTCAGGAGAAACAGACACCCCCTTTCTATGTCCACTCTAGGGGTGTTGAACTTGACTGCTCCCGTGTTTCACATCCCGCAATAAGGAATGTGTGATGGGCATTTGAACAGAGGAGACCCACGAAGAAAGGAGGTGAGCCCCTGCACCACAGATATCATGGCCCTTGTGGTCTCTTCCAGCTCTATGATTCTATGATTCTATGAAGACAGGAGTGGCTGGTGTGCTCTGGTCCATGGGGTCATGAAGAATTGGACATGACTAAAATGATCCAAATGAGCGCAAAATATGGTCTGAAGCTCAACATCCAAAAAACTAAGATCATGGCCACTGTTCCCATCGGCAAATAGAAATAGAAGGGGAAGAAATGGAGGCAGTGAGAGATTTTACTTTCTTGGGCTCCGTGATCACTGCAGATGGTGACAGCAGTCACGAAATTAAGAGACGCCTGCTTCTTGGGAGGAAAGCAATGACAAACCTAGACAGCATCTTAAAAAGCAGAGACATCACCTTGCCGACAAAGGTCCGTATAGTTAAAGCTATGGTTTTCCCAGTAGTGATGTATGGAAGTGAGAGCTGGACCATAAAGAAGGCTGATCGCCGAAGAATTGATGCTTTTGAATTCTGGTGCTGGAGGAGACTCTTGAGAGTCCCATGGACTGCAAGAAGATCAAACCGATCCATTCTCAAAGAAATCAGCCCTGAGTGCTCACTGGAAGGACAGATCCTGAAGCTGAGGCTCCAGTACTTTGGCCACCTCATGAGAAGAGAAGACTCCCTAGAAAAGACCCTGATGTTGGGAAAGATGGAGGGCACAAGGAGAAGGAGACGACAGAGGATGAGATGGTTGGACAGTGTTCTCGAAGCTACTAACATGAGTTTGGCCAAATTGCGAGAGGCAGTGAAGGATAGGCGTGCCTGGCGTGCTCTGGTCCATGGGGTCACGAAGAGTCGGACACGACTGAACAACAACAACAACAAAATGATCCAGAGCTCAGCCCTGAAAAACATCCCAGACCTCCTTTCAGAATAGATTAACAACCAAATTCTATCAAGATCTGCTTTGCACGAGCCCCTAAAACAGAAGTCGACGATTTATTTGTGTTCAATTCCGCTTGCAAGGCAATGGGGTAGGGGGAATGAGGCTGTCTCAGGCTAAACAAATACCTCCTCTGCCTCCTCGGATGATTAAATATCTCAAAACTTAATTAAAGAGAGTTTGGGGGATTTTCGGTTTTGCGTTTTAAAAAGCAGGAGGTGGGTGGGTGAGGAGAGGACACCGTGCAGCCTTTGAACAGCACAAAGAGCTCAGGAGGCCTTCAGCCGTCAGTGCCGGGTCACCGGCAGCGGAGGCAAAGGCTGGCGTGAGATGGGCCGGTGGGATCTGGGATTGGCATGGATCAGGAAGCAGCTGGGCAGAGGCTGGGTCATTGGACGGTCAGGGATTCTTCCAAAGGGAGCAAGAGGCAAGGCGAGGAGGCAGCAGATCAGCGGGGGGAGCCAGTTGCCTGGCGGCGGATGCAAGCAGGAAATATGGAAAGCAAGCTGGCAGGAACATCAAAGGAAAACCCTGCTGGAGAAAGTCAAAGGTCTACCTCATAGAATCACAGAATCCAAGAATTGTCGAGATGGAAGGGACCTCTGAGGGTCATCTAGCCCAACCCCCTGCAATGCAGGAATATGCAGCTGTCCCATATGTGGGAATGTTTCGGGATGCAGGAGAGGATATATTGTTTAAGATATCCTATTCCAACTTGGTCCATGGGGTCACGAAGAGTCGGACACGACTGAACGACTGAACAACAACAACATTCCAACTTGTGTTTACAAGTCCCAGAAATTAGCAGAGTTCTCATTCCCCTTTTTAAACACACACATGCAGCAGATAGCTTGCTCAGGTTTGTTAAAACCTCTGTAATAAACGTCCTGGTATTTTCCCCATTAATCCCTCTCAAAATAAGACACTACACAGTCTTCTATAAAAGTATAAAAAGAGTTTACTCACGAGAAATCATCTGTTCACAATTGGATCCCAGATGGCAGACTTAAACTTAGTAAAAGTAACTGTTACTCAGGAGACTGTTCCATAAGGGAAAACAGCTCCTTTGTCCTCCCTTGGCTGGATCTTGGCAGTATAGCTTCCTTGAGAACATCGTCAAAAAAGAGAGAGAGATGGAGTCTCGCCCCTGTGCTTTTGTGTTAACCTGCCCAGGTGAGACCACACCCATCTCCAGTTGTTGTTGTTCAGTTCTTCAGTCGTGTCCGACTCTTCGTGACCCCATGGACCAGAGCACTCCAGGCACCCCTATCCTCCACTGTCTCCCACAGTTTGGCCAAACTCATGCCAGTCACTTCGAGAACACTGTCCAACCATCTCATCCTCTGTCGTCCCCTTCTCCTTGTGCCCTCCATCTGTCCCAACATCAGGGTCTTTTCTAGGGAGTCTTCTCTTCTCATGAGGTGGCCAAAGTCTTGGAGCCTCAGCTTCAGGATCTGTCCTTCCAGTGAGCACTCAGGGCTGATTTCTTTGTTGTTGTTGTTCAGTCGTTCAGTCGTGTCCGACTCTTTGTGACCCCATGGACCAGAGCACACCAGGCACGCCTATCCTTCACTGCCTCTCGCAGTTTGGCCAAACTCATGTTGGTAGCTTCGAGAACACTGTCCAACCATCTCATCCTCTGTCGTCCCCTTCTCCTTGTGCCCTCCATCTTTCCCAACATCAGGGTCTTTTCTAGGGAGTCTTCTCTTCTCATGAGGTGGCCAAAGTACTGGAGCCTCAACTTCAGGATCTGTCCTTCTAGTGAGCTCTCAGGGCTGATTTCTTTAAGGATGGATGTGTTTGATCTTCTTGCAGTCCATGGGACTCTCAAGAGTCTCCCCCAGCACCAGAATTCAAAAGCATCAATTCTTCGGCGATCAGCCTTCTTTATGGTCCAGCTCTCACTTCCATACATCACTACTGGGAAAACCATAGCTTTAACTAGACGGACCTTTGTCGGCAAGGTGATGTCTTTGCTTTTTAAGATGCTGTCTAGGTTTGTCATTGCTTTTCTCCCAAGAAGCAGACGTCTTTTAATTTCATGACTGCTGTCACCATCTGCAGTGATCATGGAACCCAAGAAAGTGAAATCTCTCACTGCCTCCATTTCTTCCCCTTCTATTTGCCAGGAGGTGATGGGACCAGTGGCCATGTTTAGATATACATTTCCCAAAAAAAAACCTGAAGCCCTTTTTCTGGGTTTGATGGGCAATGAAATTGCAAAGGTAGATCAAAGACTATTTATGTATGGCACCGTGGTGGCGAGAACTTGGTTGTCCCAAAACTAGTAGAAGTTACAAGAGATACCTACTATTGCGGAGTGGCAGACAAAAAGATGGAATATGCAGAAATGGCCAGACTGACTTGCAGAATCCGAGACCAAGATGACTTGAAATTCCAGAGAGATTGGAGTAAATTTACTATTTATTTAAATGATAATTGCAAAAATTTGAAGACACTAGCGGGATTGAAATAAATCAGGCATGTCCCACAGGTAGATCATGATCTACTGGTAGATCCTGGGGTGTTCCTGGTAGATCCTTGCTGATCTCTGGCCCCTCAGCGATCTCCTTACAAAAAAGCAAAAAAACAACAACCCAACTTTGCGTTCCTAAAAAAAAAGCTCCACATCTTTGGTTTTCTACAAAAAGCTCAACAACTTTGGGTAGATCACTGCCAGTCTATTTACACTGTGAGTAGATCACAGCCTATTGGGAGTTGGACGTCTCTGAAATAAATCATGGATAGGCAAACTAAGGCCCGGGGGCCGAATCCAGCCCAATCGCCTTCTCAATCCGGCCCGTGGATGGTCCAGGAATCAGCGTGTTTTTACATGAGTAGAATGTGTGCTTTTATTTAAAATGCATCTCTGGGTTATTTGTGGGGCCCGCTTGGTGTTTTTACATGAGCAGAATGTGTCCTTTTATTTAAAATGCATCTCTGGGTTATTTGTGGGGCCTGCCTGGTGTTTTTACATGAGTAGAATGTGTGCTTTTATTTAAAATGCATCTCTGGGTTATTTGTGGGGCCTGCCTGGTGTTTTTACATGAGTAGAATGTGTGCTTTTATTTAAAATGCATCTCTGGGTTATTTGTGGGGCCTGCCTGGTGTTTTCACATGAGTAGAATGTGTCCTTTTATTTAAAATGCATCTCTGGGTTATTTGTGGGGCCTGCCTGGTGTTTTCACATGAGTAGAATGTGTCCTTTTATTTAAAATGCATCGCTGGGTTATTTGTGGGGCCTGCCTGGTGTTTTTGCATGAGTAGAATGTGTCCTTTTATTTAAAATGCATCTCTGGGTTATTTGTGGGGCCTGCCTGGTGTTTTGACATGAGTAGAATGTGTCCTTTTATTTAAAATGCATCGCTGGGTTATTTGTGGGGCCTGCCTGGTGTTTTCACATGAGTAGAATGTGTCCTTTTATTTAAAATGCATCTCTGGGTTATTTGTGGGGCCTGCCTGGTGTTTGTACTTGAGTAGAATGTGTCCTTTTATTTAAAATGCATCTCTGGGTTATTTGTGGGGCACAGGAATTCGTTCATTTTTTTTTTTTTTTCAAAATATAGTCCGGCCCCCCACATCGTCTGAGGGGACAGTGGACCGGCCCACGGCTGGAAAACAGTTGCTGACCCCTGAAATAAATCCTACAATGTGAACTATAGATAAAGATTAAAAGTGCGTGATTGGATTGAAATAAATTACCTGTTGAAGGGAGGGAGGGGGGGAGTAAAAAGCTGGGCAGAGCTGATGGTTGTATTGTTAGTTATTGTATTGTTGAAAGATGTTTAAGGAAGAAAAGAATAAAAGAAAATTATTTTTAAAAAAGTAAAGAAACGACATCAACGATATTCCAGGGGGTGGGGGGGGGCATCTCTTGGGTACACCCTAGACCAAAAACACTGCAAATCTGCCCGGCTTGCCTTTAATCTTTGGAAATGCTCTCCGAGCCGTCCCAGCCAATAAAAAGTCTTAGCGGGGGGAAAAATCTCTCTCCTAACAGGGGAAGGTTTTATATCGACTGCGTCTGGCTGACATTTTGCATGGATCGTTAGCTGGTGGATAGAGATGTTTCTGCAGCAGTAACGGAGGACATGCCACAGTTAAAACTCGCGGAGAACAAAGAGGTTTCAGGGAAACGAGAAAGTGCAGGGGAGTCGCGGCGGGGCGATGGGGGCGGTACAGGTAGGTGTAAGAATAATAAACTAGTGCATGGGTAGGCAAACTAGGCCCAGGGGCCAGATCCGGCCCAATCACCTTCTAAATCTGGTCCAGGAATCAGAGTGTTTTTACATGAGTAGAATATGTGTTTTTATTTTAAAGTGCATCTCTGGGTTATTTGTGGGGCATAGGAATTTGTTCATTATTATTTTTTCAAAATATACTCCGGCACCCCCACAAGGTCTGAGGGACAGTGGACCGGCCCCCTGAGGGACAGTGGACCGGTCCCCTGCTGGAAAAGTTTGCTAACCCCTGGACTAGTGCAGCCTTTTGGAAAAGTTCGGAATGCTTCCGCTCTCATGCGAACAGTTCCTCTCCTGACCTGACAGAGTGAAAAAGAGGGAGAGAGAAAATGAGAGAGAGAGAGACTGCCTGGATCTTCTCAGCCCGAGCTAAAATCCACAGTCAAGATCTCATTTGTGAGAGAACACCTGTGAACAAATGCTCTGCTGCCGGACCGAGCTTTCCTGGCGGCTCCGAAATCTCCCAGCCACGCCGAGATGCCATGAGACTCGTTTTCCATTTTCACCTTCAAGCGGTCCCACCAATGTGCAAGAATCAGAAACATAAAGTGGGCAGTCATTTTGCGTCGCTCGAGGCAGAGGAACTGAGAGAGGAGCTGAACCGTTCTTGGAATCATGGAATTGTTGAGCTGGATGGGATCTCAGGGGCCATCTAGTCCACCCCTGCTTGCGATGCAGGAATCTCATCCATGACAGACAGTGTTCAAAACTCCCATTGTTCCAGGCACATTTTGTGACAGGGTATTTCATCAGGGGGAGCAGTTTCTGAGTTTTGGGCACGGTGCTGCACCTAAGATTTCAAATTAAATCTGCAGAGTGGAAGGAAATGGGGAGTCTATTTTCTGCCTCCCCACTTCCAGCTACTCTCTGAAGACTGGAGAAGAGACCCTCTTAAGAATATTAGGGGGGTGGGCAGGGGAAGGACTAGACCATGTGAAAAATGGAGATAATATTTTAGCTGCAGTTCATTCATTTTCAGCCTTGCATTCTTGCTATAAAAAAGCATGCCTAGACATTGCGTTGTTGCGCCCACAATCTAGGTTTAAGGTGCCATTTAGCTCCTAGATTTCATATCTCAGTTTCTAACACTGATGACAGATGACCATCCAACCTCTGCTTAAAAACCTCCAAGGAAGGAGAGTTCACCACCTCCCAAGAAAGACCGTGCCAATAACAGCTCTTGCTGTCAGAAAATTCTTCCTGGTGTTGAGTCGCAATCTCCTTTCCTGTACTTGAAGCCATTGGTTCGAGTCCTACCCTCCGGAGCAGGAGAAAACAAGCTTCCTCTATCTCCCATGGCAGGAACAGCCCTTGAGATATTTGAAGGTGGCTAAAACAGAGACATCACTTTGCCAACAAAGGTCCTTATAGTTCAAGCTATGGTTTTCCCAGTAGTGATGTACGGAAGTGAGAGCTGGACCATAAAGAAGGCTGATCGCTGAAGAATGGATGCTTTTGAATTCTGGTGCTGGAGGAGACTCTTGAGAGTCCCATGGACTGCAAGAAGAGAATCCCATGGGCCCGGGACAGAACCCTATTTGTCACCCCATTCTTCACTTTTCCCCAGGATGATGAGGAACCATTAAGGACCAGCTACAAATCTGCTTAACCATAACCTCATCCAGTCCACATTTTACCAGCTTTTCTGCAATATCATGGGGGACTTAAAATGTAGGGGGGGGGAAATGCTTAGGAGCTGGAGGCAGGGGCATAGCAAGGGGGCGGTGGGCGGGCCGCCCCGGGTTCCATAATGGAGGGGGTGATAAATTATCAAGGAACCATTTATTTATTTTTTGGAAAAAAAATTCTGATTTTTTTTTAATGCCTGCTCCGAAGGTCTTATCTTACTATACTAGGGATTATATAGCTATATATGAAATTTCATGCATATCAGTTAATATCTTGACCCTCCTCCACCAAAATCGCTGTTCACTTGGCTGTTTTCCTATGTCGGAAGGCTGAAATTTCAGTTCAGTGGAGCACTTACTGTTCCCAACCCTAACACTGCGGAAAGCCATCTAATTGGACTTTAATTTGATTTTGAGATGTTTTTGGGAGGTAATTTAATGATTGTTTGATTTTATACCAATGTTATGTATCTGATGTTAGCCACCCTGAGACCGACTTCAGCCGGGGAGGGCGGGATATAAATAAAAGTTTTTTATGATTATTACTTGTTATTATTCCTTTGTAAGAAAATATGAAATAACGTAAAACCATTTTTGCGGGGGGGGGATCAATGGGGGAGTTGACAAGAAATTTTCTGCACCGGGTTCCACCTGACCTTCCCATGCCTCTGGGGAGGGGTGACAAAAAATTTTTTTGCCCCCGGGTACCAATTTACCTTGCTACGCCCCTGGCTGGAGGGGTGATAAGGAAGGCAGGGGGTCTGAAATAACCCATCAGATCTTTGGCAGAGGGGGCCACTCATTAAAATACTCCTTTAAGAAGGAGGGTGAAATAATACCAGCTTGGAAGAATTTATGCCGATAAAGTACTTTTCTACTTTTTTGCATAATTGGCCCTCAGTGCATGTGTCGATTGCAGGATTTGTACCGTTCAGCCACTTCAGAGCACTTTCCTTACCTAGGCATTTAAAAAATAAATATATGAAAACACACACACACACACACACCAAAAAAACACAACGCCCCCCAAAACTCTTCCCTTGCACATGACAAATATGTGCTTGGGCACACACACACACGGAAAGCAAAACCATTTACTTAATCACAAGCTTGCGAAGAAGAGTCTCCCAGATGTGCCCCATTATCTATGGGGTTAATTCATTCCAGTGAACAAGGCCATGGAGAAGAAGGCGGAGGTTGTTGCCCATTTATGCTTACAGGAGTTGAAGGTGCTCATTAAATCTATTTGCACTATAAATTGAAATCCACAGGAGCTCTCCCTGGTCCTGAAACCTTCAATAATAAGAGCTCTTTAATTTGCCGGGGGTTTGGGGGGGGGGAGCAGGTGAAGAGGAGGGGCAACAGTTTCTTGGCCAGTGAAAATTTGGAGGGGGAAAAAAACCCTGAGGTTTAGAGGGAGAGTTTCTCTCCATGGCCCTACTTTCAATGCTGAGGTTTTGCCACGGGTTCGAAATCCACCCCTTTCCCCAAGCGTTTTAAAAAGAATTGATTGTGTTCGTTGTTGGTGATTGTTGGTCCTGTACTTTATGATTTCACGTTCTTGTGATGCTTTAGCAAGAACGTCAAAAATTGCTTTGCAGGATCAGGCCAGTGGCCCACAGATCCCAGTATCCTGTTCTCACAGTGGCCAGACAGGTACTCCAGTGAGAGATCCATATGAAGGTCTTGAGTGAGACAGGATGCCTCCACATTTGCGAGTCCCAACAGCTCGCATTCGGTGGAATATAGCTTCCGACAGGGCAGGGAGAACTCCACAGTTTAAGAAGGATGTTGACAAGCTGGACCGTGTGCAGAGGAGGGCTACAAAGAGGAAGAAGGGTCTGGAAACCAAGCCTTACGAGGAATGGTTGAGGAAATTGAGTTGGGTAAGCTTAGTAAAGAGGAGACCGAGAGGAGATATGATGTTGTTGTTTAGTTGTTTAGTTGCGTCCAACTCTCTGTGACCCCATGGACCAGAGCACGCCAGGCACTCCTATCTTCCCCTGCCTCCCGCAATTTGATCAGACTCATGTTGGTAGCTTTGAGAACACTGTCCAACCATCTCATCCTCTGTCGTCCCCTTCTCCTTGTGCCCTCCATCTTTCCCAACATCTGGGTCTTTTCCAGGGAGTCTTCTCTTCTCATGAGGTGGCCAAAGTCTTGGAGTGTCAGCTTCAGGATCTGTCCTTCCAGTGAGCACTCAGGGCTGATTTCCCTAAGGATGGATAGGTTTGATCTTCTTGCAGTCCATGGGACTCTCAAGAGTCTCCTCCAGCACCAGAATTCAAAAGCATCAATTCTTCGGCGATCAGCCTTCTTTATGGTCCAGCTCTCACTTCCATACATTACTACTGGGAAAACCATAGCTTTAACTATACGGACCTTTGTCGGCAAGGTGATGTCTCTGCTTTTTAAGATGCTGTCGAGGTTTGTCATCGCTTTTCTCCCAAGAAGCAGGCATCTTCTAATTTCATGACTGTTGTCACCATTTGCTCCCCTAGTGGGCATCTGGTCAGCCATAGTGAGATCAGGATATTGAACTAGATGGGCTATTGGCCTCATCCAGCGGGCATCTGGTCAGCCATGGTGAGATCAGGATATTGGACTAGATGGGCTATTGGCCTCATCCAGCGGGCATCTGGTCAGCCATGGTGAGATCAGGATATTGGACTAGATGGGCTATTGGCCTCATCCAGCGGTCAGCAGCTTCTGATGTTCTTATGGAACCTCCAGGTTCAGAGGCAGTCTATCTTGATCCCTAGGTTCTGAGAGGTATTTGTCCACCATGAGAACAGGAGGCTGGTCTGATGGACCCGCTTTGGCCTGATCCTGAAGGCTCTTCTTAATTTCTCTCTGCTTCCCATTTCTCCAAGCCCCAAGCTGTCTGGGTTTTGACACGGCTGTGATACATTTTTTAAAACTCCTCATGAAAATTCATCAGCGTTTTAGTGTGAATTTCTTCTAATCTGCACACGCTCCGATGCAATTTAGCCTCTTAAGGCACATTTTTACAAAGCAATCTTGCCTAATATGATGCACTTTTGTAGGTTATTTTCACTAAAAGAGGACTTCCAGCTGCGCATTCTTGGAAGCAGCAAAAAAGAAAAAGGAGTCTCTACTACAACTGTCCACTTGTCAGAGCTTTAGCCTTCTTTAAAATGTATTCGTCATATTTGTATTTTCAATTAACTTATGCAGGGGTCAGCAAACTTTTTCAGCAGGGGGCCGGTCCTCTGTCTCTCAGACCTTGTGGGGGGCCGGACTATATTTTAGGGGAAAAAATGAACCAATTCCTATGCCCCACAAATAACCCAGAGATGCATTTTGAATAAAAGGACACATTCTACTCATGGAAAAACACGCTGATTTCCGGACCATCTGCGGGTCGAGTTTAGAAGGCGATTGGGCCGCATCCAGCCCCTGGGCCTTAGTTTGGGGACCCCTGATCTTATGTGTAAATAGCCTTGACGGTGGTTTGGAAGGCACCTAACAGATCAATGGCAATAATAACAACTCCATCTTTATTATTTTAACATTTATTGCAGAAAATTTACACACTGCTTCATTGTTCAAAAACCTCAAAGTGGATTACAAAAAAGTAAAGCCATGGCATCACCAATAAGAGGAATTAATGACAATAATCTAAGACCCTTATATATAGTGAGAGGGTGGGGAGGGGTATTACTCAGAAGGGTGGTGGGAATGGGTTTTTGGCTGATGGGTGTGGGAAACCTGTTGACGACTGTTAACGACTGCAATTGGTCTTTCAGGAAAAAGCAATGGGTCATCTCAATTGCAGTCGTTAACAGTCGTCAACAGGTTTTCCACACCTATCAGCCAATCACCCATTAATAATAATAATAATAATAATAATAATAATAATAATTAATAACAATTTATTATTTGTACCCCACCCATTTGGCTGAGCTTCCCCAGCCACTCTGGGCGGCACCCAAACCAATGTTAAAACAATACAGCATTAGATATTAAAAACGTCCCTAAACAGGGCTGCCTTCAGGTGTCTCTTAAAAATAGGATAGCTGCTTATTTCCTTGACATCTGATAGAAGGATGTTCCACAGGATGGGTGCCACTACCGAGAAGGCCCTCTGCCTGGTTCCCTGTAACCTCACCTCTCGTAATGAGGGAACTACCAGAAGGCCCTCGGCGCTGGATCTCAGTGTCCGGGCTGAACGATGGGGATGGAAACGCTCCTTCAGGTATACAGGACCGAGGCCGTTTAGGGCTTCCCCTTTTCTTGCGAGGAATCCTATTCGGAATAAGGGAATTTCCCTTTAAAAAAGGGGAAAGTTGACAGCTATCCACCCGTTCCCACCCCCCTTCTGAGTAATACCCCTCCCCACTCTCTCAATAATAAGGGTCTGGTGACTTCTGTTTCAGTGTATCTGAAGAAGTGTGCATGCACACGAAAGCTGATACCAAGAACAAACTCAGTTGGTCTCTAAGGTGCTACTGCCCACCTGGCAGTTCGAAAGCACATCAAAGTGCAAGTAGATAAATAGGGACCGCTCCAGCGGGAAGGTAAACAGCGTTTCCGTGCGCTGCTCTGGTTTTGCCAGCAGCGGCTTAGTCATGCTGGCCACATGACTCGGAAGCTGTCTGCGGACAAACGCCGGCTCCCTTGGCCTATAAAGCGAGATGAGCGCCGCAACCCCAGAGTCGGACACGACTGGACCTGATGGTCAGGGGTCCCTTTACCTTTTACCTTTAAGGTGCTACTGGAAGGAATTTTTTTATTTTTCATTTTTGTTTAAGCTGCTATATAGACTTTTGAAATTTCCCACCCTGCAGCTCAAGACCACCACCCCCAAACATCATGCATACATCACAGAAGGAGGCGGTCTACAGCAGAAATCCTGTCTGCCAGGATACCTGATAATGGTCACTGATTGCTTTCCTTGGCAGCCTGGCCATTGTTTTGTGATGGTAAATACTTTAATTCCTGAATCCCGGTCACAGGCTCACCCTATTCATACACAAAGATGCCCTAAGCACAGGTAAGCAAAAGACAATGGAGAGGTTTTCCCATTTCCTTCCTCCTTGCAGAGGAATATTTGAGGTCAATTTGAGAGTCAAAATGACTTCAGGATTGCTCTCCTGTGGGGACTCGGATGGCGCTGTGGGTTAAACCACAGAGCCTAGGGCTTGCTGATCAGAAGGTCGGCGGTTCGAATCCCCATGACGGGGTGAGCTCCCATTGCTCGGTCCCTGCTCCTGCCCACCTAGCAGTTCAAAAGCACGTCAAAAGTGCAAGTAGATAAATAGGTACCGCTCCGGCGGGAAGGTAAACGGCGTTTCCGTGCGGTGCTCTGGTTCTCCAGAAGCGGCTTAGTCATGCTGGCCACATGACCTGGAAGCTGTACGCCGGCTCCCTCGGCCAGTAAAGCGAGATGAGCGCCGCAACCCCAGAGTCGGACACGACTGGAACAAAACAAACACGAACGAAGAGAAAAGAAAAAACCCATAGATTTCTCACTCACTAACCCAGCCCCCCACCCCACCCCCACCGCCTCGCATTCTCCTCCGCCCCCCCATTTCCCTCCATTCATTCCCCTCGCCTGGCGGGGTTGTTTTTTCTCTCCCCGCCCACCTCTTTAATCCTTTCTGTGTTGTGTTTGCCGGAGCGTGAGCTGCCTTTCTCTCCGGAATAGGAGGCGGGCGGGAGGGGGAGTGCCCAGAATGTAGCACTACGCACACCGACAACCGCTTTTCTCTCCCGACACCGGAGCTTTCTCCTCCCTCCTCATCGCGCTTTCCTCCTCCACCTCTCTGCAAAACTTACCTGGAGCAGGGAGGCAGCGGAACAGTTTTCAGACCAGATTCCTGGTTTTCTTCAGAGGGGTGGGATTCGTAGAAATGTAGAGTTGGGAAGGGATCCCCGGGGGTCATCTAGTCCAACCCCCTGCAATGCAGGAATCTGTTGCCCAACTTGGGGCTCGAACTCACGACCCTAAGAGTCTCCTGTTCTACCCCACAGGGGTAATGAGGGGTAGCGATTAGAGTCAGGATTCCTGCTTTTCTTCATTGGGGGGGGGGGTCATAGAATCACAGAATTGTAGAGTTGGGAAGGGACCCCCGGGGGTCATCTAGTCCAACCCCCTGCAATGCAGGAATCTGTTGCCCGACTCGGGACTCGAACCCACAACCCTGAGATTAAGAGTCTTCCGTCGTAACGAATGAGCTATGCTAGAGGGGTAGTCAAGAGCTACAGGGCAGAGGGAAGGTTGTGTTCTGAGCTTGGGGGCGGGCGGGTAAACTTCTTGAAAAGTGGTTTACAAAAAAGCATTAGACGTCAGGATTATTAGTAAAAGCAACACATTCAAATAATTATAAGTTAAAAGCCTCCAGTGAGTTGAAAACAAATCAGCATTCTCAATATCTGCGTGGGCTTGTCTAAACAGAGGTGTTTTAAGCAGACACTACAATGAGTTCAGTGAAGATTCCTGCCTGGTGTCAATAGGCAGGGAGTTCCAAAGGTCAAGTTATTACAAATGCGGATACGGTGTTAAGGGCTTTATATACGAATAGGAAAACCTTGAACTCGGCCCGGTATCAAATTGGCAACCAGGGAAGATCTCTGAGGACAGGCGCTATAAGCGGACAAGGTCTCTCTCCTGTCAGCAATCGTGCTGCAGCATTATGCGCTCACTGCAGCTCCCGGACCAAGCGCAAGGGAAGCCCCGCAGACAGCACATTGCGGGAATCCAGCCTCCGCGCACAGTGTGCCCCAGTTTATGCATTCTAGCGCACATCACTCGGCCTTAGAACCGGGTGGGAAGAGTTGGGGAGGGAGGATTTTGAAAGACTGGCTGCGTTTCGGTTGGTAAGGTGTTTCAGAAACAGGTTTGAACTGCGTTGAATTTCACCCCCTGTTTCACACACCATTGCTGTTGATTTGATGGTGCCTGAAAGGGCGGTGGGCTGAAATGGCAAAGTACCAGACTTGGGGTTCAAGTGGCTGTGCCCCTACTCCCAAGTAGACCACCCTAGGGCATGGGGAACCCTGCACCCCTTTCCCCTAGGTGACAAACAAGCCGGTATTGGCAAGAAGAGAGAGAAATATAGGTTTGTTGTTGTTGTTCAGTCGTTCAGTCATGTCCGACTCTTCGTGACCCCATGGACCAGAGCACGCCAGGCACGCCTATCCTTCACTGCCTCTCGCAGTTTGGCCAAACTCATGTTAGTAGCTTCAAGAACACTGTCCAACCATCTCATCCTCTGTCGTCCCCTTCTCCTTGTGCCCTCCATCTTTCCCAACATCAGGGTCTTTTCTAGGGATTCTTCTCTTCTCATGAGGTGGCCAAAGTACTGGAGCCTCAACTTCAGGATCTGTCCTTCTAGTGAGTACTCAAATATAGGTGGCCCCTTGCTAATGAGCTACCCGCTGCTTCTTCTTTGGCGATCCCTCGTAGCCAAGTAAGATTGTCTTCCATAAACACTGTTTTAACAGTGAGTCCGTAAGTGACTGTGAAGGCCAATTCTGGATCCACACGTCCTTCCACAGTGGGGACATGGGTTTCTGGGCGGGAGTTGATCACGGTGTGGATTTGCCAAGCGTGCCTCTTGGCACGTTTCTCCCTTGCGTCCTGAGTTCGAGTGTCTTCCAAGCCCAGGACACCTTTGGTAAAGGCTGTTCTCCAATTGGAGCGCTCGCAGGCCAGTGTTTCCCTGTTGTCAGTGTTTATACTACATTTTTAAAGATTTGCCTTGAGACAGTCTTCAGAATCATAGAATCCTAGAATCCTAGAGTTGGAAGAGACCCCAAGGGCCATCCAGTCCAACCCCCTGCCAAACAGGAAACACCATCAAAGCATTCCTGACAGATGGCTGTCAAGCCTCCGCTTCAAGACCTCCAAAGAAGGAGACTCCACCACACTCCTTGGCAGCAAATTCCACTGTCCAACAGCTCTTACTGTCAGGAAGTTCTTCCTAATGTTTAGGTGGAATCTTCTTTCTTGGAGTTTGAATCCATTGCCCCGTGTCCGCTTCTCTGGAGCAGCAGAAAACAACCTTTTTCCCTCCTCTATATGACATCCTTTTATACATTTGAACATGGCTATCATGTCACCCCTCAACCTTCTCTTCTCCAGGCTAAACATACCCAGCTCCCTAAGCCGTTCCTCCTAAGGCATCATTTCCAGGCCTTTGACCATTTTGGTTGCCCTCCTCTGGACACGTTCCAGCTTGTCAGTATCCTCCTTGAACTGTGGTGCCCAGAACTGGACACAGTATTCCAGGTGAGGTCTGACCAGAGCGGAATACAGTGGTACTATTACTTCCCTTGATCTAGATGCTATACTCCTATTGATGCAGCCCAGAATTGCATTGGCTTTTTTAGCTGCTGCATCACACTGTTGAATCATGTCAAGTTTATGGTCTACCAAGACTCCTAAATCCTTTTCACATATACTGCTCTCAAGCCAGGTGTCACCCATCCTGTACTTGTGCCTTTCATTTTTTTTGCCCAAGTGTAGTACTTTACATTTATCCCTGTTAAAATTCATCTTGTTTGCTTTGGCCCAGTTCTCTAATCTGTTAAGGTCATTTTGAAGTGTGATCCTGTCCTCTGGGGTATTAGCCACCCCTCCCAATTTGGTGTCATCTGCAAACTTGATCAGGATGCCCTCAAGCCCGTCATCCAAGTCATTGGATTAAACCTCTTTTGTTGACCACCAGCATTACGCTTTCCATTTTTAAGTTCGGAATAGAGTAGTCGCTTTGGAAGATGATAATCAGGCATCCGCACAACCCTACTGGGTTGTCGCTGGTGCAGCAGTACTCTCCATCATTGAAGGCTTAAAAAAACCAAGGTTGGATGGCCACCTGCCAAGGATTCTTCAGCTGTGACTCCTGCATTGTAGGGGGTTGGACTAGATGGCCCTTGGGGGTCCCTTCCAACCATTTTGGTCCCTTCCAACCCTTCCAACCATTTTTTTAATTCTAAGAAGGAGCCTGGCACTGCTCCATTTCCCAATGGGCTGTGGCCCAGGCCTGACTGAGCCCAGACTGGAAGACACCGCAGGAACTCAGTAGGGTTCTCCTTTTAATTATTATTGTCTCTCTCCTCCCCGCACCCCGTATCTCTGGCAAGGCAGCCCTTCAGCTCCGCAGGCTTAAGTGGCGCTGCCAGCCAAGCGCTTTCCGCTCAATTAACCCGCAGTTGAAACTCGTGCGCCGGAGACTTCATAAAAGGAGTAAATTATCCGTAGAAGGCTGTCAGTCTCCCCTCGCCGAGGGTAATTTCGGAGCGCAGAGATGGGCCGCCCGAGCGGTAGACCCAGGTCCACCTTCTCGCTGACCCGTCACCACGGCAGTGGGGAAATTGTCCTGGCAGCTTGATGGAGAGACGTTGGGTGGGAAGAATTGTAGAATTGTTGAACTGAAGAGTTGCGAGGGACCCCAGGGGTTCATCTAGTCCAACCCCCTGCAAGAGTGTGCGCGTGCATCTTGGCCTGATCCAGAATTTGGCCCAGAAACACACAAGACAGTCTAGAGGTGGCATGCTCAGGGCGAATTTCAAGCTTCCCAGAACTGTTGGAATATAGACTTATTCTCCGTTCCTGTTTTAAAGCCGTCTGGGTTGGAGGACATCCCTGCCCCCTGTGGGAGGGAATTCCACAGTTTAACTTTTTTTAAAGCTTTCTTTTATCCATCCTGAATCTTCCACCACTGAACTTCATGGAACATCTGTGAATTCCGGCGTTACGTGAGAAGGGAGATAGTTTTCCCAGATTTTACCTTTTGGGGCTCCATGATCACTGCAGATGGTGACAGCAGCCACGAAATTAGAAGACGCCTGCTTCTTGGGAGGAAAGCAATGACAAACCTAGACAGCATCTTAAAGAGCAGAGACATCACCTTGCCGACAAAGGTCCGTATAGTTAAAGCTATGGTTTTCCCAGTAGTAATGTACGGAAGTGAGAGCTGGACCATGAAGAAGGCTGATTGCCGAAGAATGGATGCTTTTGAATTCTGGTGCTGGAGGAGACTCTTGCGAGTCCCATGGACAGCAAGAAGATCAAACCTATCCATTCTGAAGGAAATCAGCCCTGAGTGCTCACTGGAAGGAAAGATCCTGAAGTTGAGGCTCCAGTACTTTGGCCACCTCATGAGAAGAGAAGACTCCCTGGAATAGACCCTGATGTTGGGGAAGATGGAGGGCACAAGGAGAAGGGGACGACAGAGGATGAGATGGCTGGACAGTGTTCTGACCAAACTGCGGGAGGCAGTGGAAGACAGGAGTGCCTGGCATGCTCTGGTGCATGGGGTCACGAAGAGTCGGACACGACTGAACGACTGAACAACAACAGACACTTCTATAATGTCCCCTCTTACCTTTCCTAAGCAGTCCTAATTGCTGCCACTTTCCCCCATAGGAAGCAGGACAAAGAGGGCGAGCTTCCCACCAGTCACTAGTTTAAAGGGACTAAGACACGCCCCTCCCAGACTGACCACATCGGTCGGCCTGCTTGAGACGCGGGAATAATCTACCAATCCCGCAGGGGCTGGGCTCAGCCCCTACGCGCGTGGTCGGGTTGTGACGCCCGCTGTGCTGGCCCCAAGGGTTTGTCCATGAAGCGAGGTCCAAATCCAGTCCTGGGTCTAGGGGTCCAAAGGAGGTCAATCCGGCAGGGAGCGAGGCAGGGAGCAGATCAAGGTCCAAGGCAGGTTCAGGCACAAGGTTGCAGGTTGAGCACACGCTTGCAACTAAGTTGCTCACGCAACTTGGGCTGGGTCTGGCTGGCTTTTATCTGGCCCTACGCTTAGGGCGGTCCCGATCCTCCGGAGACTCGCCTCTCCTCCGGGCCTGGAGGCGAGCACTCCTCCTGCAGACACTTAACTCCCTTCGCCTCTCTGCCCTGAGCCTCTGTAGCTCAGGAGAGGATGGTGGGTTACTGGACCCAGGGGATGCCTCAGCTTCCTCTGAAGAGGCTGGGAGTGGAGCACCTGCAGGCAATGGGTCCTCCCTCCCATCAGGAGCCAGAGCAGACTCTGCTGATGCCTGCACCTGGGGATCCAGCACAGGTGGGGATCCTTCAGGCTCAAGCCCTGGCCCCGGCTCAGCTGGTTCTGGAGGCGGGGAATCCCGTGCAGGCTGGGATCCCTCAGGTTCAGCATCAGAGTCTGACTCCCAGGCCATCACACCATCCCCCCTCCCAGGCCCCCCCCTCAACCGAGGGGCCGGACCAGGCTTGCTGGGGTAAGCTGCATGGAAATCACGGAGGCAGGCAGGTGCGTGGACGTTTTCCGCTGGTTCCCATGAACGATCCTCAGGCCCATACCCCTTCCAGTCGATGAGGTATTGGAGCTTCCCCCTGCGGTATCGTGAGTCGAGAATGCGTTCCACCTCGTACTCAGGCTCCCCCTCAACCAAAACTGGCTGCGGTCGTGGATTGTCTGGGTGGAACTCGTCGGGCGGGGCGACTGGACTAAGTAGGGACCGGTGGAACACTGGGTGAACCTTGAGCGATGGAGGTAACTGGAGGCGAAACGCCACCGGCGACACCTGCGCAGTGATGGTGAATGGGCCGGCAAACCGTGCATCCAGCTTTCGTGAGGGCCGAGAAGGATGCAGGTGACGGGTAGAGAGCCACACCCGATCGCCAACATGGAGTTCTGGCCCCTCCTGACGATGTCGGTCAGCCTGGGCCTTGTATGCGTCCTTGGCCTGGCGCAGTTGCTCCATCAATAATTGTTGCTGGGACTGAAGCTCCTGAAGCCAGTCCGTCACTGCGGGGACCGCGGAAGCTGGCAGCATGTCCGGGAACAAACGAGGATGGTAGCCGTAGGAGGCCTGGAACGGGGTCTGCTGGGTGGAGGCGTTCACTGCATTGTTGTAGGCGAACTCCGCCAATGGCAAGTGATCGACCCAGTCATCCTGCTGGAAACTGCAGTAACACCGGAGGTACTGCTCCAGCACCGCATTTGCCCGTTCCGTCTGGCCATCGGTCTGCGGGTGGTGGGCCGAAGATAGACAGACCTCCGTCCCAAGGGTCTGGTGCAGGGCTCGCCAGAAGTGGGATGTGAACTGGACGCCGCGGTCAGAAACCACACGCTCGGGCAGGCCATGCAGGCGGAAGATGTGCTGCAAGTACAGTTGAGCCGTTTCCTTAGCTGTGGGTATGGACGGGCAGGGGGCACAGTGCACCATCTTAGTGAAATGGTCCGTGAAAACCAGGAGGCAGGTACAGTGACGAGATGGGGGCAAGTCCACCACAAAGTCCAGCGAGACCGTGTGCCAGGGACGCGGTGGGACTGGTAATGGCTGGAGCAGACCGGGGGGTCGCCCGGTAGGACCCTTGGCCCGCCGGCAGACATCGCAACCAGCAACATAGCGTGCCACATCAGCCTTCAGGCGGGGCCACCAGAACTCCCGGCTTACCAGATGGGTGGTCCGGTACCGCCCAAAGTGCCCTGCTGCTGGGGCATCGTGGGACATCTGGAGAACCTCAGCCCGCAATGGTCCTGGTGGGATGTATAGACGACCCTGGTGCAGCAGTAGGCCCTGGTGCAGGGCCAGCCCCGGATATCGAGGGCATGACCCGTCAGACAGTTCCCGGAGCCGTTCCTGTGCCCAAGCGTCGACCCGTTGCTGTTCTCGCACCCGAGCCTGCAGCGGCTTGGCCTCCTGAGTGGCCAGGAATGCGGCTGGTGGTAAGATAGTCGTCGGTACTGCCTGCTGTACAGTGTCTGCGACGTCCTCAGGTTTCCGGGACAGGGCATCCGCTTTCCGGTTTTGGGAGCTAGGGATGTAGCGGATCCGGAACTGGAACCGGGAGAAAAACAGCGCCCACCGGATCTGCCTTTGGTTCAACTTGCGGGTGGTCTGGAGGTACTCCACATTCCGGTGGTCCGTTCTCACTTCCACCGGGTGTCGTGCCCCCTCAAGATGATGGCGCCAGACCTCAAAGGCCACCTTGATGGCCAGTAGTTCCCGCTCCCACACGGTATAGTTACGCTCCGCCGGAAGGAGCTGCCGGGAGTAGTAAGCGCAGGGTAACAGTGGCGCATCGGGTCCGTGTTGCTGAGACAGGATGGCACCGAGAGCCGTACTGGAGGCATCAGTCTCCACCACGAAGGGACGAGAGGGATCAGGATGCTGTAAAATCGGCGCCCTCTGGAAACAGGCTTTCAACCCCTGAAATGCCACTTCAGCCTCCTCATCCCAGGAGAAGGGTGTCTTGGGGCGCAGCAGTCGGGTTAATGGGGTGGTGCGATGAGCATAATCTGCAATGAAGGTCCGGTAATAGTTGGCGAACCCTAAGAACCGCTGTAAGTCCTTGCGGTTCCGGGGCGCTGCCCACTCTCGAACCGCAGCCACCTTCCCAGGGTCCATCTGCACCCCGTCAGGGGAGAGTCGGTGTCCAAGGAAGTCTACTGACCGCTGGTGGAACTCGCACTTGCTGAGCTTGGCGTACAGTCGGTGCTCCCGCAAGCGCTGCAACACGGACCGAACATGACTCTCGTGACGGGCTGGGTCACGGGAATAAACCAGAATATCATCTAGGTACACCACCACGTATTTGTCTAGCAAGTCCTGGAACACGTGGTTGATGTACCGTTGAAACACGGCGGGCGCGTTGCATAATCCGAACGGCATAACCAGGTATTCAAACTGCCCATACCGGGTCCCGAATGCAGTCTTCCACTCGTCCCCGGCACGGATCCGAATCAGGTTGTAGGCCCCTCGGAGGTCCAGTTTGGTGAACATCTGCGCCCCCTGCACCCGCTCCAGCAATTCTGCAATAAGGGGCAAGGGGTACCGGTCTGGGATGGTGATCTTATTCAGGGCCCGGTAGTCATGGCAGAGGCGAAGCTCCCCACACTTCTTCTTAACGAAGAGTACAGGAGCGGCAGTGGGTGAGGTAGAGGGCCTAATGAACCCGCGTTCCAGGTTCTTGCGAAGGAAGTCCTGCAAGGCTTCACGCTCTGGCTCCGAAAGAGAATATAAGCGGCTCACAGGCAGGGGCGCCCCAGGCTGTAGGTCTATGCCGCAGTCGAAGGACCGATGAGGCGGCAGCTTGTCTGCTCCCTGTTCCTCGAACACGTCTAAATAGTCCTGGTACACAGCAGGGAGCGTTGACAAAGCCTGACCCATGGGGGCAGCTGCTACTAACTCGGACTGAGCATGGGAACCCGGGTCTGGGAAGCGTACAGTCCGATTGACCCAGTCGATCTGAACATTGTGCGACTCCAGCCAGTCCATCCCAAGCACCAGGGGAAACCGGGGCATGGTGGCAATGTCCAGGGTTCGCACCTCCCGGTGCTGCTGGTAGCACAGGACCAAGGGCTGGGTCTCCCGAGTAACAGCGCCCGAGCGTAGGAGCCGTCCGTCAATTGCCTCCACCTGTACTGGTTCCGGCTTGTTCTGAAGCGGCACCTGATGCTGAGTGGCGAAGGCAGAGTCCATATAGGAGCGGGTTGCCCCCGAATCCACCAGAGCGTGGGTGAGAATCCAGGGCCCACCGGGGGGGTATAGACGCACCGGTATCATGAGGTGTTGCAATTCCACTGGTGAGGGCCCATCATGCGATGCTTGGGACCCCAGGTAGCCTGGGCCATCGGCTACTGGGGTTGGCCGTTTTCCCTGCGGCTGGCGTTTCTCAGGGCAGGTTCGGGCGTAGTGTCCACTCCCACCGCAGTAGAGACACAGGTTCCCCTCCCGACGCCGAGTCTTTTCCGAGGGGGAGAGGCAAGGCCGCGCTGCCCCGAGCTGCATCGGCTCCTCCAATGACTCAGCTCTGGCCACGGAACTGCAGGGAAGCACCGGCGCCGGGAGGCCGGAGTGCCGGCGGCCCCGGGCCTGGCGACGGTCCTCCAACCGATCGTCTATCTGCAGACTCCGTTGGATGAGGGCATCCAGTGTGGCAGGGCGATCCAACGTGGCCAGCTGATCCAGTATCTCGTCTGAAAGTCCCTCGAGATACTGGTCCCGCAGGGCAGAGTCGTTCCAGGTCAAGTCCTGCGCCAGCAGCCGAAATTCCGTGGCATAGGTGGCCACTGTGGACTTGCCCTGTTTCAACCGCCGAATTGCCCGATTGGCTTGACTCCCCTTCTGAGGGTTGGCGAACGTGGTTTCCAGATGATTGCAAAACCCCGTATAGTCTGTCAGCAAGGGGGAGTCTTGCCGGAGCAGCGGCAACGCCCACTTGGCCGCCTGGTCCTTCAGCAAGCTGATCAGGAAGTGCACCTTAGTGCGATCGTCAGGGAAATCCCGAGCTCGCCCCTGAATATACAGCTTGGCCTGGGCGAGAAACATGGGAAAGCTGGCTGGGGACCCATCAAATTTCTCTGGCAGGGCCACTGGGTACTTGCCAGGAGCTGGGGCGGCGGCCCCAGGAGCCAGTAAGGCATCCAAACGCTGCTGAAGCGCCGTAACCACATTGCTTAGCTGCTGCACGGTGTGGGTCAAGGCCTGGTTCTCCTGGGCCAATGCCACCAGCGCAGCCGCCTGGTCAGCCATGGCTACTAGTTCCTCCCGAACGCACCCCAGCGAAGGGGGAGTGCGGGTGTGGCGTGAGCAAACTGTGCTGGCCCCAAGGGTTTGTCCATGAAGCGAGGTCCAAATCCAGTCCTGGGTCTAGGGGTCCAAAGGAGGTCAATCCGGCAGGGAGCGAGGCAGGGAGCAGATCAAGGTCCAAGGCAGGTTCAGGCACAAGGTTGCAGGTTGAGCACACGCTTGCAACTAAGTTGCTCACGCAACTTGGGCTGGGTCTGGCTGGCTTTTATCTGGCCCTACGCTTAGGGCGGTCCCGATCCTCCGGAGACTCGCCTCTCCTCCGGGCCTGGAGGCGAGCACTCCTCCTGCAGACACTTAACTCCCTTCGCCTCTCTGCCCTGAGCCTCTGTAGCTCAGGAGAGGATGGTGGGTTACTGGACCCAGGGGATGCCTCAGCTTCCTCTGAAGAGGCTGGGAGTGGAGCACCTGCAGGCAATGGGTCCTCCCTCCCATCAGGAGCCAGAGCAGACTCTGCTGATGCCTGCACCTGGGGATCCAGCACAGGTGGGGATCCTTCAGGCTCAAGCCCTGGCCCCGGCTCAGCTGGTTCTGGAGGCGGGGAATCCCGTGCAGGCTGGGATCCCTCAGGTTCAGCATCAGAGTCTGACTCCCAGGCCATCACACCCGCAAATCCACCTCCTGCTGGTGCGGAAGTGGCCTTGCCCAAGATCCCTGTCTTGATGGATATACCTTTAGGATATACCGTGTTGTAAGAATTCTAAGGTGTCATAAGAAAAAATGAATGTTCGCAAGTGCGCGTGCACATACATGAGTACATAAAACTACATGTCTGAAATAGTTACAGGTAGGTAGCCGTGTTGGTCTGCCATAGTCAAAACTAAATTAAAAAATAAATAAAATTCCTTCCAGTAGCACCTTAGAGACCAACTAAGTTTGTTCTTGGTATGAGCTTTCATGTGCATGCACATTTCATCAGATACCAAGAAGAAGTGTGCATGCACACGAAAGCTCATACCAAGAACAAACTCAGTTGGTCTCTAAGGTGCTACTGGAAAGAATTTTTTATTTGGTCTCTAAGGTGTTACTGGAAAGAATTTTTTATTTTGGATTCAGCAATCCTGACGCCATATTGACTCTTAATGACCCCAAATATATCTCCACAGCCGGAAGTATCTTGGAAAAACCTTTCCCAAGAGCCCTTTTCACTTGCAAACCCTTCAAATCCTGTCTTGAGGGCATATTTTGTTTGTGAATAGAGTAGGTTTGTGAATTGGATTCAAGAACTAAGCTATTTCAGCATCTCAAAAGAGTAGCCCTGGCTTACCAGAAAATGCAATCATATCTTGACAGACAGGAAATAATAGGCTTGGCATATTTCAAAAAGTGGATGCATGAGGAATTCCCTAACTCACTGAGGGTCTGAAACCAGTTGGCTACCTTAATCTGGTTTACCTGGCCGGCTTCTAGGAGACACAGGTGAGAGCTGAGAGCTCACCTGTATCGGAATGAGGCTCCCAGCAGTGGCGTAGCAAGGTGGGGGCGTTGAGAGCGTTGCGCCCCCGTTCCAGCCTGGAGGGGGGTGACACTCGGCGCCACCCCCCCTGCAACTCCCATGCCGCCGCCCGGCACCCGACCCGTGCGGCGGCTGCTCACGCGGCAACTCCCTGCTCGCGCGCTGCAGCCGCCGCACAGACGGGTGCCACTCGCACCCGGCATCCGGGACGGACTGCACTCCATAGCATGCATGCGTTGTGATGTCATGATGCATGCGTTGTGATATCACAATGCATGTGCACTACGGAGCGGCACCCCACCCCCGTGCCCCCGTGTTTACCGCTCCGGCGGCAAAGCACCTCCGTACGCCACTGGCTCCCAGGGTTAGAATCCTTTCCCGCTGCTCGTCTAGTGGGGCAGTTGGAGGGCATGAAGTTTGGCCACAGCAAGATGGACTAGGCCTAGAAATCCAAGGTTCCATCTATATATATATATATATAAATGTTCCCATTGTGTGCGCAGCGGACACCGATGTTCTCCGTAACCGCTGGACCAAAGTGCATCAAATTAGTACAAAACATAACATGACCATCGAGGAAGGATCTGGCATAATAAAAAATTTTAAAAAACGCACCTGTCATGCCTAAAATATAGAATAAAGGCAAAAAATGGCGCGCCTATTATACCTCACCAGCAAAAGGAATGAAGACTCCAACAGCATCCAATAGAAAGGCAGATGGCCCGTCAACATCATCAGAACTGGCCAGAGCAACAATGCCTGTGCCCTCACCTAAAATGGCCGCCGCAGCTTCGCATGCTCCGAGAGGAAAAAAAAGAACACGGAGCAGGAGGCATGCCTGAGAGGTCGCACTGAGTAAGACCGGCTCTGAGGGGATTGTGTCGCTGGGGTGCGTGATTTTGGGACTGGGTGATTTTGGGACTGGGGTGGGGGGAGAATGCTCTTTAAGGTCACGAGTGCCCTCACCTAAAATGGCCGCCGCAGCTTCGCATGCCTGGTGTTTTTACATGAGTAGAATGTGTTCTTTTATGTAAAATGCATCTCTGGGTTATTTGTGGGGCATAGGAATTAGTTCATTCCCCCCCCCCAAAAAAATAGTCCGGCCTACCAAGAGCCAGTTTGGTGTAGTGGTTAGGAGCGGCAGACTCGTTATCTGGGGAACCGGGTTCGCGTCTCCGCTCCTCCACATGCAGCTGCTGGGTGACCTTGGGCTAGTCACACTTCTCTGAAGTCTCTCAGCCCCACTCACCTCACAGAGTGTTTGTTGTGGGGGAGGAAGGGAAAGGAGAATGTTAGCCGCTTTGAGACTCCTTTGGGTAGTGAAAAGCGGGATATCAAATCCAAACTCTTCTTCTTCTTCTTCTTCACATGGTCTGAGGGACAGTGGACCGGCCCAAGGCTGAAAAAGGTTGCTCTAAAGGGACAGGGAAGGATGAAAACAGGAGCTTCCAGAATACTCTCGGGGTCAGGAGAATTTTAAAAAGCAAATAAATAAATAAATAAATAAATAAACCCACAGCAACGCGTGGCCGGGCCAGCTAATATATATATATAATTTTTTAGCATCAGTGCTGTGCTCTCCTGCCCACAGAGGAACACTGAATGCATCACACCCCTTGACAAGTGATGTACGAAAGCTGTCTCCACACGCACCGCCGACCGGTGACTTTCTCACACCTTCCCCCGCCTCTGTGAGTCCGCAGGGAACACGATCGCTTCCGGGAGCCGAAGAAGAAGACCGCTGAGTCACCGGCGGTCATCGGGCTGAGTCGGCACAGAAGCTGGAAACTGGGGAGGGGGCGGCAAGCTGCTTGGGAGCCAAGGTTCGAGGGAGCGCAGATGGAGTCAGGCCGGTGAAAACAACGAGGAGGAAAGCAGAGAAGCTGGTTTATTTGTGGCGCCATGTAACACCCGTTCTTGCATTCGTAAGAGCTTCATCGTTTAATGTGGTAGCCCTTTGGAACTCCCTGCCTATTGATCTCAAGCCATTCTTGTTTAGACAAGCCTACCCAGATGCTTCGAAAGCTGAGGTCATATTAATCTGTCCCAAGTATCTTAACTTGTGTATGTTTTAAAGTTTGCAATCAAGCGGTGTATAACTTTTTAAAATGAAATAACTACAGGATTAAATAAAATTATGAAGTTGATCTCTTGCCCCATCCGTAGCATGCATATAAAAAGAAAGTGGCTTCCCCCCCAAAGAATCCTGGGAACTGTAGTTTGTCGAGGGTGCTGCTGGGAATTGTAGTTCTTTGAGGGGTAAACTGCGGTTCCCATAATTCTTTATGTGGGTGTGCGTGCTTTAAATGCACAGTGGGTGCCATCCGAGGAAGATTCAGGGCAGAGAAAAGAAAGCCCTTCTTCACCCTGCACAGAGTTAAACTATGGAACTCCCTGCCACAGGAAGTAGCGATGGCCACCAACTTGGATGGCGTTCAAAGAGGATGGGAGGGCTACCGATGGCTGCCAGCTATAATGGCTGTCCCCTGCCCTTCACACTCAGAGGCAGCAGTGCTCTGAATAGCAATTGCTGGAAACCGCAAGGGCTCTTGCGCTCAGATATTGCTCACAGGTGATCCATGCTGGGCATCTGGTTGGCCACTGTGAGAACAAGAACCTGGTCTTGATGGGCCAGACTCCTCTTACATTCTTGGGAATCATTTTGGACCCACAGCCGTCCATGGAGACGCAGGTCCGTTCTGTGTCCAGGGCAGCGGTCTCCCAGCTCCATCTGGTACGCAGGATGAGACCCTACTTGTCCACAGACTGTATCACCAGAGTGGTGCATGCTCTGGTTATCTCCCGCTTGGATTACTGCAATGCGCTCTACGTGGGGCTACCTTTGAAGGTGACACGGAAACTACAACTAATCCAGAATGCGGCAGCTAGACTGGGGACTGGGATCGGCCGCCAGAGGCGTAGGAAGCCTCTTGGACGCCCGGGGCGGCGTTGCCGGGCGGAGGCACCCCCTGGGGGTGGGGCGTCCTGACACATGCGTCGTGATGTCATGACGCATGCGTCAGTCCATCCTGCCGGTGCTGCTGTTCCAGCGACGACCCCCCTGAGCAAGCGCCGGTTCCTGGGGCTTCCCCGTCCCAAACGCGCGGGTCAGCCCCATAGCGGCGCCGGCAGGCGGACCCTGGACAGGCCGCAGGGCAGAGGGGCTTCGCTCCACGGCTTGCTTGGGTCCACCAGCGGGTCGGGGCTGGCCCAAGTGTCACCCCCCTCCCCTGGAACACGGGGCAGACTACCCCCACTGCCACCCCCTCGCGGCGCCCATGGCGGCCACCAAGATCCCATAATACTGGTCCTGAAAGACCTACATTGGCTCCCAGTAGATTTCCGAGCACAATTCAAAGTGTTGGTGCTGACCTTGAAAGCCCTAAACAGCCTCAGCCCAGTAGACCTGAAGGAGCGTCTCCACTCCCATCATTCTGCCCTGATACAGAGGTCCAGCGCCGAGGGTCTTCTGCTGGTTCCCTCACTGCGAGAAGCGAAGTTACAGGGAACCAGGCAGAGGGCCTTCTCAGTGGTGGCGCCCGCCCTGTGGAACGACCTCCCACCAGATGTCAAGGAAATGAACAACTATCTGATTTTTAGAAGACACCTGAAGGCAGCCCTGTTTAGGGAAGTTTTTAACGTTTGATGTTTAATTGTGTTTTTAATATTCTGTTGGGAGCAGCCCAGAATATTAAATACAGGATGGGTGACACCTGGCTTGAGAGCAGTACATGTGAAAAGGATCTAGGAGTCTTGGTAGACCATCAACTTGACATGAGTCAACAGTGTGATGCAGCAGCTAAAAAAGCCAATGCAATACTGTGTCCAGTTCTGGGTACCACAGTTCAAGAAGGATACGGACAAGCTGGAACGTGTCCAGAGGAGGGCAACCAAAAAGGTCCAAGGCCTGGAAACGATGCCTTATGAGGAACGGCTTAGGGAGCTGGGTATGTTTAGCCTGGAGAAGAGAAGGTTAAGGGGTGATCTGATAGCCATGCTCAAATATATAAAAGGATGTCATATAGAGCAGTGTTTTTCAACCTTTTTTGGGCAAAGGCACACTTGTTTCATGAAAAAAATCACGAGGCACACCACCATTAGAAAATGTTAAAAAATTTAACTCTGTGCCTATATTGACTATATAAAAAGTAATTCTCTTGAATAGGAATCAAATAAACACAAAGAAAGTATTTTATAATTACTTTATTATGAAATAGTAAGTAAACAGAAATATGAAAAATTATAGAATACTTTATTCAGTACGCAACCAGGGCCTGTTTGGCTGAACACAAAGCTGATATTCTGGCTGGAATTTTTCCCACGGCACACCAGGCAACATCTCGCGGCACACTAGTGTGCCGCGGAACAGTGGTTGAAAAACACTGATATAGAGGAGGGAGAAAGGTTGTTTTTCTGCTGCTCCAGAGAAGCGGACACAGGGCAATGGATTCAAACTACAAGAAAGAAGATTCCACCTAAACATTAGGAAGAACTTCCTGACAGTAAGAGCTGTTGGACAGTGGAATTTGCTACCAAGGAGTGTGGTGGAGTCTCCTTCTTTGGAGGTCTTGAAGCGGAGGCTTGACAGCCATCTGTCAGGAATGCTTTGATCTTGTTTCCTGCTTGGCAGGGGGTTGGACTGGATGGCCCTTGGGGTCTCTTCCAACTCTAGGATTCTAGGATTCTATGATTCTAAACCTAGCCAGATGGGCGGGGTAGAAATAATAAATGATGGTGATGGTGATGAACTTCCAGTTCCAGACGCAGTCTATCTGGGCTCCTAAGGTTCTTGGGGTATTTGGCCACAGTAAGAACAGGATGCTGGACAATATCTGCCATTGGCCTGATCCTGCAAGCTCTTCTGCTGTCATCTCAACTTTTGTTACGCTGACGAGAGTTTTGTCCAAATGATATGAAGGGCACCAGGAAGGTTAAACCTCTCTAAAGCAGGGATATCTTATGGAGTACAATCAGTGCCAACTTCAAATGCCCCTTTGCCTCAATTAAAGGCTCACATTAATAGCTGCTATTAGAAGGACCACAGATTTGGGTAATTGGTTTAATCTGCAGATTAATCCTTTCACGCTTGCGCTGATTAATCGTTTGGGGGCCGGTTTTAACGGGGTTCGTATTACGAAGCAAGGTGTTTTTTTCGTAAGGAACCTTAAAAGTGGCTTTCCCCTCTAATAACGGGCAATTTAGCTTATACGTTATAAATTCATCATCTCCAGAAGGAAGTGTGGGGGAGAAGTACCTTGATTGAGGTTTCGGTAATAAGCAAGTTTATTTACATTTAATAGATTAATTAATCAGTTAAAGAGCAGGCGATTAATCAAGGAAAACCTCCTTAATCAGCCGACAGCCCTAATTATGGCAAACATTGTTTCCATAGCGTTTTTTTAATTTGCAAAGGGCGTTAAAATCTCAAGGGAGGCGCCCTTGCCACCCGCTCCGTGGGGGATCCCTCTTCCCTTCCTGGGGCGGGGATGAGAGGAGATGATGCGGGAAATGTTTGTATCTCAGGATCTGAGAGGTGTCCCCCTCCTCTCTTGTCACACTCAGCGGGAACGCCAGGATACAAGAGCCAGCATCTGGGGAAAGGCACGCAAAGAGCATCAGATCTCATCTCCGTAATGTATGTGCAGGCAGGCCTGGGCATCAAGAGCCTCCTTGCTCACTAATGCCGAAATACCGGTACATTTTCCTTGCTTGCTTTTTAATTAAGTCCCTTATTTGCAGATGTAGTCCAGAAAGGGGTGTGTGTGTGTGGAATAAATAGATATATATGTTATGAGAATTATAAGGTCTAAGGTATAAAAGAGGGACGCGGGTGGCGCTGTGGTCTAAACCACAGAGCCTAGGGCTTGACGATCAGAAGGTCGGCGGCTCAAATCCCCGCAGTGACAGAGTGAGCTCCTGTTGCTTTGTCCCAGCTCCTGCCAACCTAGCAGTTCGAAAGCACACCAGCGCAGGTAGATAAATAGATACCGCTGTGGCGGGAAGGTAAACGGCGTTTCCGTGCACTCTGGTTTCCGTCATGGTCCTCCATGCGCCAGTAGCGGTTTAGTCATGCTGGCCACATGACCCGGAAAGGTGTCTGTGAACATGTGGGATGTGAAACACGGGAGCAGTCAAGTACAACGTCACTAGAGTGGATATAGAAAGGAAATGTCTGGTCCAGCAAGTCGGGAGTTCCTGTTTCTCCTGGGCTGGGACAGACTTCCTCTGCATATGACTGGAGGTGGGTGTGGCCTCACCTGTGTGCAGGTAACAAAAGAAAAGGGGCCAGACTCCATCTTCCCTCTTTTGACTTCGCTCCTCAAGAAAGCAACATCTGCTTAGCTAAAGATGCTCTCTTGGCCTCCAGCCAAGAGAGGATAAAAGGAGCTATCTCCCCTATGGAATAGTCTCCAACAAGTATGTTACTTTTTCTAAGTTAAAGTCTGCCTTCTGGGATCCTATTGTGAACAGGATGTCTGTAAGTAAACTTTTTTATACTTTTATAGAAGACTGTGTCGTGTCTTACCTTTTATTTATTTTTATAAGAATTTTTTTTATTAGTTTTATCAAAATACAACAATAACAAACAAATACATCATAACATACAATAAAGAGAACAACGCAAATAAAAAACGAACACTTAAAATTGAGTATGCCTAGCATCCTTTCTTCTCATTGTGGGTTGACTTCCTCACATCCTCCCTTCCTGCGTTCCTTGAACATCATCTTTAGTAATTTCTTTACATTGTCAGAGTCACTTTTTTGTTAACTTTAACCTCTGTTCTTATCTATTATCCTTGACATTATTTCAAACTATTATACACTCTAAATCTATCTTCTAAATCTACAGCCTAACTTAACTTTCAGCTTACTTCTAGTCTTTAATATTGCAATAATTTTTTAGGTACAATTTGAATTTCTTCCAATCTTCTTCCACCGCGTCGTCCTTCTGGTCACGAAGTTTCCCGGTCAGCTCAGCGAGTTCCATATAGTCCATTACTTTCACCTGCCATTCTTCTGTCGTTGGTAATTCCTCGGTCTTCCAGTTTTTAGCTATCAAGATTCTACCCGCAGCCGCGGCATAAATAAAGAACGTGCCTTACCTTTTAAGGTGGAATAAGGGGGAAATACCAGGACAGCATTATTACAGAGGTTTTAGCGAACCTGAGCAAGCATCCACTGTGTGTGTGTTTTAAAAGGGGAATGTAAACTCTGCTGATATTGCGGAACTTGTAAACACAAGTTGGAATAGGATATCTTTAAAAATGTATCCTCTCCTGCATCCCTGGACATTCCTACAGAACAAATGCCGGCTCCCTCGGCCTGAAAGTGAGATGAGCGCCGCAACCCCATAGTCGCCTTTGACTGGACTTACCGGTAACCACCCAGGGCTCCTTTACCTTTACCTTTGATTGACAAGCTGGGAGGTGTGCAGAGCAGGGCAGCCAAGATGATAAAAGGTCTGGAGACCAAGCCTTATGAGGAACAGTTGAAGGAGCTGGGTATGTTTCGCCTGGAGAAAAGGAGACCGAGAGGAGATATGAGAGCCATCATCCAATATTACAAGGGCTGTCCCCATGGGAGATGGAGCAAGCTTGTTTTCCGCTGCTCTGGAGGGTAGGACTCGAACCAAAGGCTTCAAGTTACAAGAAAGGAGATTCTGACTCAATGTTAGGAAGCACTTTCTGGTGGTCAAAGCTGTTCAACAGTGGAACGGTCTCCCTCAGGAGGTTGTGGGCTCTCCTTCCTTGGAGGTTTTTAAGCAGAGGTGAGATGGCCATCGGTCATGGATGCTTTAGCTGAGATTCCTGCATTGCAGGGTGACACCTGGCTTGAGAGCAGTACATGTGAAAAGGATCTAGGAGTCTTGGTAGACCACAAACTTGACATGAGTCAACAGTGTGATGCAGCAGCTTAAAAAGCCAATGCAATTCTGGGCTGCATCAATAGGAGTATAGCGTCTAGATCAAGGGAAGTAATATTATCACTGTGTTCCGCTCTGGTCAGACCTCACCTGGAATACTGTGTCCAGTTCTGGGCACCCCAGTTCAAGAAGGATACTGACAAGCTGGAACGTGTCCAGAGGAGGGCAACCAAAATGGTCCAAGGCCTGGAAACGATGCCTTATGAGGAACGGCTTAGGGAGCTGGGTATGTTTAGCCCGGAGAAGAGAAGGTTAAGGGGGGATATGATAGCCATGTTCAAATATATCAAAGGATGTCCTATAGAGGAGGGAGAAAGGTTGTTTTCTGCTGCTCCAGAGAAGCGGACACAGGGCAATGGATTCAAACTCCAAGAAAGAAGATTCCACCTAAACATTAGGAAGAACTTCCTGACGGTAAGAGCTGTTCGGCAGTGGAATTTGCTGCCAAGGAGTGTGGTGGAGTCTCCTTCTTTGGAGGTCTTTAAGCAGAGGCTTGACAGCCATCTGTCAGGAATGCTTTGATGGTGTTTCCTGCTTGGCAGGGGGTTGGACTGGATGGCCCTTGGGGTCTCTTCCAACTCTAGGATTCTATGATTCTAAATCCAGCGAATAAGTAACAAAATAATCTGCTCCCCTGTCTTACATTCATGAAAACACATGAGGTGGGGGGTTATTACTGCTTATCTACCAGGCACTGAAAAACATTTCTACAGCTTGAAACTCTTTGACATCAAACTGCCGTTTTAAACTCTGCTTGCTGCGTTTATTGTGAATGTCATTTTCCTTTCTTCTGGAAAAACTACATTGAAGTCATTCCTTTTTAAAAATAAATAAATAAAAGGGGCCTGTCTATCTAGAAATGCTTTTAACACACCCGGGGGTCCAAGCTGGCCTGGAGCCAGAACCTTGGCAACGTTTCCGCTGGACCAGAATCAAACCTGGAGAGCCAAACAGACAGACACATAGAAAACACACTCCCCCCCAAATCCGGGGTGTTCTTCGCAGGGCCGCGTGTGAAATTTCTAACTCCCAAAGCTCGCTGCTCCCATCCCGTACCAACAGGGCAGATCCTGTTGTGCTTAGTTGTGATTCCTGAGCTGCAGGTGGGGGGTTGGTCTTGATGACCTTTGGGTGCCCCTTCCAACTCTTCAATCCTGTGATTTCATGATCTCACAGAGTGTGATTGGGGATGGGTGCCTCCTCGCACCCCTAGGTGGCACCCGCTTCTATTGTTTCGTGCGCTCTCGCTCTCTCTCTCTTCCACGTCCCAACCTACATTCCCCGGCAGATATTTTTAAGGGGAGGAAAAGAAGACGCCATTGTCTATTAAGAGAGAGGTATTTGTGCTCAAACAATAATTGCTCCCTTGTTATCTCTCTAATTGCAGGCTGTCGGCCTGAGCTGGGCACAAAGTGTCTTCCTCGGGGGGGGGGGGCCTCAGCCTGCAACGTGCCTCCAGGGAGCCCATGCACTCGCCCCCCCTTCGCCCCCCTGCCGGGATGGATCTGGTGGTAGCAATTCTGCCCCCAGAATTGATTGTGTTATGAGAATTACAAGGTCTAAGATATAAAATAAATGATCATAAATGTACCAGGCGAACACATACATGAATGTCTGAAACAGTTCAGGAAAAACGGTCCTAAAGCCATTTAATTTGCAAATATTCCTCTTCAGTTTGGATAATAATAATAATAATAATAATAATAATAATAATAATAATATATTGTTTATACCCTGCCCATCTGGCTGGGCCTCCCCAGCCACTCTGGGCGGCTTCCAACACAATATTAAAATACAATAATTCATCAGATTTTAAAAGCTTCCCTAAACAGGGCTGCCTTCAGATGTCTTCTAAAAGTCTGGTAGTTGTTTTTCTCTTTGACAACTGGTGGGAGGGCGTTCCACAGGGCGGGTGCCACCACCGAGAAGGCCCTCTGCCTGGTTCCCTGTAGCTTTGCTTCTCGTAATGAGGGAACCGCCAGAAGGCCCTCGGAGCTGGACCTCAGTGTCCGGGCAAAATTATGGGGGATGGAAATGGGAAAAGCCTCTGCATTGTCTCTGCTCACAAATCCTGCCTGAAGGGCACTTTTGGGTATGAATAGGCTGAGCCTGTGACCTGGACTCAGGAATTAAGTTTTTACTATCACAAAAGAAAGATGGAGGGCACAAGGAGAAGGGGGCGACAGAGGACGAGATGGTTGGACAGTGTTCTCGAAGCGACTGGCATGAGTTTGGCCAAACTGCGAGAGGCAGTGAAGGATAGGCATGCCTGGCGTGCTCTGGTCCATGGGGTCACGAAGAGTCGGACACGACTGAACGACTGAACAACAACGTCACAAAAGAGTCTGACCAAACTGCGGGAGGCAGTGGAAGACAGGAGTGCCTGGCGTGCTCTGGTCCATGGGGTCACGAAAAGTCAGACATGACTAAACGACTAAACAACAAAAATCACAAAAGAATGGCCAGGCTGCCCAGGTAAAGCAATCAGTGACCATTGTCAGGTATCACGACAGACAGGATTTCTGCTGCAGACTGCCTCCTTCTGTGACGTATGTTTGATGTTTCAGGGGGTGGTCTTGGGCTACAGGGTGGGAAATTTCAAAAGTTTATATAAGGGCTTGCACCCCATTGTTCTGGGTTCCCCTCCCTCCTACCTGTAGTGAGTGGGGACCCTGTTGCAACAGTTCTTTTTATAAAGATCAGGCTTACTAACTGCTTTGCTTCTCAATATACTCTTGTTGGCCTCTGTTGTTTTCTTCTACCGATAGAGAACCTAAATAAGGACTCAATATGGGTTCTTGGGTACCCCATAAGGGATAAAGGAGCAGTTTTTTTCTTATAACAGATTGCAAATGAGATAATTTTAAGCGGGGAGAGGCTCGAAGGAGCTGGAGCCGACTCTTGGCGGCTCTTGACATCCAGAACCAAGCTTAAGGTTGTGCAGCCTTCAGAACTATGTCTAGTTTTACTCAATGGGCAGACGTGCTTTCGAACTGCTAGGTTGGCAGGAGCAGGGACCGAGTAACGGGAGCTCACCCCGTCGTGGGGATTTGAACTGCCGACCTTCTGATCGGCAAGTCCTAGGCTCTGTGGTTTAGATGGAGCCCTACTTGGTGCTAAAGGGGAGCAACCAGATGTTTCCAGCCCAGTGCTGAAGTCCCTGGGCCGTAGCTCAAAGGTAGAGCATCGGCTTTGCAAAAAGGAGATTCTGGGTTTTGACCACTGGCATCTCCGAGCAGAGCTGGGAGAAACTCCGTGTCTGAAACCTGGCTCAGGTACTGAAACAGCTCAGGACCGCAATACCTCCAGAACCGCCTCTCTCTATATGAACCACCCCAGATCCTGCAATCATCACCAGAGGCCCTTCTTCATGTGCTTCCCCCATGAGAGGTCCAGAAATCAACAACACAAGAACAGGGCCTTTTCTACGGTGGCTCCCCGTTTGTGGAATGCTCTCCCAAGGGTTGCTCGCCTGGCTCCTTCATCACATATCTTCAGGTGCCAGCCAAAAACATCCCTCTTATCCCAGGGCTTTGGCTGCTAAACAATCTAGGGCCTTTTAGAATCATAGAATTGTAGAGTTGGGACCCCAAGGGTCATCTAGTCCTACCCCCTGAAATGCAGGAATTTCAACATACATCTAATTTGAAGCCATACTCGAGCCTGCTTAGTTTTGCAAATATGCAAGCAGTTTTAAATGTGCTGGCAATTTTAAAATGTGGGAGGTGGGTATTTCCCCCCCCCTTTTGTGCTATACATTTTGCGATTTTATGTTTTAAACCGCCCTGTGATTGTCCAATCATTATATAAATTTAATAAATGATAATAATAACCCCGGAGAGCCACGGCCAGTCAACGTAGACTGTAGCTGGAACCAAGAACTGACTTGCTATAAGGTCGCTTCCTTTGTTCCTATCCAATCGTCCTTTTACTGGGGTTCATGAGGACTGGGACCTTAGCTCATTTTTTAGGGGCCATAGAAGACCTCCTTCAGCGCTAGTCACAAGAGCCAATGGTGGCCTAGCAGTGTCGGACTAGGGTCTGGGAGAGACCAGGGTTCGAATCCCCACCGAGCCAGGAAACACACTCTGCGCCGCCTCTCAGCCCGACCTCGCAGGGTTGTTGTTGCGAGGAATAAATGAAGGTGAGGGAAATAACCAGGTGTGCCAACATGAGCTCCCGGGAGGGAAAAGGTGGGGTACAAAGGCAGCTAATAAGCAAACCTATCGGCCAGCCGTTTGCCCCGAACCACGCAGCGTTGCTCCCGGCGACGTGGGCTCATCAATCACGCTTAGGGCTCCTTGCAAAGCAGAGTCGGTGCGCCGGAGACGGGAGTACATTAATCATCGGAAGCGGAGTGGCAGAGGTCCCCGGAGTTATTGTGCAGCACAGGATCCTCACAGAGGTGGGAAAAGAGAGAGAGAGAGACGGAGAGCTAAGGAGACAGGCGCCTGCAATGAGATCAGTCAGCTCGGGGAAGGAGAGAAGCAACAAGGCGTACGGGATTCGGGTTTTCTTCTTCCTCAGCTACAAGGAAAAAGGAGAGCGGGGTGTCTCTTTGGATCAGATCTCCAGAGCTGCATCTCATTAAATCCCTGGGATTACCCCCAGTACAAGGGGCACAAAAGTGGCGTGCCGCTTCACACCTTAATAATTCAGCACCGCACACCCCAACGTAACAGTATTACACAAGTCCTCACTTATTCTCGTACATTAGACACGCTTGTTCCGGGATGTGACATCCCGCAGAAGACAATGCACAACGTCGCAGACAACTCTTAAAAGTGTGCCGCACTCTGTATGTGTCGGTGAGCTTCAGAAGAGCCTGGCTGCTGGATCAGGCCAAGGGCCCGATTAGTCCAGCATCCTGTTCTCACAGTGGCCAGCCAGATGCCCATTATGGGAATCCCACAAGCAGGATCTGACCCCAAAAGCCGTCTCTCCCTTTTCTGTGCCTTCCAGAAACTGGCATTCAAAAGCGAGTAGCCATGGGCATGTTATGAGAATTATAAGGTCTAAGTCAGGGGTGTCAAACTCAAATTCATCGGGGGCCGCATCAGCAGTTTGGTCACCCTCAAAGGGCCGGTTTTATCTGTAGGACTATGTGTCCACTCCGTGCACTACGTCAATCATTTTAACTCGGGGTGAAAGGAGAGCACGGTGGCACTGGTGTAAATCATGGCCCTTCTGATAGGACTAGCATACACAAACCCATTAATTAGTAAACAAGCACCATGCCTACTGAATAGTCACCATGTGAGAAGACCCAGGCACAAAGCAATCTGTTACATGCAGGAGGGAAGCTGAAGGGCATTTTCATAAGTGATGCTATACAAGCCTTTTAAACCACTTCTGAAACCGAATGTGAGACACAAGCTTTAAATCGGATGTGCTTGTGACTTTCCAAGGTGACACAGGTTTCACACTGCAAAAAATGGTCTCGGTTGAGTGTGAACCAGCAGAATTGGGGGTGCAAGGGAACCCACGTGTGTGTGTGTGTGTGTGTGTGTGTGTGTCTTATTGGTTTGCTTTATTATGTATGTTGTGCTTTTTCATGTCGTGAACTATCCTGAGATCCAGGGGCAGCAAACAAATTTAACAAATAACAATAACAACCATAACAACCCCAAACTTTTTCCTCAGGGCAAACCCCGTCGACGCCCAGTAAACTCGCTCCCCATGCAACATGCATAGCTGTCAACTTTTCCCTTTTTTAAAGGGAAATTCCCTTATTCCGAATAGGATTCCTCGCAAGAAAAGGGAAAAGTTGACAGCTATGAACATGTGCACCATGCAGTGGTGTTGGGCGAGGGCAGGGCCGCCAGGGGTCTACCTCCCAAGGTTGTTGTGTTGAAGTTGAAGCAGCAGCAGCAAAAGCGCGCCATGGTGGGTGGACGAAAGAAAGAAGAGAGAGAAAAAAAGAAAGAAGGAAGGAATGGAGAGGAGAGGAGAGGAGAGGAGAGGAGAGGAAAGGAAGGAAGGCAGCTTCTTGGATCCATCCGGTCTTCAGCTCCATCTCCCCGGCCCTCACTCACCTCGTCGCCCCACTTGAGCACGTCCTTGTGCCTCTCGCCCACCGCCCGGTAGATGTGCAGGAACTGGAGGATGCCGTGTTTGCGCACGTGCTCCGCGTGGCGCTGTATCTTCTCCCAGCTCAACGGGGAGCCCTGCGACAGGAGCCCCATGGCCCCCCGAGGGAGCAGCACAAGGGCGCGCGGGGAAAGGGAGGAGAGCCGGCCGGCAACGCCAAGGAGAAAAGCTACCTCCAGGCGGTGGCGGTAGGAAAGAGGAGCAGGAAGGAGAAGGATCCTCCGCCGGTGGCGAAACAGGAGGAGGAGATCGGCGCCGGCTGCTACTTCTCTCTTCCTCCCCGCCGCGGCGCCACTTTCTCCGCAAGGCTCCCGGAGGGGAAGCGCCTGTGCCGGCTGCGGACGGAACAAGAGAGGCCAGCTGCGCGGCTGTGTGTGTGTGTGTAGATGCAGGGAGGGGGTGGTGCTGGTGACCGTCCCGGCAGCAGTGGGGCATGTGATCAGGGGGAAGGGGAAGGAGGTTGCTCTGTGTGCGCACGCCTGTGCGTGTGTGTTTGCGTGCGTGCAATGAGCGTGCGCGCCCTCCATCCCCGGTGCGGGTGGGCGGGCGCCGGGAGGGAGGGAGGTGCGCGCAGGCCACATGACGAGGTCTTGCGGGCCGGATTAGGCCCCCGGGCCTTGTGTTTGACACCTGTAGTCTAAGTTATAAAATGAATGTACATAAATTATTATAAATGTTCATAAAGTAAGAGCTGTTGGACAGTGGGATTTGCTGCCCAGGAGTGTGGTGGAGTCTCCTTCTTTAGAGGTCTTTAAGCGGAGGCTTGACAGCCATCTGTCAGGAATGCTTTGATGGTGTTTCCTGCTTGGCAGGGGGTTGGACTGGATGGCCCTTGGGGTCTCTTCCAACCCTAGGATTCTATGATGCTATGAAATGTACCAGGCAAACACATAAAGAAAAGGTAAAGGGACCCCTGACCATTAGGTCCAGTCGCGGACGACTCTGGGGTTGCGGCACTCATCTCGCTTTACTGGCCGAGGGAGCCGGCGTACAGCTTCCGGGTCAATATGGCCAGCATGACTAAGCCACTTCTGGAGAACCAGAGCAGCGCACGGAAACACCGTTTACCTTCCCGCTGGAACGGTACCTATTTATCTACTTGCACTTTGACGTGCTTTCGAACTGCTAGGTTGGCAGGAGCTGGGACTGAGCAACGGGAGCTCACCCCGTCACTGCGGGGATTCGAACCACCGACATTCTGATCAGCAAGCCCTAGGCTCTGTGGTTTAACCCACAGCGCCACCCGCATCCCCTAGGCAAACACATACATAAAGATATAATCCACGTGTCTGAAACAGTTCAGGAAAAACAGTCCTAAAGCCATTTTGACTCTTTCACTGACGTCAGATATTGGATGGAAATGGGAAAAGTCTCCCCATTGTCTCTGCGCTCACAAATCCTGCCTTAAGGGCACGTTTGGGTATGAATAGGCTGAGCCTGTGACCTGGACTCAGGAATTAAGTATTTTGTTGTTGTTGTTCAGTCGTTCAGTCGTGTCCGACTCTTCGTGACCCCATGGACCAGAGCACGCCAGGCACGCCTATCCTCCACCGCCTCCCGCAGTTTGGCCAAACTCATGTTAGTAGCTTCGAGAATACTGTCCAACCATCTCATCCTTTGTCGTCCCCTTCTCCTTGTGCCCTCCATCTTTCCCAACATCAGGGTCTTTTCCAGGGAGTCTTCTCTTCTCATGAGGTGGCCAAAGTACTGGAGCCTCAACTTCAGAATCTGTCCTTCTAGTGAGCACTCGGGGCCGATTTCCTTGAGAATGGATAGGTTTGATCTTCTTGCAGTCCATGGGACTCTCAAGAGTCTCCTCCAGCACCATAATTCAAAAGCATCAATATTAAGTATTTACCATCACAAAAGAATGGCCAGGCTGCCCAGGTAAACCTATTAACAGGTTTCCTGCCAGACAGGATTCTGCTATAGACTGCCCCTTCCGTGATGTATGTATGATCAGAAGGTTGGTGGTTTGAAAGTAGATAAATAGGGACCGCTGCAGTGGGAAGGTAAACAGCATTTCCATGCACTGCTCTGGTTTCGCCAGAAGCGGCTTAGTCACGCTGGCCACGTGACCCGGAAAAACTGTCTGCGGACAAATGTCAGCTCCCTCGGCCAGTAAAGCGAGATGAGCGCTGCAACCCCAAAGTCGTCCGTGACTTAACTATCAGGGGTCCTTTACCTTTACCTTTCTACCTTGAGCTGTTGTTCAGTCGTTCAGTCGTGTCCGACTCTTCATGACCCCATGGACCAGAGCACGCCAGGCACGCCTATCCTCCACTGCCTCCCGCAGTTTGGCCAAACTCATGTTAGTAGCTTCGAGAACACTGTCCCACCATCTCGTCCTCCGTCGTCCCCTTCTCCTTGTGCCCTCCATCTTTCCCAGCATCAGGGTCTTTTCTAGGGAGTCTTCTCTTCTCATGAGGTGGCCAAAGTACTAGAGCCTCAACTTCAGGATCTGTCCTTCCAGTGAGCACTCAGGGCTGATTTCCTTAAGTATGGAAAGGTTTGATCTTCTTGCAGTCCGTGGGACTCTCAAGAGTCTCCTCCAGCACCAGAATTCAAAAGCATCCATTCTTCGCCAATCAGTCTGTCTACCTTGAGTTACAGGGTGGCAATTTCAAATGTGTCTATAAGGGCTTGCAGACCAATGTTCTGGGTTCCTCCTCTCTCCTGCATGCAGTGAGTGAACACCCTGTTGCAACAGCTTTAATAAAGATCAGGCTTACTAGCTGCTTTGCTTCTCACTATTCTCTGGTTGGCCTCTGTTATTTTCTCCTACCAAGAGAAAACCTACATAAGGACTCTATACAGGCTCTTTGGTACCCCATAAGGAAAAAGGAGCAGTTTTTTCTTATAACAGGAATAATCAAGAGGGGGCAGGGGGGCAGCTCCCCTAGAGCCACAAAAATTATTGAAAAGCACTGTTGTTGTTTAGTTGTTTAGTTGTGTTCGACTCTTTGTGACCCCACGGACCAGAGCATGCCAGGGACTCCTGTCTTCCACTGCCTCCCGCAGTTTGGTCAGACTCATGTTGGTGTCTTCGAGAACACTGTCCAACCATCTCGTCCTCTGTCGTCCCCTTCTACTAGTGCCCTCCATCTTTCCCAACATCAGGGTCTCAAGAGTCTCCTCCAGCACCATAATTCAAAAGCATCCATTCTTCGGCGACCAGCCTTCTTTATGGTCCAGCTCTCACTTCCGTACATTACTACTGGGAAAACCATAGCTTTAACTATACGGACCTTTGTCGGCAAGGTGATGTCTCTGCTTTTTAAGATTGCTTTTCTCCCAAGAAGCAGGCGTCTTCTAATTTCGTGACTGCTGTCACCATCTGCAGTGATCATGGAACCCAAGAAAGTGAAATCTCTCACTGCCTCCATTTCTTCCCCTTCTATTTGCCAGGAGGTGATGGGACCAGTGGCCATGATCTTAGTTTTTTTTTATGATGACCTTCAGACCATATTTTGCGCTCTCCTCTTTCACCCTCATTAAAAGGTTCTTTAATTCCTCCTCACTTTCTGCCACTACCTCCTGCAGAGGAATATTTGAGGTAATTGGGAGAGTCAAAATGGCTTCAGGGTTGTTCTCCTGTACTATTTCAGGCACGTGGACTACATACTTATGGATGTGTTTGCCTTGTAAATTTATGAACATTCAATTTATATATTTGAGACCTTAAATTATTATAACAAGAGGTAATGCAGGTGGCGCTGTGGGTTAAACCACAGAGCCTAGGTCTTGCCTATCAGAAGGTCGGCAGTTCGAATCCCCGTGACAGGGTGAGCTCCCATTGCTCGGTCCCTGCTCCTGCCAACCTAGCAGTTCGAAAGCACGCCAAAAAAAGTGCAAGTAGATAAACAGGTACCGCTCCGTCGGGAAGGTAAACGGCGTTTCCGTGCGCTGCTCTGGTTCGCCAGAAGCGGCTTAGTCATGCTGGCCACATGACCCGGAAGCTGTACGCCGGCTCCCTCGGCCAGTAACGCGAGATGAGTGCCGCAACCCCAGAGTCGTCCGCGACTGGACTTAACGGTCAGGGGTCCCTTTGCCTTTACCTTTAATGCAGGAAGACCTGGGTTGCAAGTTAATGCAAGGAGAGTCCCGCCCCCTGGGCTCCCCCGAACAGTTCTCAAGTCTGCCCAGGGTAACCCAGCACACTAGTTCACAAACAATGCACTAGGTGCTAGTTGCAACATCCTAGGCCTGGCGCCCAGTGCGACAGAACCGGTTGCACTTCCCTGAATCCGCCTCCGATCCCCTTGATCTCCATGTTCTCCTCTCCTGCCTGGGATCAGAGGGAGATCCAGAGACTCCTTCCTCATGCCGGGACTAGTTGAAAGCTGCCCCTGGTTGACGGCACGGCTCCAGCTCCATCAATCGTCTCTGCCGCCCTCCTTCCTCGGTGACCTACTTTGGTTGGTGTTGACAACAACCGAGCACAGAGAAGCCAGCTGTGGATTGCCACACTCAGCAGAATGTCAGCCTGGGAGAAAGGTGTAGACATTGAGGGAGAGATGGACAGGGGGGGAGAAGCAGGCTGCCAAAGCTCCGCTGCCACCCCCTGCCGTCTCTGCCACCCAGATCATGTCGATTTATTCCAGAAAAAGAGGCTGGGCGCATCTTCGCTGTAATTAGGAAGGGGCTGTATATCATCTATATATATAAAAATGTATAAGGTGGATGTCACCTTTCTCCGTAACCGCTTGACCGATTCCGTTGAAATTTGGACACAACGTTCCATGGCCATATGGGAGTGTTTGTAAGTACTTACATCTGTCAGGAATGCTTTGATGGTGTTTCCTGCTTGGCCAGGGGGTTGGACTGGATGGCCCTTGGGGTCTCTTCCAACTCTAGGATTCTAGGATTCTACATTGTACAGATAGCACACCTTTCGCCGGCAAAAATGTGGTTTTATGCAAAACAATACAGCGCCCTCCAGTGGACGTCAAAACCACAGGCGTCATCTCCGACACCTTCACCCACGCCTCGAAAGCCAGGCTGGGCCCAAAAGGCGCCTCCGACACCGAGACAGGCCGCATCCAAAATATAGTCTACCCTCAAGTATTGTGATATTCTACAACTTTGAAATGTCACCTTCTCTTTCCTTTCTTTTCAATTCCACACACACGTGGCTAGGTACGGCAAGTAGAATCGTAGAATTGTAGAGTTGGAAGGGACCCTAATCCATCCCCCTGTAAGGCAGGAAAATGCAGCTGTCCCGTACGGAGATCGAACCTGCAACCTTGGCGTTCTCAGCACCAGGCTCTTAGCAACTGAGCTTGTTCCTGTTAAAGCGCAGTGCGGTCAGAACTTAACCCTGGACTTCCCTTTGAGTCGGGAGGACTGAGCCAGGGGACATACCCCATTTGCAGAGGGTGCTTCTGACCATGCGCAGTGTTCTTTCTGCCTCACCACGGCCTCCTCACAATACATCTGGGTTAAAAGCTCTAATAAACGGTAGCAGATACAGGCAAACCTCGGTTGTCGGACGTAATCCGTTCTGGAAGCCCATTCGGCTTCCGAAATGTTCACAGCATGATCCTGAAGGCAGGCTTTAGCTTGCAGTTACAGAAGCGTTGTGTGGTTTCATCCCATATAGGGATTGAGCCCATGTACTGCTGGCTGAGAGCCAGCAGACAGCAAGAACATCAAGATGGTATAAAGCGAAGAAGAAGGGAAGATGGCTGCGTGACCAGCCCTCTTATGGGGTCTCCCAGGGTCACACCTATGGGAATGTTTAGGGATGCAGGAGAGGATATATTATTATATCCTATTCCAACTTGTGTTAACAAGTCCTGGAACTTAGCAGAGTTTTACATTCCCTTTTTTAAAGAGGAAAGCTTGCTCAGGTTCACTAGAACCTCTATAATAAATGTCCTGGTATTTCCCCCTTTAATCCCTCTTAAAATAAGACATGACACAGTCTTCTATAAAAGCATATAAAGAGTTTACTTACATCTGTTCACAATTGGATCCCAGAAGGCAGACTTTTAGCTTAGAAAATACGATATATATTAGCAGACTATTCCTTAAGGGCGATAGCTCCTTGGAGGCCAAGAGAGCAGCTTGCCTATACACATGTTGTTTCGTTGAGAGACGGTCGGGAAAAGAGAAAGATGGTGGCCAGCCCGGTGCTTTTGTCTTCACCTGCACAGGTGAGGCCACACCCATCTCCAGTTACACAGAGGAAGCCCATCCCATCCCAGAATAAACAGGAAGTTCTGGCGGGCGGACTGAGACCCCCTTCATGTCCACTCTAGCAATGTTGTGTTTGACTGCTCCTGTGTTTTACATCCCACAACGCCCATGGGAGGATGCTCCAGACCAGGTGGGACAGGAAGTCCTCCTCCACTCTGGGCAAACAGGAAATGTTGGATTTTACTGCTTTCTGTGATGTTACAACCCACATTCCCATTGATTTCTATGCTGGCTGGCGTTGGTAGGAGTGGTAGCCCAAAACCTTTGGGTGGCACCAGGTTGGCTAAGACTGGTTCGGTTTAACGGCTGATCTACCTGAGAAGGACTCCCAGACTTGAGGCCAGAATCCTTTGTTCCCAGGAGCCTAAGGGCGCAGGATGTGGAGGTGGGTGGGCATGAACAGAAGGTGCATGGTTTGAGTAATGAATGCTGGAAGTGCAAACAAGTAGAAGGTACCTTCTATCACATGTGGTGGACGTGCCCAAAGGTAAAGGACTTCTGGGAGAAAATTTATAACGAACTTTAAAAAGTGTTGAAAAACACATTTACTAAGAAACCAGAGGCCTTTCTGCTGGGCATGACCAATCATGAGATGCCCAACAAAGACAGAATATTTTTTATGTATGCCACAAGAGCTGCTAGGATTTTAATTGCTAAAAGATGGAAAACTGAAGAGCTACCAACAGCCGAAGAATGGCAGATGAAGTTGATTGAGTATATGGAACTCGCAGAACTGACCGCGAAACTCCGAGACCAGAGGGAGGAGAAGGTGCAAGAGGATTGGAAGAAATTTAAAGAATATTTGAAACAACGTGAAAAGTTAGACGTTTGAATTGAAGTCAGAGGATATTATAGGCGATAGCAATAAAATGTTAGTTTAAAATAGGATATGAGAAGATAGAATTGTGATTTTGTGTATTTTTGTTAAGAATAAGGTTATAGATATAAGATGATAGATAAGGATTAAGATTAGCTGTAAAAGGAGAGTTAAAGTGGTTATAAAGTTACTACAGTATAATTGAAATGAACGCAGAAGAGAGGACGTGAGGAAGTCCCCCAAGCAAGGTTATAAATAAGATTTGAATAGTTAAATAGATGTTTGAATGTTAGGTTTGTTTTTTGGTTGTCTTAGTTGTGCTTTTATGTATTGTATTAGTTTTTTATTTTTTATTTTGTATTTTGTATGTATTTTTTGTATTTTGTTAAAATACCAAAAATTCCTAAGAAGAAGAAGAAGAAGAAGAAGAAGAAGAAGAAGAAGAAGAAGAAGAAGAAGAAGAAGAAGAAGGTGCTCCTTTCTGGGTGGGGTATGATCCAGGGTGGCCAACTGTTTGCCTCTCTGGACCTTGCTTCCAGTTGCAAAGGGCATCAGCCAGGAAGCCAGAGTTTTAAAAGGAAACTGGATAGGTAAGACCTGTAAAGATGCTCAATGTGTTTTGAAGACAAATTGCAGGCCGGAAGAAAAAAATGTTCTGTTTAGCCAGAGGGGAGGGGAAAGGAGAGAAGATTAAAGGGCGAATCTATGGGGAGCCTTTGAATATGTAAAGAGATGTGGGAAAGGAGGAGGAGAACCATTTTTTTCACCCCGTCCATTCAAGGCAGGGAAGGCAGCAATGGGCCTTATAATTGCTTTGGCAATAGATGATGCATTGAAATCTCCAGCCTTGGAGGTTTTTCAAAGAGGGGCACCTGGGCAGGACTGACAGAGGAGCAGGGCCGCCTTAGGCACTCCGGCCGCCGTGGTGCGGCGATCCCTCCGTCTTCCCGTTGCCCTGGGGAGTAGTGGTGGTGGTGGGCAGGCGGGGGGGAGGGTGGCGTCCAGGGTGTCCAGGGGAGAGCGTGGGGTGCGGGGTGGGGAGGTCCGGCGTGCCACCTTCGCGCCTCTCCGCCTCTGGGGCTGCTCCCTCCCGCGCTGGTCGCCCCTCGGAAGGGGGGCGGGCGAGCGGGGGATGAGGGGCGTGGCGCTGGAGCGGCACGGGACTCTGCGCGCCCTTCCGGCGCTCCAGTTGCGGCTCCCCGCGCGGGACAGGAGGGAGGGCAGCCGGCTCGCAGCCCGCCCGGGAATGGCACGGGCAGCAGCGGTGGCACCGCCGATGCGCGAGCGCCCGGCCGCCCATGGAGGCGGGGGCAGGTCAAGGAGGGTTGGGGAGGGGGGGACGCATGTCAATCCAGGTGGTGGCGGCGGAGCATGCGCCAGTAGGACCAATGGGTAAGACGGGGCTGCAGAGGAGTATAAGAACATTTAGAAGAATGCTTTGTCACTAGGGAGCGCTGAATTGGCATTGAAAGCAGCCAAGTCCTTTCCCTTGCGCATGCGCACTCCGTCCGGGCCAGCGTTGCTGCTCCCACGGCGACCTTGCGAGCGGCCGGCGGTTCGTGGGGCTGCCCAGCCCATGATGCTTTTTGCGCTCGGCGGCTCGCAAGGTCGCCGCGGGAGCAGCAACGCCGGCCCGGACGGAGTGCGCATGTGTGACATTCCGCACATGCGCACTCCGTCCAGGCCAGCAATGCTGCACCCGCAGCAACCTTACGAGCCACCGCCGCATGGATGGGGTGCCGGGTGGCGGGGCTCGGCTTGGGGAGTGGTGGGAGGGGCCTCCGAGTGTCACCCCCCCTTCCCCTGGAACCTGGGGCGGACCACCCCCATCACCCCCACCTTCCTACACCACTGCCCCCACCTTGGACCCCTGCTTGCTAGACTCTCCCCCCTTCCTCTCAACAGTCAAATACCCCTTCTCTGCCTTTTTTTTCAAAAAACATGAAAAGTTAGAGATCTGAAATTGGAATCAGTTGATATAATAGGCGATAGCAATATTATGTTAGTTTAAAATAGGACATAAGTAGGTAGAATTGAAATTTAGTATATTTTTTTGTTAAGAATAAGATTACAGATATAAGAAGATAGATAAGAAGTCAGATTAGTTGTTAAAGAAGAATGTAAAGTCGTTATAAAGTTACTACAGTATATTTGAAATGAACGCAGAAGAGAGAACGTGAGGAAGTCCCTTACCGGTAATTAAGATTTAAATAAGTATAGAATAATTAGATTAATGTATTTTTGTATTTTTTGTGAGGTTCTGTTTTTATTGTTGTTTAGTTAAGTTGTATTTGTGTATTTTTGTAGTGTTGTTTTGTAGCGTTTGTATTTTATGTTTTTATTCTTAAAATATAATAAATTCTTATTTAAAAAAACAAAAAAACAAATGCCCCTTCTCTGCCGTTCCGCTAATGTCAGCAGCACGCGCCTCGCAGACAGACAGACCCCTCGCCTCGCTGCCTGCTCTCCGCAGCGGCTGTCAGCGATGACCTTTTTCGCCACGCAAAGCACCGGGGGCCCTTGCCGCCTTTCGCACCAGCCCCCTGTCACAGCCACACCCTCTGGGTGAGGGGAGAAGAGAGGCTGGGGGGGGACGGAGGGGATGGATGAGTCAACGACAGGCTTCCCCAGCCTCTCTTTGGAAAGGGGGCCAGAAGGAGAGCGTTTGTCTGTGTCGAGGCAGCGGCTTACGCAGTGTGCAGCGGCCGTGAAAAGAAAGGCAAACTCCACGCTAGGGATCATTAGGGAAAGTATTGAAAATAAAACAGCCCGTATCATAACGCGGCCGTTATACAAATCCACGGCGCTGGTGGCCGCGTTCGGAGTACCGTGTACTCCAAACAAGAACCTCCATCTCCCAACCTCACAGAAGCCAAGGTCTGCAAAATCACGCAAGAGCCCTTTTCACAACTCGGCAAAATCCTCCCGAGAAGCCGCTGAGCTGCAGGGTTTGTCAGCCTGCATCAGCCTTCAGCTTGCCTTCAGCTCCCCGCTGGGACAACATCCACCTCCACCTGCTTCAAGCAGGAGAGAGCAACAGCAGGGCAAGACTCACTCGGAGCTCTCCGAGGTCCTGTTTCGCCAGGCCTCTGCAAGGGAGCTTAGGGAAATAAAAACACAAGAAGAGCTTGCAGGATTAGGCCAGTGGCCCATCCAGTCCATCATTCTGTTTTCACAGGGGCCAACCGGATGCCCCAATGGGAAGCCCACATTCAGGACTCGAACACAGGACTACTCTCGCCTAATTTGCCTGTATTGGGAAGCTCTTACTGCTTGCTGTTTTGTTATGCTTTCCTACGTTCGGTTGGAAGCCGCCCAGATGGGTGGGGGTACAAAACATAAAGTATCAGAACCATAGAATTTTAGAGTTGGGAAGACACCACAAGGGTCATCTAGTCCAACCCCCTGCAAAGCAGGAATCTTTTTTGTGCAACGTGGGGCTCAAACCCACGACCCTGAGATTAAGAGTCTCATGCTCTACCGATTGAGCTATTAATAATAATTCTTCTTCTTTGGCGATCCCTCGTTGCCGAGTAAGATTGTTTTCCATAAACACGGTTTTAACAGTGAGTCCGTAAGTGACTGTGGAGGCCAATTCTGGATCCACACGTCCCTCCACAGTGGGGACATTGGTTTCCGGGCGGGAGTTGATCACGGCGTGGATTTGCCAAGCGTGCCTTCCTCTTAGCACGTTTCTCCCTTGCGTCCTGAGTTCGAGTGTCTTCCAAGCCCATGACACCTTTGGTAAAGGCTGTTCTCCAACAGGAGCGCTCGCAGGCCAGTGTTTCCCAATTGTCGGTGTTTATACTACATTTTTTAAGATTTGCCTTGAGAGAGTCTTTAAACCTCTTTTGTTGACCACCAGCATTACGCTTTCCATTTTTAAGTTCGGAATAGAGTAGCTGCTTTGGAAGACGATAATCAGGCATCCGCACAACACGACCAGTCCAACGAAGTTGATGTTGAAGAATCGTTGCTTCAACACTGGTGATCTTTGCTTCATCCAGTACACTGATATTAGTTGGCCTAATGATGTGTAAAATTTTCCGGAGACACCGTTGATGGAACCTTTTGAGAAGTTGGAGATGGCGTTTGTAAGTGGTCCAATAAAAATACCGGTAACCGTCATCTAAAGCCATCCAGGTTAGTGGCCATCACTACCTCCTGTGGCAGTGAGTTCCACAGTTTAATTATGTACAGCATTAAGTGCTTTCTTCTCATGTTCAGCTCCCTTGGATGACCACCAGTTCCGGTGTCATGAGAGAGGGACTTTCTCCTTGTTGTGTATAACTTTATAGACTCCTACCAACCATGCCTTCAATCACCGTTTCTCTAACCCAAAAAGTCATAGAATCATAGAATCCTAGAGTTGGAAGAGACCCCAAGGGCCATCCAGTCCAACCCTCTGCCAAGCAGGAAACACCATCCAAGCATTCCTGACAGGCGGCTGTCAAGCCTCCGCTTCAAGACCTCCAAAGAAGGAGACTCCACCACACTCCTTGGCAGCAAATCCCACTGTCCAACAGCTCTCACTGTCAGGAAGTTCTTCCTCATGTTTAGGTGGAATCTTCTTTCTTGTAGTGTGAATCCATTGCCCCGTGTCCGCTTCTCTGGAGCAGCAGAAAACAACCTTTCTCCCTCCTCCTCTATATGACATCCTTTTATATATTTGAACATGGCTATCATATCACCCCTTAACCTTCTCTTCTCCAGGCTAAACATACCCAGCTCCCTAAGCCGTTCCTCATAAGGCATCGTTTCCAGGCCTTGGACCATTTTGGTTGCCCTCCTCTGGACACGTTCCAGCTTGTCAGTATCCTTCTTGAACTGTGGTGCCCAGAACTGGACACAGTATTCCAGGTGAGGTCTGACCAGAGCGGAATACAGTGGTACTATTACTTCCCTTGATCTAGATGCTACACTCCTATTGATGCAGCCCAGAATTGCATTGGCTTTTTTAGCTGCTGCATCACACTAAAGTCCAAAATGCTGCACACTTTCCTTGAAGACCAGTCGTTCCATCCCCTCCTGGTTACCTTTTCCTGAACTTTTCCCAACCTCTGCCGTCTCCAAGGGGGCTTGAAGCTGGACTGCAGCCCCTATGGCTTGAGCTCATGTCTCCGCCCTAGATTTTCCTTTGCCTCCACCAGCTGTTACCCCTCGCTTCCCCCGAGACCTTCAACTACCGGTACCCCTGATTTAAGAGCTGCGAGACCTCGAGGCAGATATTCCTAGCTCCGGATCTTTATCCGAGGAGAAGGTGGAGAATGACAGCTGCGTCCTAGCGAAGCTGTGAACGATGGAGAGTACCTGGCCTAGTTCTGGCACTCTGCGTATGGCTCCAAGCCACCATCAGGGAGCAGCGAACGGGCTGAAACCGATCCCCACGGGGCTCAGTCTCACACTTGGAGTGGGTTTTTCTTGTGGGGGGGGGTCATTGTCTGGCAACAGAAATCTCTGAGGCTTGTCTGTCACAAAGGCTGGAATCAGGTCTAGGATAAGCTTTGTGTGAGTCACGCCGACTCTTTGCCTTGCAAAGTCAGTTGAAGGTCTGTCTGATTTACTCTAGATTGGTACTCCACCTCCTGGCTCTTGTGGAGACCCTGAGCCAGGAAAAAAAATGCGTGTTTTCCCTCTGCTTTCAGTGTGAAAACAACCCTTCCTCCCCCCTCCTTGCTCCGGAGCAGGGCCTTACTCTGAGCCAGGACTCAGCAGACATGGCTTTCCTGGGCCTCTGAACATGTGCAGAGCATTTTCCCTCTAGACCTATGTCATTCACAACCGGTCCCAAGCCCCTCGCCTGCGTGACTGGCGATGGCCTACCTGTCAGGGCCGCCGGCAGGACAGCTAGCCAGCAATTCAGGCAAGATTCTGGGGTGCCTGTTTACACTTCGTCCCGTAAACATCTAGCCCAGCATCCTATTCTCTCAGTGGCCAATAGAATCGGGGAGTTGAGATAGACTGTCTCTGAACCTGGAGGTTCCATAAGAACAAAAGAAGTAAGTAAATAAGTAAATTTTTATTTATACTCTGCCTTCCCTGGCCATGTTAGGGTGGCTAACATCAAATATCAAATACATTAAAACACAATCAAACAATTGATTAAAATACAGCTTAAAAATTAGAATCAGGATAAAATTACAGTATTTTTCGCTCCATAAGACACACTTTTTCCCTCCTAAAAAGTAAGGGGAAATGTCTGTGCGTCTTATGGAGCGAATGGTGGTCCCTGGAGCTGAACTGCCCAGGGGCCAAAAGAGGATCATGCTTTTTATTTTACAAAGAGAAAAGGGGGTGTTGAAAGGACCCCGCTCAGCAGCTGATCAGCAAGAGATCGGGAGAGAGATAAGAGTCCCGGCTCCCTTTCAGCCCCGCCCTCCATTGTTGAATGTGCTGCAGAGGGAGGTTGTTTGTTTCCCCAGCGACATGGGACTGGCTGATTAGATTATCTGTCTGGAAACTGTAGAAAAGGCTCCCTTTCCTTTAGAAGCTGCAGAAATGTGAGTTGAACCCCATAAAAACAAGGCTTTTCCTCTTTGCTTTTCCCCCTTTGCAAAATGAGCTTTGCTTTTCCCCCTTTGTAAAAAAAGCTGCAAAACTTTTAGCTGATCCTCAAAAAAACAGGGTTTTCCCCTTTGCAAAAAAAGCTGCAAAACTTTTAGCTGATCCTCAAAAAAACAGGGCTTTTAGAGGAGGAAAACCAGAAAAAAACTGGGTTTCCTCCTCTAAAAACGAGGTGCGCCCTATGGTCCGGTGCACCCTATGGAGCGAAAAATATGGTAAATGACTGCCCACAAATTACAACCATAGGGGTTGGGAACCTCAAGTATTCATCAGGGCCAGCTATCCATGTTGGTCCCACATGAGCCGATAAAAGGGCCAAAGAGGTAACTTACAGGGTCCCATGGAGGGGGGTCAAACTGGGCCTGGCAGAACAGCTCCATCTTGCAGGGTCTGCAGAAGGATTTCAAGTCCCGCAAGGCCCTGGTCTCCTGCGATAGAACGTTCCACCAGGCTGGGGCCAAAGCCGAAAAGGCCCCGCTTAAGACCAGTTTAACCTCCTTGAGGCCTGGGACCTCCAAAATATTATTATTTGCAGACCGTAAGGTCCTCCGCGGGGCAAACCAGGAGAGGCGGTCCCATAAGTACGAGGGTCCTAGGCCGTAGAGGGCTTTAATGGTTAAAACCAGCACCTTAAACCTGACCCAGAAGAAGAGTCCATCTCCTTGGCAAAACCGCCTACAGAAATTTGGGCGCTGGGAGAAATTTTGCATCGATCTGCAGGCGGCGTTTTCGGGGGGACTTTAGAAGATCCGCGAAGAGGATGCAGAAATGTGGAGAAATACCGGGGAAATGAAAAACCCAAATTGGCAGACTCGCCCCTCGCCACGCCGTTATTGTAAGTTTTCCATGCAGCAGTAAACAGCACCTTTGGGGGAATTGGGGGGCGGGTTTTGGACAGACCATTTTCCAGCAAGGAAATGATGCTTTGCAGAGGGTGGGGAGTGATACCAGTTTTCTTTTCTTTTTATCATATTGAACTTTTATTAGATTTCAGAAATTTTAGCAAATCAAACTTCAAGTCTAATACACATTTCCCTTAACATTTTGACTTCCTTACCTCCATGGTGTTTCCTCTCCCTTTCTTTCTGCTTTCTTCTGTATCACACATAAATCTCATACCTACTGCAGTTAAAGTTGAAGTTTGATTTGCTAAAAATTGTTGTCGTTTCCCTTTCCTCTGCTTAAATTTTGAACCCTGCTCAAAGCTTCCTTTGGCTACAATCCTTCCTCAGATAGTCCCCTCTTCAATAAAAAGCTCGTCGTTTTGATCTCTATCAATTTCCCAATTTCCCCCATAGCCCATTAATTTTAAGATCCATTCTTCCTTGGTTGCAACTTCTCCTTCCTTGCATTTCTGCGCATATCGGATTCCGGCTGCTGTTGTTGCGCACATAAGGAGTTTGATCATCCTTTTTGGGGACGTTCACCCCTATTTCCCCCCCCCCCCCAAAAAACCCACAGGGATATTAAGGAGCGGTACCAGTTCTGACCCAGCTTTGGGGGCAAGCAGAACTTGGGCTGCTTTGGGTTGAGGAAGAGACGCAGGGCACCCCTACAGGTTATGCTATGACATGGATCGCATGGAAACGCAACCAATAACCCACGATGCTCCCATGCTCTATCGTTTTATCTTATTTCCTTCTTATCATATCTCTGCGCGCGATAAGGAAGCAAGGGAACGGAGATTAACATTCGGGCTCGACCCGCTGCACATTAATTACCATTTTCCAAAGCATTTGTTTGTTAAAGCGCGACGCTCATGCGTGCTGCGTTTGTGTTCTGTGCCTGCGCTGAAGCCGCACAGTGCTCCTGTCCACGTCTCTTTCCTCTGTCCCTTTTTGCTTTTGCAATTTCCTCCCTCCCCACCCCACCCCCTTGTAATTTTCAAACTTCGATAAAAATCATATGTGCAGGAGGGCCGGAATTAGCTGTCCCCCCCCCCTGTGACTTTGAAGAAGGGGCTATGGGATGGAGTGGCAAATGCTCAACAGCGATGGGGTTGAAGGCTGGCATGAGTGGTAAATGGCTACCGGAAGGAATTGTCTGATCTGACCTCTCCACTGCTTGGCCTGCATCATCCCCAGGACACAGATTTGGCCCCTAGTAATGTCAGTAGTAATGTACGGAAGTGAGAGATGGACCATAAAGAAGGCTGATTGCCGAAGAATGGATGCTTTTGAATTCTGGTGCTGGAGGAGACTCTTGAGAGTCCCATGGACTGCAAGAAGATCAAACCTATCCATTCTCAAGGAAATCGGCCCTGAGTGCTCACTGGAAGGACAGATCCTGAAGTTGAGGCTCCAATACTTTGGCCACCTCATGAGAAGAGAAGACTCCCTAGAAAAGACCCTGATGTTGGGAAAGATGGAGGGCACAAGGAGAAGGGGACGACAGAGGATGAGATGGTTGGACAGTGTTCTCAAAGCTACTAACATGAGTTTGGCCAAACTGCGGGAGGCAGTGAAGGATAGGCGTGTCTGGCGTGCACTGGTCCATGGGTCACGAAGAGTCGGACACGACTGAATGACTGAACAACAATGGCAGCAGAGCCTAGGGCTTGCCGATCAGAAGGTCGGCGGTTCGAATGCCCGCAGTGACGGGGAAAGAAAATGCTACAAGTCCTGGACGTGCATTGAAGCTTCTGTGTTGGAAGATTTGGGGCCAGGTGGCGCTGTGGGTTAAACCACAGAGTCTAGGGCTTGCTGATCAGAAGGTCGGTGGTTCAAATCCCCGCAGCGGAGCTCCCGTTGCTCGGTCCCTGCTCCTGCCAACCTAGCAGTTCGAAAGCACACCAGCGCAAGTAGAGAAATAGGGACCGCTCTGGCAGGAAGGTAAACGACATTTCCGTGCGCTGCTCTGGTTCGCCAGAAGCGGCTTAGTCATGCTGGCCACATGACCCGGAAGCTGTACGCCGGCTCCCTCGGCCAGTAAAGCGAGATGAGCACCGCAACCCCAGAGTCGTCCGCAACTAGACCTAACGGTCAGGGGTCCCTTTACCTTTACTTATGGCAGCCAGGGGACCTGTGGGGAAAGAGACGGCCTGCCCCCCCCCCCCCGTGCTCCCGCCTGGAGCCTAGGGCCATCTCAGTCCCGGCACCCCAGGGTGCTCCCTGGGAATCAGCTTCAGGTGGGCAGCGGGACGGACAGGAACCCCATGCCGGCAAACCAGCTGATTGCGGTTTTTAAACTAAGCCGGACTGTCAACCAGTTGCCACGGCAACCGGTGGCGGGCGGCATTGTTCTTAAAACTGAGACAAGTGTTAGGAAGCGGCGGGGCATGTTTCTGGGTTAGGGTTGGGGGGTGTTTTGGAAGGAAGGAGGGTAAATTGGGGCCCTCCTCGTCGGACACCCCCCCCCCTAAGAAAAGGGCCAGATTCTGCTATTCTGCAGAAATCCCATTTGCTCATCACAAGACCAGCAGATCAGAACCTCCCTGTCTGGGATCACCCAGAAATGTCAAACATCACTGGGGGGCAGCAGTGCCCCCCACAATCCCCTTCTGCGACGAATGACAGTGACTTCATGCCTGTTCCGGCTTTGTTTGCCCAGAGTTCAATGGCGAAACCTTCGCAGCACCTTGGAAAGCAGCCACCAAGGACTCTGAAGTAAAGGCGCTGTGCCTCTGAGCATGTACAGAGGCCTTTCCCCTGAACTAGGGGAAGGGATCTTTTCTGGAACAACAGAGGTCAGTTTGGTCACCAGCCACTTTGTGTCCGCCATCCAAGCAACCCAGAGGCATGAGCAGAATTCAAAGACACATCCTACGCAAAACCGGTAAAGGAAGGGACAAATCAGGACCAGCGAGGGGTGTGTGGCCTGAGGAGAGCCTCCTGAGGGCCAGACAGAGAAGGCAGGGGGCCACTTTCAGACCTCAGGCCCAAGCTTGCTACGTTTTTGTTGTTGTTCAGTCGTTCAGTCATGTCCGACTCTTCGTGACCCCATGGACCAGAGCACGCCAGGCACGCCTATCCTTCACTGCCTCTCGCAGTTTGGCCAAACTCGTGTTAGTAGCTTCGAGAACACTGTCCAACCATCTCATCCTCTGTCGTCCCCTTCTCCTTGTGCCCTCCATCTTTCCCAACATCAGGGTCTTTTCTAGGGAGTCTTCTCTTCTCATGAGGTGGCCAAAGTACTGGAGCCTCAACTTCAGGATCTGTCCTTCTAGTGAGCATTCAGGGCTGATTTCTTTGAGAATGGATAGGTTTGATCTTTTTGCAGTCCATGGGACTCTCAAGAGTCTCCTCCAGCACCATAATTCAAAAGCATCAATTCTTCGGCGATCAGCCTTCTTGATGGTCGAGCTCTCACTTCCGTACATTACTACTGGGAAGACCATAGCTTTAACTATACGGACCTTTGTCGGCAAGGTGATGTCTTTGCTTTTTAAGATGCTGTCTAGGTTTTTCATTGCTTTTTTTCTTGGCAGGGATACTGGAGTGGCTTGCCAGTTCCTACTCCAGGTGGATCACGTTTGGTCCAAACTCTCCACTATGACCTGTCCATCTTGACCTGTCCATAGCTTCCCTGAGTAATTCAAGCCCCTTCGCCACGACACAGCAGTGATCCATGAAGGGGACTATCATTTCATTTAATGCAAAACATTTAAAAATGTTTAATGCACCAATTTCCCACCTTTTTCTCCAAGGTGCTCCAGCTGGCGTACACAGCTCCCCCCTCGATTCACCCCTACAGCAACCCTGTGAGGTAGGTGAGGCTGACAGGCAGTTGCCCAGTGAGCTTCACCCAGGGGTAGCCCAGTGGCCAGGTGAGGATTTGAACCCTGGTCTCCCAGGCTCTGGTAGTCTGACATGCTCACCACTAAGAACATCCTGCTGGACTCTTCTTCCCGGGAGGGTTTAAAGCAGAGGTTGGATGGCCATCTCTCGTGGATGCTTTTGCTGAGATTCCTGCATTGCAGGGGGGTTGGACTAGATGACCCTTGGGGGTCCCTTCCAACTTTATGGTTCTATGGCCAGGCCAAGGGCCCACCAAGTTCAGCATCCTGTTCTCCCAGGGGCCAACCTGTGGGAAATGCTCAATCCAGGCCCGAGCGTATCTTGCAGCTTCCGTTCAGAAGCACCGCTGCCTCCAGCTGCAGTGAGTTCCACAATTCAGTTTTGTCCCACCCAAATCATAGAATCTTAAGGTTGGAAGGGAACCCAAGGCCCAGAGTCATCTAGTCCAACCCCCAGCAATGCAGGAATCTCAGCTAAAGAGATGTCCTTTCTTTTAGGTAAAGGTAAAGGGACCCCTGACCATCAGGTCCAGTTGTGTCCGACTCTGGGATTGCGGCACTCATCTCGCTCTATAGGCCGAGGGAGCCGGCGTTTGTCCACAGACAGCTTCCGGGTCATGTGGCCAGCATGACTAAGCCGCTTCTGGCAAACCAGAGCAGCGCACGGAAACGCCATTTACATTCCCGCTGGAGCGGTCCCTATTTATCTACTTGCACTTTTGATGTGATTTCAAACTGCTAGGCTGGCAGGAGCTGGGACCGAACAATGGGAACTCACCCCGTCGCGGGGATTCAAACCGCTGACCTTCTGATCGGCAAGCCCTAGGCTCTGTGGTTTGACCCACAGCACCACCTGGCCCCAGATCTTCCAACACAGAAGCTTCATTGCACATCCAGGACTTGTAGCATTTTCTTTCCCCTGTCCTGAGTCTTCTGAGTCTTGAGAGCAGTACATGTGAAAAGGATCTAGGAGCCTTGGTAGACCATAAACTTGACATGAGCCAACAGTGTGATGCAGTAGCTAAAAAAGCCAATGCACTTCTGGGCTGCATCAATAGGAGTATAGCATCTAGATCAAGGGAGGTAATAGTACCACTGTATTCCGCTCTGGTCAGACCTCACCTGGAATACTGTGTCCAGTTCTGGGCACCACAGTTCAAGAAGGATACTGACAAGCTGGAACGTGTCCAGAGGAGGGCAACCAAAATGGTCCAAGGCCTGGAAACGATGCCTTATGAGGAACGGCTTAGGGAGCTGGGTATGTTTAGCCTGGAGAAGAGAAGGTTAAGGGGTGATATGATAGCCATGTTCAAATATATCAAAGGATGTCATATAGAGGAGGGAGAAAGGTTGTTTTCTGCTGCTCCAGAGAAGCGGACACGGGGCAATGGATTCAAACCACAAGAAATAAGATTCCACCTAAACATTAGGAAGAACTTCATAACAGTGAGAGCTGTTGGGCAGTGGGATTTGCTGCCAAGGAGTGTGGCGGAGTCTCCTTCTTTGGAGGTCTTGAAGCGGAGGCTTGACAGCCATCTGTCAGGAATGCTTTGATGGTGTTTCCTGCTTGGCAGGGGGTTGGACTGGATGGCCCTTGGGGTCTCTTCCAACTCTAGGATTCTAGGATTCTATGAATCCGGAGCTGGGTGATGACGGCTTGATCCAAACCAATCACCCCCATCTTTTGGATACAGGATCTGGTGGGCCGTGGAGGAGGGTGTCCGAGTGGCTAGCAAGGGAAACAGGTTGTCTGGGCGGAGCTGGGAGAAAAATCTATTGCCTTTGGAAATTAAGTACTTCCTTGGCCTCCTCCCCATGTTTCATGCACATACACACAAATCTGTAGCAGATGGACTGGGGATAAGGTGGAGATATGGAGAGAGAAAGAGATGGGAGGGAAGGGGCTAACTCGGAAAGAACAGGAGACATTTATGATGGCTTTAGCCACCATCAGGAGCAAACCTGTTTCCATGGTGATGAGCCATCCATAGCCGGTGTGGTTTAAAAAAAAATGGGGGGGGGGAGTGAGAGAGGAGAGAGAGGGGGAAGAAAAACACATGTAGGTTTTGAAGACAAGGAGAATTGGGGAAGGAGGAGGGGGGGTTCCTAGGGCAGGGAGGCAGGGAGTGGATTACACACACACACACACACACACACACACACACACAGTGCATTTTCTGGGGGACACAGGGGGACACATACAAATTGGCCTCATTGAGGGGCAGTATTTTTATATGAGTAGGAAAATGAGAGTATCACTAAACAGTTTTTAAAGAAAAAAACACTGTGTCTGTCTGTCTCTCTGTGTGTGTGTGTGTGTGTGTGTGTGTGCACAACACTTTTGGGAGGAAAATAAAGGTAAAAAGTAATGGACCTCTGGGCGGTTAAGTCCAGTCAAAGGCGACTATGGGGTTGCGGCGCTCATCTCGCTTTACAGGCCGAGGGAGCCGGAGTTTGTCCGCAGACAGCTTTCCGGGTCATGTGGCCAGCATGACTAAGCCGCTTCTGCAGCCACCTCAACTGGGTCCCTGGACAGTGGTAGACATTAGAACCTCTCTCATTGGCCAGGAGGGGGAGTTGGATTGGGTCTGGCTGCAGATTGGCCAATAGCGGCTGGACCAAGGGGCAGGCACTCCTAGAATCAATCATAGCTGTCAAGTTTCGGATTTGAAAATAAGGGATCAGCACCCTCACCTGTCCCGGGGATAGTCTACAGTTCCCGGGGACAGTCTACAGTTCTTAGGGACAATCCACGCTGCGGTAATCCCCCCTCCAGGCTACAAATTAATTTGCACCAGGAAAGAGCTCCCAGGAAAGAGAAATCAGGGCAGAGAAAAGAAAGCACTTATTCATGCAGCACACGGTTAACTTCTGGAACTCCCTGCCACAGGGAGCAGCGATGGCCACCCACTTGGATGGTTTTAGAAAAGGATTAGGCAAATTCATGGAGGAGGAGAGGACCACTGATGGCCTCTGGCCAGGTTGGCTCTGCTCTGCCTCCAGTTAGGGGCAGCAATGCTGAATCAGAGCACCCGTTGCCGAGAAACATTCGTCTATTTTATCTTCTTCTTCTTTATATGTCTGTCTGTCTGTCTGATTGTTATTAGGTATTTATATTCCACCTTTTTCTCCAAGGAGCTCCCTGGTCCTAGTCCTCATTTAATCCCCACAACAGTCCTGTGAGGTAGGCAGGCAGGCAGGGCTGAGAAAGGCAGAGACCCAAGGAGTATCTCTGGACTCCAACTCTCCTTCCCGGAAATAAGGGAAATTTAAGGGATATCAACAATAAGGGATAGCAGCGGGAAAGGGCTTGGAATAAGGGAGTTTCCCGCAAAAAAAGGGAGACTTGACAGCTATCATAGAATCATGGATGCTTCAGCTGAGATTCCTGCATCCCAGGGGGCTGGACTAGATGACCCTAGGTGTACCTACCAACTATACAATTCTATGATTATGAGCCTCCGCCTGCCCATCCAAGAGAACGGGGTATCCCATTAAAGGGATCCTGGAGGAGGTGCTCCCAGTCTCCCACACTGACAATTTGACTCCTGCACCCAGGGGTCAGCAAACTTTTTCAGCAGGGGGCCAGTCCCCTGTCCCTCAGACCTTATGGGGGGGCCGGACTTTATTTTGAAAAAGAAAATGAACGAATTCCTATGCCCCACAAATAACCCAGAGATGCATTTTAGATAAAAAGACACATTCTACTCATGTAAAAACATGCTGATTCCTGGACCGTCCGTCGTGGGCTGGATTTAGAAGGGGATTGGGCTGGATCCGGCCCCCGGGCCTTCGTTTGCCTACCCGTGGCTGAACCCAACGCCTGAGCCAGAGCCACTTACATCTGCAATCAATAATGTTGTAGCCTAATCTGAACCAAAACGATCGTGGTCACGAGTGACCATTTAACGCTGGTGGGGGGGTCACGGCGCCTGGACATGCAATTTCACCCCCGCGCGAGCGAATCAGGACAGATGCTCAATAAAGAGGCTGCCTGGAGGAGCCACTGGACATTAACCAATTTTTCTCTCCGATTCATAGAATTCATGAATTTTAACAGGGAGAATTGCAAAGTACTACACTTGGGCAAAAAAAAATGAAAGGCACAAATACAGGATGGGTGACACCTGGCTTGAGAGCAGTACATGTGAAAAGGATCTAGGAGTCTTGGTAGACCATAAACTTGACATGAGTCAACAGTGTGATGCAGCAGCTAAAAAAGCCAATGCAATTCTGGGCTGCATCAATAGGAGTATAGCATCTAGATCAAGGGAAGTAATAGTACCACTGTATTCCGCTCTGGTCAGACCTCACCTGGAATACTGTGTCCAGTTCTGGGCACCCCAGTTCAAGAAGGATACTGACAAGCTGGAACGTGTCCAGAGGAGGGCAACCAAAATGGTCCAAGGCCGGAAACGATGCCCTAGGAGGAACGGCTTAGGGAGCTGGGTATGTTTAGCCTGGAGAAGAGAAGGTTAAGGGGGGATATGATAGCCATGTTCAAATATATAAAAGGATGTCCTATAGAGGAGGGAGAAAGGTTGTTTTCTGCTGCTCCAGAGAAGCGGACACGGGGCAATGGATTCAAACTACAAGAAAGAAGATTCCACCTAAACATGAGGAAGAACTTCCTGACAGTAAGAGCTGTTGGACAGTGGGATTTGCTGCCAAGGAGTGTGGTGGAGTCTCCTTCTTTGGAGGTCTTGAAGCGGAGGCTTGACAGCCATCTGTCAGGAATGCTTGGATGGGGTTTCCTGCTTGGCAGGGGGTTGGACTGGATGGCCCTGGGGGTCTCTTCCAACTCTAGGATTCTATGACTCTATTACCCCCCCCCCATGGTCATCTAGTCCAACCCCTGCAATGCAGGACCGACAGCAAATTCCTTTTATCTGCAGCCCGGTGTGGTTGTCTCCTCCTGCTGTAATCGTTGTGCAGATGACTGTCTTGTTTGTAACGATGACGCTTGTGTTCCTATCAGCATCCGCCGCCCGCCCCCCTCTCATAAAAACGTTTGGTTGTATGTCATCTACCTTCACAGATGGAGAGGTTGGACCAGCTATCTTAATTGAATCACTCTCTCAGAAAGGCTTTGTTTTCGCTGGGGATGAGGAACGAAGGGTTAAGCTGAAGCGATTCACGGGAGAAGTGGATTCTGAACAAGGCAGGATTCCGCTTGCGTGCCTTATTTGCATCCGTATGTTCAGATCTCTTAATCTTCTGATTTGCAAGATTGCTTGCCTTCTCTCTCTCTCACACACACACATACTCTCGCAGACATATATATATATATCTAGCATTAATTCCACACCTCCACATCTTCAAGTGTGTGTGTGCATTCCCAGGCTTTGCAAGAATCTCATTTTTCATGAATGCGTGTAAAATGCACTGGCTGGAACTCTTCTCGAAGTGTGGGGTGCGTTCCAGGTGCTTAGGAATCTACCTGCACACACCTGAGTCCCTAAATTGGGGGAGGAGGGAAGCGGCAGCTCAGGTGCAACAGAAAACAAGCTTGCTCCAGCTTCCTTGAGACAGCCCTTTGGATATCTGAGTGAGGAGGGCTATTCTGTCAGTCACGATGGGGCTGGGATATTAAAATGCAGAACCGCACGTGCAGAACAGAGTTTTTCTTTCTTTCTTTCTTTCCAGCTGCAGTGCTAAGAACAGAATAAGAGCCTGCTGGATCAGGCCCATGGCCCATCTAGTCCAGCATCCTGTTCCCACAGTGGACACACCAGATGCCTCAATGGGAAACCCGCAAGCAGGATTCGAACACAAGAGCAACTGGGAAGGCAGAACACAGCCATTGGGGCTAGTAGCCTTTGATAGCCCTCTCCTCCACGAACAGGTAAACTTCTCTCTGTCTGCCTGCTTCATTGTCCAATATATCAGGAATATAAGAAGCAGAACGGGATAAGTCGGAAAAAAGGGAAATGTTAAGTACAGACCCTCCAAGTGTCCCTGTTTTCCAGGGACGGTCCCAGATTTACAGATGCCGCCCCAGTTTCTGATTTGATCCAGGAACATCCTGCTTTTCCTTGGGACTTCCCTATTTTTATCGGAGAAATGTTGGAGTTATGTGATCCACCTGAGCCAAGGAGATAAATAACTATACAACCTTCAGAAAACATCTGAAGGCAGCCCTGCAGAGGGAAGCTTTTTAAAAAAAATGTTTAATGTTTGATTATGTGTTTAATGTTTGATTATGTGGGTTAAACCACAGAGCCTAGGGCTTGCTGATCAGGTCAGCGGTTCAAATCCCCGCGGCGGGGTGAGCTCCCGTTGCTCGGTCCCAGCTCCTGCCAACCTAGCAGTTCGAAAGCACACCAGTGCAAGTAGATAAATAGGTACCGCTCCGGCGGGAAGGTAAACGGCGTTTCCGTGTGCTGCTCTGGTTCGCCAGAAGCGGCTTAGTCCTGCTGGCCACATGACCCGGAAGCTGTACGCCAGCTCCCTCAGCCAGTAAAGCGCGATGAGCGCCGCAACCCCAGAGTCGGACACGACTGGACTTAATGGTCAGGGGTCCCTTTACCTTTTATGTGTTTATATATGTTGGAAGCAAGCCAGTCAGATGGCTAGGGTATAAATAATACAAATTATTATTATTATTATTATTATTATTATTATTATTATTATTATTATTATTATTATTAATTACCGGATAAACGTTGCAGGGTATGCAACCACACAGCTGGCTAATGTCCCATCTCTCCAGATGAGCATTAAGCCCAACGTCTCGAATGACCCAGCCACACCACTGCCTTAGCCCCCCCGCCCCGCAGAACCAGATGCAATAGAAGAGTAATCCTAATATAAATTGAAAATAATAATAATAATAATCACAATAATAGCATTCCTTGTTCCATATCCTTCCAGTAGGCCTGAGCCACGCTGAAAGCTTTCCTTTTTAGAAAGGGATCTCTGGCACCCCTCCTCCTCCTCCTCTAGGCATTAGCTCCTGCAGCTAGCAAAATAAATAAATAAATCTCCCTTAATTCCCTTTTTTTTTTCTCCCTCCACGTTGACAAACAGCAATCCTATTCAACACAAAACCCAGCCCCTTTTCCCTGCAAAGCCATGGGCTGGATAACCATGCCCCCTGCTGCCCGCAGGCCGGAGCTGCAAGTCCCCGGTTCCCTTCTGCGGATAGAGGCGGCTCTGTTTTCTGCCTGCCTTTGCTGGGAGAACAAAATTTAAAAAATTCTTCATCTGAAGAAGTGTGCATGCACACGAAAGCTCATACCAAGAACAAACTCAGTTGGTCTCTAAGGTGCTACTGGAAAGAATTTTTTATTTTGTTTTGACTACGGCAGACCAACACGGCTACCCACCTGTAACTTTGCTGGGAGAGAAGGTGAGGCCTGCCCTTTTAGATCTCTCCAAGGAATCTTTGGCTTGGCTGAACTCTGAAAGCTGCAGCATATAACTCCTGCGCTCAAGGATCTGCGCTGCCTGCCGGTTTGCTACCGAACCCAGTTCAGGGTGTTATCACTAGTATATGAAACCCAGAACAACTTGGGACCAGCTGACCTGTGAAATTCTCTGGCCCCAAAAATATTCTTCTTCTTTGGCGACCCCTCGTAGCCGAGTAAGATTGTCTTCCATGAACACGGATTTTAACAACGAGTCTGTAAGTGACTGTGGAGGCCAATTCTGGATCCACACGTCCTTCCACAGTGGGGACATTGGTTTCCGGGCGGGAGTTGATCACGGTGTGGATTTGCCAAGCGTGCCTTCCTCTTAGCACGTTTCCCCCTTGCGTCCTGAGTTCGAGTGTCTTCAAAACCCATGACGCCTTTGGTAAAGGCTGTTCTCCAACTGGAGCGCTCGCAGGCCAGTGTTTCCCAATTGGTGGTGTTTATACTATATATATTTTTAGTTACAGGTAGGTAGCCGTGTTGGTCTGCCATAGTCAAAACAAAATAAAAAATAAAAAAATCCTTCCAGTAGCACCTTAGAGACCAACTAAGTTTGTTCTTGGTATGAGCTTTCGTGTGCATGCACACTTAGATTTGCCTTGAGAGAGTCTTTAAACCTCTTTTTGTTAACCACCAGCATTACGCTTTCCATTTTTAAGTTCAGATATAAGTGTGTGTGTTTATATATGTTTTATTTGATGTAATTGATTTAATTGGGGAAATAATAAAAATTTACATGGGGGGAAAAAAAGAGAACAGGAGGCTGGACTAGGTGGGCCCGATCCAGCAAGCTCTTCTGATGTTCTTAAGCAGGAGCTGAGTGCAATAGCACTCTTCCCCCAACTTGTGATTTCCAGGAATTGGCATTTCAGAAGCTTAAATGCTTCTTACAGGTTATGGGGTGCTGAGACTGATGTATGCAGTCACCCCAGATTGCTGTTCCTATTGGTGGGTTGTATCTTCTCTCCCCATCATAGGTGCCAACTCCCTGGGTGCCCGAGGACCCACAAAATTCCCCATGAAGGGGCCAGGCACCCACAAATTTTGGTGCCAGGGCCATGAACGCTGCATGGCACCCACGGCCCCGGGCACCCACGGTCGCGGTGCCAAGCTGGCACTCCTGCTCCCCGTTACTGTCTATTTTAAAGGAAATTTTTACTGTATCCCACCCTGAAGGACAAATAAGAATTAGAAAATACGTGCTCTGAAGAGGTTACAAATGTTCAGAAGTGTCAAGTTGCCCGATGGTTGCACCGTGTAAATCAAACATGCCCCCTCCTTTTGGCCCCACAGAGCAACCGAACCATCCAATAACCCGACTGTCATCTTCGCGAGGGTATGAGGCTCATCGGATCTGCCGCTCTCCATGGTTCACATGGTTTGACATAAAGACTTCACACGACATGACAGTGACTTGATACAAGTTGACATTGCCAGGGATAAATTAATGGAAGAGTTCCTCGCAGGGTGGGTTGGGGGGGGGGGAATGAGAAAAGAAGGATTTTGGTGGACTTCCAAGGAAGCTGGATGTTGGAAGATGCGGGGCAGATAAAAGGAAGGGCGTCCGCAAAGTTAAACTCGCTCCCCCAGGAGGCAGTGATGGCCCCCCAACTAGGATGAATTTAAAAGGCAAATTCGTGGAGGAGAGGGCTATCGATGGCTACTTGCTGTGATAGCTGTGCTCTGTTGCTGGAGACCACAGATGGGGAGAGGGCCCTCGCACTCGGATCCTGCTTGCAGGTTTCCCACAGGCATCTGGTTGGCCACAGTGAGAACAGGATGCTGGACTAGATGGGCCATTGTCCAGATCCTGCAAGCTCTTCGTACGGTCTTCTTTTCATTTTCTTTGTCCCTAAATTGGCAGCTGAGGTGCCAGGATAAGGGTCCAGATTGCCCCGAGGCCCTGCAGCTCGTATACAGAATCCGGCATTGACACAGGCAGTTGCACAGATCCTTCTGTGAAAAGGATCTAGGAGTCTTGGTAGACCACAAACTTGACATGAGTCAACAATGTGATGCAGCAGCTAAAAAAGCCAATGCAATTCTGGGCTGCATCAATAGGAGTATAGTGCCTAGATCAAGGGAAGTAATAGTACCACTGTATTCCGCTATGGTCAGACCTCACCTGGAATACTGTGTCCAGTTCTGGGCACCCCAGTTCCAGAAGGATACTGACAAGCTGGAACGTGTCCAGAAGAGGGCAACCAAAATGGTCCAAGGCCTGGAAACGATGCCTTAGGAGGAACGGCTTAGGGAGCTGGGAATGTTTAGCCTGGAGAAGAGAAGGTTAAGGGGGGATATGATAGCCATGTTCAAATATATCAAAGGATGTCACATAGAGGAGGGAGAAAGGTTGTTTTCTGCTGTTCCAGAGAAGCGGACACGGGGGGGCAATGGATTCAAACTACAAGGAAGAAGATTCCACCCAAACATTAGGAAGAACTTCCTGACAGTAAGAGCTGTTGGACAGTGGGATTTGCTGCCAAGGAGTGTGGTGGAGTCTCCTTCTTTGGAGGTCTTTAAGCGGAGGCTTGACAGCGATCTGTCAGGAATGCTTGGATGGTGTTTCCTGCTTGGCAGGGGGTTGGACTGGATGGCCCTTGGGGTCTCTTCCAACTCAATGACTCTATGACAGTGTTTTTCAACCTTTTTTGGGCAAAGGCACACTTGTTTCATGAAAAAAATCACGAGGCACACCACCATTAGAAAATGTTAAAAATTTTAACTCTGTGCCTATATTGACTATATATAAAGTAATTCTCTTGAATTTGTCAATTTTTCCCACGGCAACATCTCGCAGCACACTAGTGTGCCGCGGAACAGTGGTTGAAAAACACTGGTCTATGATTCTATGATTCCCAGCTTTTAGCAACCCAAATGGCTTTCAGAAGCTGTGCTCCATGTCTCCGAGGTCTTCTTTCCCTCGGGCGAAGGCGGTAAAGCTTGTGAACAGCGTGCAAGTATCCAGACCCAGTTTCCTGCTGGAGCAAGTCGTCAGCTCAGGTCCTCACCCAACGGCTGATCGGCCAGACCGCAGATCAATGTTACTTGCACACAATCATACCCACCCCACCCCCCTTTCTCCTCTTCCATCCTTTTGTCCTTCGGAGAGCAAACCTCTCAGCAAAAAGCACTACCCATGGCAGTCTGCTTAATCGCCTCCCAGATTAATTTGGCGGGTAGATGGAGGGAAGCTCGTTCCATCTATATAAACGAAGCAATAATTACCCCCCGATCTCTGGAGGATATGAATCCCTCGGGGGGCCATCGCTCTCCCTCGTGGAGGTCTCCAGGGGGTGATATATCTCCGAAATGCTGTGTTTCGCTGCCAGGGACAATCCGTCTCCCATCTTTTGGGGGGTAGTAATAGCACTACAGTGGTTTAATATCTCTCACCAGTCTCATATTTCTCCTTAAAATCTTTCTCCTTCGACTCATCTTCTTTGCTCTCTTCCCTTCTCACCCCCCCCCCCCCGATCCTCTCCTCATTTCCAGGAGAAACTGGTGGCCTGGTCCGCCGCGCATCCTCGGTGCAGTGGTCAATGAGATGTCCCTCGGAAGCTTTTGAGCAGCGCACGGTTCCTTAACGAAAGGGAATGTGTGTCTAAACTTAGCCATCAAGGTTAATGGCCATTGAGAGACCTTGGCACCTCTATGAATAGGCCCAATCTACGCTTGTTGCCACAGCCACATCTTGCAGCGATGAATTCCCTGAATTAATGGCGCATGAAATAAAAGAAAGTGTTTTCCTTTTTATTTGTCCTATCGGCTTTCGGCTTCACGGCACGACTGGAAGGTGTCGCCAAGATAGAATCATAGACAATCCTAGAATCCTAGAGTTGGAAGAGACCCCCAAGGGCCATCCAGTCCAACCCCTTGCCAAGCAGGAAACACCATCAAAGCATTCCTGACAGATGGCTGTCAAGCCTCCGCTTCAAGACCTCCAAAGAAGGAGACTCCACCACACTCCTTGGCAGCAAATCCCACTGTCCAACAGCTCTTACTGTCAGGAAGTTCTTCCTAATGTTTAGGTGGAATCTTCTTTCTTGTAGTTTGAATCCATTGCCCCGTGTCCGCTTCTCTGGAGCAGCAGAAAACAACCTTTCTCCCTCCTCTATAGGACATCCTTTTATATATTTGAACATGGCTATCATATCACCCTTTAACCTTCTCTTCTCCAGGCTAAACATACCCAGCTCCCTAAGCCGTTCCTCATAAGGCATCGTTTCCAGGCCTTGGACCATTTTGCTAAGCAGGCATAAGGTGCAGGGAGCAGGATGAGACCTGGGACTGAGAGCTATGGGTAAGTCCCACAAGACTAAGAAAGAGGGAAGCAGGCAAGCGGAGGGAGCCCTTCCAGGTTTGGAGCCAGACGGAGCAGGCTCAGGCAGAATGGATGGCTGCCTAGCCAAGTCTAACCAAGAAGAAGTTATTGGAAATAGCACCTTTAGGGGCCCAGAGCAGCTGGGGGGTGACTGGAGGGGGGAGGATCATGCAGGGCAGAAAGGCTTTCACACACCCCTCAACGCAGCCCTGATCCAGATCAGATGGTCCAAGCAGCCACTTTTTCAGGTGGTGGGGAGGAACTGGGACAGTTCAAAGCATGCTTTTTTAAAAGGTATGTTTAAAATGTAGTTGTTCTTTCAGTTGCCTTTTTCTGGACCTACTTTGCGTCATCAGATCTTGCAGTTTGGGCGAATTAGGTTGGAATGATTACTTCCAGTTTCTGGGGTTCAAAGGCTTTATTCATGCAGGAACTATTTACCAGAATGAGTGGAGATGACATCTTCTCCAGAGAGAACAGCAAACATAATGGCTCCTGTTTTAGGGTTGAAGCTAGCTTAGATAGAGAGGTTACAAGCGAGAGCTGGCTAGATTACTAGACAAAATCATGCCCTCTGGTGGTTTAAAGTAACACATGAATTAACCACAAAGTCACGAGAAGGAGATGTATTTGCTTTTTCCCAGCACTTTGGCCATGCAGTCACCTAATTTAGCCGCTGTGAGGACAATCACACAACACAAACTGATATGTGTAGGACCATTTCATTACACAGCTTCTAAAAAGCACTTTCTGTCTTACCACTGCACGGGGCAGAAAATACATCAAGTAAGACAGAGATTTGGGTGGGTGGCGATAAGGTGGCGCCTTAGCGCTGTAGCAACTGCTTTGATGCTTCTGTAACGATGTGGCAAGCCTGTGGTGAAATCCTCTCAGCAGGTGTGCAGCTTCTGCCGCCACAGCCCTTCTGCAATTTGAAAAGCTGCACTTGCGGAAACCATCCATCTCCCCAGCTATTCGAGACGTGAGACCTCATATTGAAATCCTGGCGACCCCTGATATAATAGAACTTGACAGGAAACATCTGGCTGTCCCACCCGGCACCCATCTGATGGACAGAAGGCGCCACCAGGTGGCGAAAGGTTGCACTGTAGTGGGGGAGAAACGCAAGCTACATTTAAAATGCATTTGAGGCACATGGCTCCGCCCCAAAGGATCCTGGGAAGTGTAGTTTATTAAGAGTGCTGTGAACTGCAGCTCTAAGGGGTCAGCTGCGATTCTTTAGGGGAAGCCATGACTGTTATAAATAATGTGCTTTAATGTGTGGTGTGCACATGAACAAAACGAGATAAACCTGCCAGTATTATGTGGGAGGCATTCAGTTGCATACCAAAAATTTAGGTACGTGCAATGGATTAAAGTGCTCATACCTAATTTTTTTTTAAAATGCACTAAAAGTGTAAGCTGAATGACTGGTGAACAGGGAAACATATAACCTCCACACAAGCAAGTAAGGATGCAACGAAGACAAATGCTCATTGTTGTATAACCTCCCTGCGAGGAAATCAGAACAAATGCTCAATCGAAAACCAGGCATTGTCCAACCCCTGGGTAAGCTTTGTGCAAGCAAATCAGCATAAATGCTCAATGATCCTGGAGGAGCCCCAAGGGTAGCTAGCGGCCAGATGTCCACCCCCCCCCCAAAAAAAGATCACAATTCAAGCATAAAGAACACAGGCTCAGCGCAATGAAAGAAGGAAAGAAGAATTAGGTCCAATGGCTTTATTTCATTTTAATTTCTCTGCAGGGGAAAGCCAGTGGCTCTGGTCACGGAGACAGTAGGTCAGCGACATTCCCCTCTATTCCACATACACCCACTGTGCAGTGCAGTGGTATCTCTAGGGTGAAATGGGGTGGGGGGTGGGGGAGTTAGACTACAGGGCCTGCTATGAGTGGGGAGTTTACTGAAGGTCCAGCCCTCCAGGATTACCCTACCAATCAGCGGAAAAAGGCCAGGCGCTCTTTGAGCCATTGCTCCGTCAGGTCGTCTGTGGACCGAATCTCAAAGACCTGGGGGGGGGGGGGGGAACAGAGCATCAGTCAGGTGGAGAAGGCGGTCTGCCTAGGCTGAGAATGTGGCCAAGCCTCCTTCCCTGCCTTTCCCATGTAGCTAAGGAGCTGGCTGAGGCAGAGTAGGGACATAATTCTACCTTACACCCAGTCCGACCATTGGTCTAACTCAGTAATGTCAATGCTGAGTAACAGCGGCTTTTCCGGGCTTCAGACAGAGGTCTCCATCCCAGTCCTACTCAGAGAAGCTGGGAGCTGAACCTGGGCCTGTGATTTCTGCATTACAGGGGGGTGGGGTTGGACTAGATGACCCTCGGGAGTCCCTTCTAGCTCTACAATTCTATGTTTCTACGACTTCTGCATGCAAAGCAGATACTGGGCTAAGGTACTTCCCTGTGATGGTTTTATTATTTAATATATTGCACATTTTGAAAGACGTGGCAGTCTCTCTCTCCTCGGCTTTGGGGGTTTGCCTAGGACAGGGGTCGGCAACCTTTTTCAGCCGTCCCTCAGACCATGTGGTGAGTCGGACTATATTTTGAAGGGGAAAATGAACGAATTCCTATGCCCCACAAATAACCCAGAGATGCATTTTAAATAAAAGCACACATTCTACACATGTAAAGACACGCTGATTCCCGGAACGTCTGCGGGCCGGATTTAGAAGGCGACTGGGTCAGATCCGGCCCCCGGGTCTTAGTTTGCCTACGCCTGATCTAGTAATTGAACCCCGGTTCTGGCACCCAAAACAAGAATCATAGAATCCTAGTGTTGGAAGAGACCCCAAGGGCCATCCAGTCCAACCCCCTGCCAAGCAGGAAACACCATCCAAGCATTCCTGACAGATGGCTGTCAAGCCTCCGCTTCAAGACCTCCAAAGAAGGAGACTCCACCACACTCCTTGGCAGCAAATTCCACTGTCCAACAGCTCTTACTGTCAGGAGGTTCTTCCTAATGTTTAGGTGGAATCTTCTTTCTTGTAGTTTGAATCCATTGCCCTGTGTCCGCTTCTCTGGAGCAGCAGAAAACAACCTTTCTCCCTCCTCTATAGGACATCCTTTTATATATTTGAACATGGCTATCATATCACCCCTTAACCTTCTCTTCTCCAGGCTAAACATACCCAGCTCCCTAAGCCGTTCCTCATAAGGCATCGTTTCCAGGCCTTGGACCATTTTGGTTGCCCTCCTCTGGACTTGTTCCAGCTTGTCAGTATCCTTCTTGAACTGTGGTGCCCAGAACTGGACACAGTATTCCAGGTGAGGTCTGACCAGAGCGGAATACAGTGGTACTATTAGTTCCCTTGATCTAGATGCTATACTCCTATTGATGCAGCCCAGAACTGCATTGGTCTCGCTGCCCAAGACCAAAAAGCCACATATAGGCATGGGGGTATGGGAAAAGGAATACGTAAGAGAGAAAGCACAGTTGCCTCATCCTCTTCCACATCGCCTGGGGGTTTAAGGTTACATGCATGTTCTCCGGGTTGCGCCAGGCAACCAGGCTGCTGTCTAGAATCCCAAGAGGCCAGGGAGGGGGGTGTTTCTGGCAGCAAGAGAGGCCAAAAACAATGCCAAGACGATCAGGGACAAAACCAGAGGTAAGATGTGTGTCTGGAATACCTTGGTGAGCTCAGCTGCCTGCACCAGCCTGTTTTTGCTCCCGGCATACATCATCTGCTGCTCCGGCTTGCACCCTGGGATAGGAAAGGAGAGGGCAGATCCTTTAGTTGCAATTACTGTTCATTATCTCCTTGACAATGGGCTGTGTGTGATCCACAGCAGGTCAGGGAGTTAAGGACTGGCTGAGGTGGAGAGAGGCGGACTTCCCCAAGGCCACAAAACAAGTTCCTGCTATGGCTACGATGTTGGGACTTGAACCCAAGGCACTGCCTTATCTCTCTGCAACAGAAGTGGGATTTGTTGGGTTTTTCCACCAGTGGGGTGTGGGGGAAAAAAGCTAACAAATGATTAGCATTCAATCATTCAAATCACATCTTTTTATAGCACTTTGGAATGTTCAAAGACATTGGCCGTGTTCACATCGTACATTTGAAGCACCATTATACAACTTTAAACAGGCATGATTTCCCCCAGAGAATTTCTGAGAGCTGTAGTTTCTTTTTGAGGGTGCCAAGAGGAGCCCCCTGTTGTCCTCCCAGAACTGCAATTCTGTTCCCTGCAAAGAAGGGTTAAGTATTAAACCGCTCTGGGAACTTTAACTCTGGGATGGAAATCGGGGTCTCCTGACAACTCTCCGTGCCGATGGTTTTGCAATATGGCATGGTTTTATTTCAAAATGAAGAAGCCCGTGGCCGTATGGTCCATCCTGTTTGTTCCAAGGTGTGGACTTTGCGAAAGTATGTTTAGGTAGATGGATGCTCTTTATCTTTGTGTTTCTCGTGGACTACAACAAACTAGGAAGCGAGGGAACCTATGACCATAGAACCATAGAGTTGGAAAGGACCATGAGGATGATGTAGTCCAACCCCCCCGCAACGCAGGAATCTTTTGCCCAGTGCGGGGCTCGAACCCATGACTGAGCTATCCCTTCGTTGTCTCATTCCTTTAATTTTTCATTTGGCAAACCTGCACGTGAATTCTTAAATTTAAGGAAATGCCCACTCACGTGAGAAATATGGCCATTGCTTCTTCACCTCCTCCTGCTCAACCTCATGTTACATATTTTTTTAGTGCATTCCCCCCCCCCAAGGTTTCCTATTGTTTCTGTGTAAAAGTTTCCCCTTTTCGTCCTAACTTACAAATTTTAGTAACAACTTTTATTAAAAATGCATGGTGTGAACACGGCCATTGTCACAGTAATGCCAGTAGCTTCCCCCAACCTGGCACCGTCCAGAACCTTTTGGGTTACAATGCCCATCAGCTTGGCTGTTGTTACGGGGTGGCCCAGGGGCCTGAGACCTGGCCCTCTGGCGCTGCACCAACTCAGAACCGAACCCTACAGGCCCCCCTGCCACCGCCCTCAAAGCTTCGCATTTGTTCTCGGCAGACACCAAGCTCAACTCTTTGGACAGGAAGCCGAGAATCCCACCCCCTGGTCACCCTCAGTTGAGGAAGTCGCTGGTTCTCACCGACTGGGCTGGAGAAGATGAAGCAGAGAGGGTATGAGACCCGGCCATCATCGTGGACGTATTTATAGCTGTAAACTACAAATGTAAACACACACAGACACAGTCAAGGAAGCAACTGGGTGTCTCATGGCAAGGTAGATATTGGGGGAGGACATAGCTGTCAAGTATCCCGTATTGGCCAGGATTCCCCCGTTTTTACACGTGTTTCCCGCTCCTCTCCCGGATGCCTCAAAAACCCGTATATTCCCGGGTTGTGTGGAGGTGGAGGAGGGCTGGGAATGCCCGGGGGGAGGAGAGACAAGCCGTCGGTGCTTCCCTCGGCTGCAAGCGGAGCAGGAGAGTCAGGAGAGCGAACGAGAAGCTGCTAGGGGGAGCGCTCCGTCGGCAGCCCGGCCAAGCGCTCTCTCTCTCTCTCTCCTCCCTGGCTGGCTGCTGCACCGGAACCGGCAGCGCTTCCAGGGGCCGGGCGCGCCTCTCACCCGGCGGGTGGGTGGGCTGGCCTGCTTCGCCCTCCTCTGCTCGCCGGAGGGACTGCTTGCTTGCCTGCCTGCCTGCCCGCCCTGCTCGGCAGGGTGGAGAGAAAGAGCATCGGCACCATGCGCTAACCAAGTGAGCTATCCTCTGGTTCCGGTTTGAGCCTGGAGGCACGGGGCTGCTAGCTGCCTGCACCGTCCCTCGGGGCCTTCCGGACTGTCTGCTCCGCCCACTTTTGCTTCTGGCTCCGCCCACCACTGCCGTGGTGAGGCTGCTAATCCCTTATTTTCAGATCCGAAAGTTGACAGCTATGGGGGAGGAACTGGACCAGCTTGTCTCCAACTGGCAAAGGGGCGGAAGAGAGCTTCCTCTGTGGTGACACCTTAGGCTCTGGAGCTCCCTGAATGCGGAAACCCACAAATCTCATTCCCCAATGTTTTCTTTTTGCTCTCTCTCCTTTTCCCAGTAGGAACTGGGCTACTTCCTGTCCTAAGAATGTAGCATAATGGCCCGTCTAATCCAGCACCCTGTTCTCAGCGTGGTCACCTGTGGGAATCCAGGGAGCAGAGCATGAGCGCAAGAGCAACTCTCCCCTCCTGTGGTTCCCAGCAACTGGTCTTCAGAGGCCTTGCCACCTCCGACTCTGGAGGCAGAGCAGAGCCATCGCAGCTAGTAGCTGCTGACAGCCCAGTCGTAAAAGGTTTGTGTCCATACCATGTGTGAAAAAGGCCCCAAGTCACCCAGGACTGGCCTTTTGGTTCCTGCTCCAGCTGCATGTGAATTATATCATGCAACCACGCTGGGAATACTGTGTTCTGGTCGCCTCGCCTCAAACAGGGCATTATGCTTTTGAATGCGAAAGGAATCGCATTTGTCCCTCATCCCATCCATCACAGAACCTTCTGGCAGAAAATTCTATAAATTAACTAGGCTTCCGATTGCCTGTCCCGAAATCCGTTGGGAACCCTTTCTCTGGCCACCTCAAAACTATAGCTGAGTATGGAAATGTGTATGGCCCAAATCAGGTTGCCCCCCCCCCCCAAACACACTCAAACAACACTAGGATATCGAGGCTGGCGTTCTGGCAGTTCGCTCCTCAGCTCCTCTGGAGAGATGTCCTAAAGAAGACCACAAAAAGAGGCATCAGTTTTGTAGACGAGGGTCTTCCCAAGGGGAGCAGCTGCGTAGGAAGGGATGTTTGCAATTTGGAAAGTGATGGGCAAATTGAATAGTTTAGGATGAGTGAGTGATTAACAGGAAGGGAAATAAACTCCCCACAAGCCTATCAGGGTGAATGTCAATCAGCCCAAGGCCTGGTTGAAGCAAGACACTTCAGCCTGGCGCCTAAAGATATGTAATGATGGCGCCAGGTGAGCCTCCATGGGGAGAACACTCCACAAGCAGGGAGCCACCGCTGAAAAGGCCCCTTCTCATTTTACCACCCTCCAGACCTGTTTTGGAGGCACACGAAGAAGGGGCTCAGATGATGATTGCAGGGTATGGGGTTGGTTCACATAAGGAAAGGCAGTTCTTGAAGCATTGCAGTCCTGAGTCGTTTAAGGCCTTATAGATCAAAACCAGCACTTTTAATCGGGCCCAGAAACTAATCAGCAGCCAGGGCAGTCGGAGCCAGGATCGGTGTGATATGCTCAGTCCATCTTGCCCCAGTGAGCAACCAGGCTGCCACATTCTGCACTAGCTGAAGTTTCCGAACTCTTCAGAAGCAGCCCCCAAGTATAATGCATCGCAGGAATCTAACCTAGAGCATAGACTACAGAAGTTGGGCTATCCCCATCCAGATAAGGGCGCAGACGGGCCACCAGCTGAAGCTGATGGAAGGCACTCCACGCCACTGAGGCCACCTGAGCCTCAAGTGACAGCAATGGATCCAGAAGGACCCGCAAGTTACATACCCACTCCTTCAGAGGAAAATAAATAAATAAATAAATCCTTCCAGTAGCACCTTAGAGACCAACTAAGTTTGTTCTTGGTATGAGCTTTCGTGTGCATGCACACTTTTTCAGACACTTCTCCATGCACACTTTATCCTGTATGTGCCCACCTGAGCTCTTTGATCCATGTAGGAGTGCCAGCTTAGCCCCACAACTGTGGGTGCCTGGGGCCGTGGGTGCCATGTAGAGCACATGGCCCTGGCACCCAAATTTGTGGGTGTCTGGCCCCTTCATGGGGAATTTGTGAGTGCTCAGGCACTCAGGGCCCCAGGGAGTTGGCACCTATGGATCCGAGGAACTGGCACTGTTACAAGTGTTACATAATACTCATTCTGCACTTCTAATACATTGATATTTTAGTGTGGCACCCACACTTTGGAAGGCACCAGGCAGGTGCCTTCGCTGTACTCATTTTGGCGCCTGCCAAAACAGGTGCCAAACAATTAAACATTTTTTGTTTAAGCAAGCCTATCCGGACAAAGAGAATGCTGGCGTTTGTTTTAATCTGGCTTTTACCTTATTGCTGATTTCAATTCTGTTTGGAATGGTTCAAATAGTGGTTTTTAACTATTTGTTACTGATAATTTTATTGCTTTAATCTTTCTGTCAGCACCTCTTTGAGGTTTTATTACAATCAAGTGCATATAAACCCTTCGGAGACAATAAGATACTTAAGGATGAATGCTGAATAAATAGGTCATCTGGAAAAGCCCAGGGGGGTAGTGTTCAATGAGCTTTGCAGAAGAGTAGGGATCTGAATCCAGGTCTATGCAGTACAACATCTCCTCCGCCATTGCTCTCTGGCTATTCCCTAAAACAAAATAAAAAATAAAAAAAATCCTTCCAGTAGCACCTTAGAGACCAACTAAGTTTGTTCAAAGAAGGCTGATCGCCGTAGAATTGATGCTTTTGAATTATGGTGCTGGAGGAGACTCTTGAGAGTCCCGTGGACTGCAAGAAGATCAAACCTATCCATTCTCAAAGAAATCAGCCCTGAGTACTCACTAGAAGGACAGATCCTGAAGTTGAGGCTCCAGTACTTTGGCCACCTCATGAGAAGAGAAGAATCCCTAGAAAAGACCCTGATGTTGGGAAAGATGGAGGGCACAAGGAGAAGGGGACGACAGAGGATGAGATGGTTGGACAGTGTTCTTGAAGCTACTAACATGAGTTTGGCCAAACTGCGAGAGGCAGTGAAGGATAGGCGTGCCTGGCGTACTCTGGTCCATGGGGTCACGAAGAGTCGGACACGACTGAACAACAACAACAAGTTTGTTCTTGGTATGAGCTTTTGTGAAGAAGTGTGCATGCACACGAAAGCTCATACCAAGAACAAACTAAGTTGGTCTCTAAGGTGCTACTTGGAAGGAATTTTTTATTTTGTTTTGACTATGGCAGACCAACACGGTTACCTACCTGTAACTGGCTATTCCCTGTCAAGGGTGGAGCTCGGAAGCTTTGCCTGTGCGCAGGTTGAAAGGTGTGTGCAGGTGACAGGTGACATTCCAATGTCTTGCATCGAATGCCAAGGGTGGCACTCTGCTCAGCCCTTGCTCCCACCCAGCATTCCAGGCAGCTGCAACCGGATTCCTCCCCCCCCCCTCCCCGTGATGCTGAAATTTGCTTGTCACTTCTGACATTGCACAAAGGTGTATGGCTCAGTGGTGGCTGAGAGGTTTCTGTCCTCTATCTGGGTGTATGGAAGGGGAATGGTCCCGCAAGGTGTCCTCAGTGGGTTTGAAACTGGGCTTAGGGATTGGAGGAAAAGGAAGGAGCATGCCCCGCCTTCCTCACCGAAGACTGCCGCTTCCCACTGCCTTTTTCATCTGTGCTGCTAAAGGGAGGAAGGGCTCACAAGTTCTTTTCATCTGAATTAGCCCATTATCTAATCCTCTTTGCTGCAGCCAAGCAGGCACCACAAGCCCTGTAATGAACTGGCAAAGGAGCAGAATTAAGCAGAGCTTGCTGCCACATTTGCACAAACAAGATGGCTGGAAGGATCGACAGCCTTCCTGTTCAAGACTGCTGTGTCCTTTGATGCAGCAGAGTCTTGGGCACCATGTACCAATGGGAAGAAATTGAAGCAGGTGGCACAAGGAGGCGACTGGAAGTCCTCTTGTTAAAGGTGCAGAAGCTGGCCCTCCTTCACCAGCCTTGTGAATAATCCTATGCATGCACACTCAGAAATCCCATTGAATTCAATTTATTTCCAGATAAATGCATATACCGGTAGCAGGGATGGGGAAACCTGTGGCCCTCCTGATGTTTGCAGGGCTACATCTCCCACCACCCCCAACCCCAGCTGTGCTAACTGGGGCTGGTAGGCATTTAAGCCCAGCACATTCTAGAGAGCAACAGGTTCCACACTCCTGATGTGTGAGATTGCAGACTATGGTGCTCAAGAGCAGCGAGAGGGAGGGCAAGGCTGGAAGGTGGATGTAAAGGAGCCTGAAAAGCTAAGGGAAAAGTCACTTGTTGGTGGCCTGTTGATTGAGCTTTATTCATCCTTATTTGTTCACACAAAGGGTGCAGGAAGGTTTAATGAAGTTGGCTATTGTTACGGAAATTATGGGGGGGTCACCTAAGCAAAGTCTCCTCCTGAGTAAACTCATTTGGGGTATGGAGTGATGCCCATCTCTCTGCCATGATGCAGTAGGCGAGAGACCACTTACACAGGGAGATGCCTCAGCAGGTAATCTCTGGGTGCTTCAGGAAGCCACTGGGCTAATATCCCTCAGCTGGAATCCCATTGTTCTCTCCCAGATAAGTGCTCAAGGTATCCTTGCCAATACTTAACACCCATTCACATTGGCTCAGGGCTATCTCCCTGATATTGCTGTTTCCCCCATATGCTAATCTTGTTTTTCCTGTTTTTCCTATATGTCAGTCATGCATAACCCTTCCCTTTCGTGATGTAGTGATGATGTAGTAATGATGTTTCCAAACTGTATTCTGGGATATGATAGGAGTTTTAAAAAGTTCTTGTAACGCTGCTCTGGGTGTGCAGTTTGACTGTAACCTATTGCACAATAAACCCCGTCTTGTCCTTGCTCCAGTGGCTGGACGTCTTTTATTTAACTCCGCAGAAACCAGTGGGCTTATCCCTAAGGGCCAGGTGGCTGGGCAGTTCCACACCTGGGATTTTCCGTTACACTATTTATTGAGTGGTTGTTCTGATTTGTTTGTGGGGCAAGTATAGCTGCACCAAGCAATTGTTATCCCACGCAATTCTCTTTAACTTTCCTTATCGCAAAAAGTCTGGTTTGGGGGCCGAGGGGGAGGGATGGAGTTGGCTGTGCAAAGGTGCCAAGTCAACTGTAATTGAGCACCCTGGTTTTGTCATGACGTCACAGGATCCTACCCCAAAACAGCAACCATCTGGAAGCCCAGCAGGCACAAAAACTACGTGATGTAAACTGAGAACGGCACACTAATTAACATTTGGACAAACTCACCCTCCAGTCCGTTGTTTTCAGCAAACTGTGGCTCTAGGGTCACCTAACAAGCTGACTCTGTTTAGAAGCTTGCATTCCCAGGATACGACCATCCTGGATTATTTCAGAGGAATGTTATTATGCATCAGTTCCTGTCTGGAAAGTGTGTGCATCTGGGCTTCCATTTTGACAAGCAAAGCTTGCCAGTCGTTTCATATTTTAAGAAATGGGAAGAGAGCTTCCCTTGAAACACCCACCGCTAGTTTTTCTGCTTCCCTAAAACTCAGCGGAGTGGATATTCCGCGCTGCCATTTGATTAACATTTCGCTAACGCGTGTGAGGGTTCTTGCATAACGTGTTGAATTAAATATGAAAGCAAATGACGCCATCAGCACATCGCTCCCCTGAGATATTAAACTTGATCTGAAATTCAATTTGCTTTTAACCCAGCCTCGTAATTTGTAATGTACCGACAAAATTTATGTCAGGAATGCAGGAAGGTGGAATGGAGGAGCTGATGCAATTTCTTTGGGGGAAAGGGGGATGTCGCTCCATGTCAGATTCCAGGCAGTTGCTGGAAGAGTTGGGAATTCAGTGGCTGTCGCAGGCTGAAGTGAAGTGAAGTGAAAAGCAAGTGTGTGCACACACACATGTATCTGTGAGAGAACCGGTTGATTACATTTCCACTCCCCTGCAATATAAAAAAGCAGGGTTCTGCTTCTGCACTGTCTTTGCTTAGTGTTCAGCATCCCTGCTTTCCACCTCCTCCCAACAACAAGACTATGATTGGGCAGAGGAGCTTGTTCAAGCTTTACATTTGTCTGTAGTGGAGACAATTGCGCTTTTCTCCAGGGGGAAAAAAAACCCACTCTGTAATGCCTTCACTCTATAGTCACAACAAAGTCTGCAGCTCAATCACTTACTGGCTTTTTGGGGGGGGGGAATCTGCTGTTTTTATACGGCTTACGAACACTGCAGGTAAACGATTAGATAAGTGTTGCGATGAAATCTGAAGCCCACAGTCAGAATCTAACTGACACTTGGTAGCTAGGGAGAACTTTCCTCAGTCCGTGTAAGCCTGCGTGTGACCTCGGAGGGTTGCTTAACCTTTCCCTGCACTGTGCGCTTGGCAGGGGGTTGGACTGGATGGCCCTTGTGGTCTCTTCCAACTCTATGATTCTATATATGAGTCACCTGGAGCCATTTGCTCTGGTCTGCACGGCAGAACACCTGCCATGTACACCAGCCTTCCTCAACCCGGTGCCTTCCAGATGTTTCGGACCACAACTCCCATCAGCCTCAGCCAGCACACTGAAGTCCAAAATGTTTGGACTCTGGAAGGCACCAGGTTGGGGAAGGCTGCACACATATACCGTATTATCCTGAATATAAGCCGCATCCCCCCCCCCAAAAAAAATTCTGACCATGAAAAGTTAAAGTGCAGCTTATATTTGCGACCTTACAGTATGCAGCCAAGAGCACAGGGCAAACAGCGCCAGGAGTGTGGAGCAGTGAGGAAGGGAGTGGCTTATATTTGGGGGGGGGTTCCCCCTTTCCCCCCCTCCCTCTTCAATTTTAAAGGTGCGGCTCATATACGGGCCAATACGGTATTAAAACACCTTTGTGTTGCTTCAAGCTGAAGCCTATCAGCCTTCTTTTGCAGCTTCTGAATTTGAGTTACAGGTGGGTAGCCGTGTTGGTCTGCCATAGTCGAAACAAAATAGAAAATTCTGAAGAAGTGTGCATGCACACGAAAGCTCATACCAAGAACAAACTCAGTTGGTCTCTAAGGTGCTACTGGAAAGAATTTTCTATTTTGTTCTGAATTTGAATGTGGGGTACTTTTTAAAACTTGACCTGAATCAGGGTGCTTTAAAAAAAAAAAAAGCAGGAGGAATTATTCTCATTTTAAATAGAAAAAAGAAGTGGAAAGGTTTTACATACCTGAAATTCTTCCTCCAGCACCACCAGTTGACTGTCTTTGTCTACCTTCACTAAGGAGAGAGGAGACAAAAACCTAGTAAGGGGATTTCACCTCCCTTGTTAGAAAGATCCACCTTGCATGCAGAGGTTCCTTGGAGAACCACTGCCAATCACTGTAGAAAATACTGAGATAGATGGACATAAGAGAAGCCTGCTGGATCAGACTGTAAACGGAAAATCCCAGGTGTGGAATTGCCCAGGCACCTGGCCCTTGGGGATAAGCCCACTGGTTTCTGCGGAGTTAAATAAAAGAAGTCCAGCCACTGGAGCAAGGACAAGACAGGGTTTATTATTGCGCAATACGTTACAGTCAAAACTGCACACCCAGAGCAGCGTTGCAAGAACTTTTAAAAACTCCTATCATATCCCAGAATACAGTTTGGAAACATCATCACTACATCACGAAACGGAAGGGTTATACATGATTGACATATAGGAAAGACAAGATTAGCATATGGGGAAAACAGAGCAACATCAGGGAGATAGCCCTGAGCAGATGTGAATGGGTGTTAAGTATTGGCAAGGATACCTTGAGCACTTATCTGGGAGAGAACAATGGGATTCCAGCTGAGGGATATTAGCCCAGTGGCTTCCTGAAGCACCCAGAGATTACCTGCTGAGGCATTTCCCTGTGCACATGGTCTCTCACCTACTGGATCATGGCGGAGAGATGGGTTCCCTTAAGGGCATCACTCCATACCCCAATGAGTTTGCTCGGGAGGAGACTTTGCTTGGGTGACCCCCCCCCCCATAATTTCCGCAACAAGGCCAAGGACCCATCTAGTTACACAGGCCAAGCCAGATTCACATTATGGAAAACCCGCAAGCAGGATTTGAGCACAAGAGCCCTCTCCCCTCCCCTCCTGTGGTTTCCAGGAATCGGGGGACTCAGAAGCATTGCTGCCTGCAGCTGGAGGCAGAGCACAGCCACCTTGGATAATAGCCACATACATCATTCTCCTCCATGAATTTGTCCAATCCTCTTTTAAAGCCATCTAGATTGGTGGCTAAGGACGCGGGTGGCGCTGTGGTCTAAACCACTGAGCCTCTTGGGCTTGCCGATCAGAAGGTCGGCGGTTCGAATCCCCGCAATGACGGGGTGAGCTCCCGTTGCTCGGTCCCGGCTCCTGCCAACCCAGCAGTTCAAAAGCACGCCAAAAAGTGCAAGTAGATAAATAGGTACCACTCTGGCGGGAAGGCAAACGGCGTTTCCGTGAGCTGCTCTGGTTTCGGTGTTCTGTTGCGCCAGAAGCGGCTTAGTCATGCTGGCCACATGACCCGGAAAAACTGTCTGTGGACAAACGCCGGCTCCCTCGGCCTGTAAAGCGAGATGAGCGCCGCAACCCCAGAGTCATCTGCGACTGGACTTAACTGTCAGGGGTCCTTTACCTTTACCTTTATAGTTTGGTGGCCGTCAGTGCCTCCTGTGGGAGGGAGTTGCACTGTTTAACTACCGGTATACGCTGCGTGAAGGAAGATTGAAGGACTTTCTCTCATCTGTCCTGAAATCTGTCTGATGGCCTGACTTGGTATGAGGCAGCGTCCTATATCCTTATGTTCCCGTGATACTGGTGCGTCTTTGCTGCTGCTTAGTGAAAAGTTGTTTGTTTTTCTCCAGCTTCCAGAGGCCATAGGTTAGACTGTTTTGTGCCTTGAGTCTGTTCTGCATTATAGCACTCATCTTTTGTGGTTTCGTTATTGATATTTTAATTGTGTCCCGTGAATTTTTAATGATTTTGTTTTATTTGTTGGTATGGAAACTGCTTTGAGGTCACTTGGTGATTTAAAGCATTATACAAGAGCACTAGCAGGATGTGGGTGGCGCTGTCAGCAAGATCAGAAGGTCGGCGGTTCAAATCCCTGTGACGGGGTGAGCTCCCGTTGCTCGGTCCCTGCTCCTGCCAACCTAGCAGTTTGAAAGCACGTCAAAGTGCAAGTAGATAAATAGGTACCGCTCCGGCAGGAAGGTAAACAGCATTTCCGTGCTCTGCTCTGGTTCGCCAGAAGCGGCTTAGTCATGCTGGCCACATGATCCGGAAGCTGTACACCGGCTCCCTCAGCCTATAGAGTGAGGTGAGCGCCACAACCCTAGAGTCGTCCGCGACTGGACCTAATGGTCAGGGGTCCCTTTACCTTTACAAGAGCACTAAATAAATAAATACATCAAAGCCAAGCCCAAGCTCCCTCGCCTTCACAAATTACTCGGCTCCCCATTGCGGGGCAGGTGGTGGTGTTGGGGAGTTGTGAGCCAGAGAACTGCTGGTGAGACTGAAACGGCCCTTAAGTCAGTGGCCTAATGGTGCGCAGAAGGACTACAGCCAACAGCTCTGTTCCCACCCCCTTCCGGTTTATCAGAGTGACACCGGATTAACTGCAGTTAAGGGTTGCCTACGCAGCTGCCAACAGAAGTTCAATCAGCATCAAAGCCGCTTTAATTCAAGGTGCCCAGATCCACCAGCACATTTCAAGCTGGTATGCCTCAGGCTTCTCAGGTTAGAAAAGACAAACACCACATTGTCAGAGAACTGAGTTCATTTCTGTTTTCTTTTTTAAAGCATTCCCTGATTCAAGCATTCACAGAGGCTTGAAATGCATCAGTATTTAGGTACCACTTTGTACTAAGCTATTTACGATGCCTGCTTAGGAGACTGCCGTCCTTGTGAGATGTGGGGCAACCCATCTGCTTTTGCACTGAGTGGGGAAGAGCTGTAGCTCAGTAGTAGGGCATCTGCTGTGTATGCAGAAGATCCCAATTTTTATTCATTTATTTACTTAGGAGTATTTATACTCCGCCAATCGCGTTTCCAAGTAGTGCTGGGAGAGAACACTGCCAGAAAGCCAGAAGAGCCGTTGTCACTCAGTTTAGACAGCTGTCAGCTAGCTGACCATGCTAGGTGGTCTGATTCCAGCTTCCTATGTTCCTATGGCAGGTGTGCCAAGCCACAATACCATAGCCCCCAATCTTAGGGGGGGAAAATAGGGAGGTGGCATACAGGATAGTAAACTCACTCATTATGGCTGCATTGTTAGTCTCCTTCCGGAACCGGAACTTCTTCAGTTTCTCCTTCAGCTCTGGGTCCACGTCACACACAACCAGAGAATCTGACTGCAATGGAAAAAGCAATGTGGGTTTTCTCCTCCAATCAAGCAGGCCATTCTCCTTGTCATTTCATTGCCCTGAAGACCATGGCATAGTCTCATCTACTCTGGAACTAATTGTGGGAAATTGCAATCAAACTTAGCCATGCATGCCTGCTAGTCAGTGCATGAAGGGGTTAAGGCAATAGAGCTGCATTTCCTAGACTGGGTTGAGGAAGGAAGTGAAGCCTCCTCTTCCTGTTCATTTCTCACCCTCTCTGCACAATGTAACTGAGCAAGGATCATAGAATCATAGAGTTGGAAGAGACCCCAAGGGCCATCCAGTCCAACCCCCTGCCAAGCAGGAAACACCATCAAAGCATGCCTGACAGATGGCTGTCAAGCCTCCGCTTCAAGACCTCCAAAGAAGGAGACTCCACCACACTCCTGGGCAGCAAATTCCACTGTTGAACAGCTCTTACTGTCAGGAAGTTCTTCCTAATGTTTAGGTGGAATCTTCTTTCTTGTAGTTTGAATCCATTGCTCAAGGAAGACATGCGTAAGCAAGCTCCAAGCTTAGAGCATGTGTCTGAAGCTATCTTTTTGTATTTTCTACCCAACAGTATTCTGCCTGTGTCTTTCCTGCTGCTGCTTAGATAAATGCACGAATATGATCTTTGTAATGTTTTGTTAGTAAAACATTTTAAACTTACTTAACAGTGTGGTCTGTTCATTGCAAGAGAGGCAGAAAGAGGGAAGCACTTTGCAAAAGGGCTAAAAGACTTATGCAAAAAGTTTAACAGCCTACAGTCCTAACACTTCACAGTGCTGCTTAACTGTGTGAGTTTAAGCTTTGCTACTGAGGGTTCTCTCTGCTGGAGAGAGGCACCCAGCTGATTCTTTTGTTTTTTACCCCCCCCCCCCACATTTGTGTCATAGGGATTCATATTTTCTTCCCATACTTATTCTGTGTTGGTTTGTTTGGATTACTCAGCTTTCCCAGCTCCCCCTGCAAAACACTTGCTTAAAAGCACTTGCAAAACACAGTTTGGTGCCACAGTGGAGAAACCTCTGAGTCTCTCTATTAGAGCTTCAGGATGGTCTCCAAGCCAAAGCTCTCTGCAAGGCCCTGCAACCTGTCCACCCATATCTCAGCTCACTTCTTCACAAACGGCCTCTTATAACAGAAAACTATCCCAAACAGAAACTTGTCCTAACTCTTCTCAAGCACTTTGAGAGAAGGTCTCGCCCTTCGGCAGCTCTTCCCATTGCTGAAGGGGTCTTACAAGGCTCAGCACCTTTTCTCATAATCCACAATCTATATTTTTTTGCTATTGTTTTAAGTGCGTTCATTCTTATATCAAACACCACGCCCGTCGCCACACCAGAATGTCCCTTCATTTTGAAAGGTTGATCTGCCACTCAGGCTTGCACACACACCACACAGGAAGCTCATGTCTGCCAACTGTCGAGATGTGGCTTCCAACTTGGGCCAAGCCACAACAACTCCCTCTGCCAAAGCTTCAAGGACGGAGGCAGCATTTTGGATCAAGACAAGGCTAGAAACACTAGATTTTGGAAATCTTCTTTGCATAATAACAAGGAGGAAGGGCTGAGTGGCAAGGAAAGAGGTCAGATAGATTTTCTACAAGTAAACTTTCAAAGTAGCTCAACACAAGTGTGGCGCAGAATCTACCCACCACCCACTACCCACTGTTTCCAACCCACGCTAAGAATTGTTTCAGCTAACCATTCTGTCTTAGGTCTCTCCAGCCTTATCTCCGTGTCAGCTGAAATGCTGCAGCTCTGGGTTCAGCCACTCGCCCTTCTGACAGGATGTGCAGGTCTCTGTGCTCTTGCTTGAGTTAGGACACGCTCTGCTCAACATCAGCACTTGCGAAACACCGCCAGGCACACACTCTTGACAGCTGCAAAGGAAAGACCGCTGGGGCGGAAGTCGTTGTTGGTGGTAGGGAGGAGCCCAGAGAGAAGTAAAAGGTTTCCATTCGCAGTTACGAAAGGGGGAGCCACAGGCAGAGTACAAGAGAGATGGCACCGATCCTAGAGGGTTCAGGATCAGACTCAAAGCAGGCTGGGCCTTTCAACAGAAGGACAGAAACAAGCCCGAAAGTAGGCATGAACAGGGGGATTCAGTTACCAGCCTAATAACATCCAAATGTTAGCTTTGGTACTAACACCTAATTGTACATTGGTGATGACTTCTCTCCAGGTAACTGGCACTGAGATTACTGAAAAGTGATGGTTGCTCATAACACATGTCACCCGCACCTACAGTTCTCGAACCGTGATGGAGTGACGACTTCTTGAATAAGAGAGAGACACAAATCTTGATGAATCTACTGGCGCATGGGACCTGGAATAGAATCGTAGAATTGGAAGGGGCACAAAGAGTCATCTAGTCTAACTGTCTGCAATGCAGGAATGTCAGCTAAGGCATCCATGATAGATGGCTATCCAACCTCTGCTTAGAAACCTCCAAGGAAGGAGAGCCCACAACCACCCAAGGGGGACTGTTCTGCTGTCAATTTGAAGCCATTGGTTCGAGTCCTACCCTCCAGAGCAGGAGAAAACAAGCTTGTTCCCTCTTCCATGTGACAGCTCTTTGACAAATATTTGAAGATGGCTATAATATCTGCTCTGAGTCTTCTCTTTCCCAGGCGAAACATACCCAGGTCCTTCAACCGTTCCTCATAAGGCTCGTTTTCCAGATCCTTAATCATCTTTGTTGCTCTCCTCTGCACACGTTCCTGTTGTCAACATCCTTCTTAAATTGTGGTGCACAGAACTGGACACAGTAATCCAGATGTGTTCTGACCAAGGCAGAACAGAGTGATGTGGGGATTCTTTGCTGACGCCAAACTGAACGGCCAAATAAAAGACTTTAAAAGCAAAAATGAAAATAAAACTACTGAGACTGCAGTCTGGAGGGAAACGGCTTTAGCTGCCCTGCGTGGATGGTTTCACTTTCGCTTTGCCTAGGCTTGTCACGCAACGTTCTTCTCACTGGGCTTTTCCACGCGTTCTCCACCACTAATTTAACTAACTCCAAGCAGGGAGCGGCAGCCTTTTATTGAGGATAATAAGCAACGTCATCATCAATACATCAACCAATAACAACTCTGTTGCTGCCCTAAATTGGGCGGGAAGCAGATTAACTGAAATACAAAATTGGAGCCTTTTTGCCCTGTGGATTGATCCAGACAGTAAATTGCCTGCTGGATCTTACTTTCACTTTCCCTTCCAGAGTGGAAGGATACAGTAAACATAAGCATAAATAAACATAAATAAAACATATTCCCACAGAGTGATACTATGACTTCCCTTGATCTGAACACTAGATTTCTGTTTATCTAGAATTGCATTAGCTTTTTTGCTGCTGCATCACACTGTTGACTCTTGTTAGTCTACTTGGAGTCTACTAAGACCACTAGAGCCCCTCAATTACTTCTTGCAAGTCATTTATAAAGATGCTGAAAATCAAGAGGCCTCGGACAGTACCCTGCAACACTTGTCACTTCTTTCCAGGAAGACAAGAAATCATTGGTGAGCACTCTTTGGGTTCACTCAGTCAACCAGCTACCATTCCACCTAACAATAAAATCACGTAGCCCATATTTTACTAGCTTCTCCGCGAGAATATAATGGGAGGCATTGCTGAAAGAAGAAGTGTGCATGCACACGAAAGCTCATACCAGGAACAAATTTAGTTGGTCTCTAAGGTGCTACTGGAAATAATTTTTTATTTTATTTTGTATTGCTGAAAACCTTACTATAATCAAGATACATTACATCCACTGCATTCCCCTGGTCCACTAAGCTTGTAACTCTACCGGGGGGGGGGGGGGGAGAAATAAATATTACTGTGGTGTGACTTGTTTTTGAGAAGCCCATGCTAGTGAGGAGGAATTAAAGAACCTTTTAATGAGGGTGAAAGAGGAGAGTCCCATCACCTCCTGGCAAATAGAAGGGGAAGAAATGGAGGCAGTGAGAGATTTCACTTTCTTGGGTTCAACGATCACTGCAGATGGTGACAGCAGTCATGAAATTAAAAGATGCCTGCTTCTTGGGAGGAAAGCAATGACAAACCTAGACAGCATCTTCAAAAGCAGAGACATCCCCTTGCCGACAAAGGTCCGTATAGTCAAAGCTATGGTTTTCCCAGTAGTAATGTATGGAAGTGAGAGCTGGACCATAAAGAAGACTGATCACCGAAGAATGGATGCTTTTGAATTATGTTGCTGGAGGAGACTCTTGAGAGTCCCATGGACTGCAAAAAGATCAAACGTATTCATCCTTAAAGAAATCAGCCCTGAGTGCTCACTGGAAGGGCAGATCCTGAAGCTGAGGCTCCAGTACTTTGGCCACCTCATGAGAAGAGAAGACTCCCTGGAAAAGACCCTGATGTTGGGAAAGATGGAGGGCACAAGGAGAAGGGGGTGACCGAGGACGAGATGGATGGACAGTGTTCTCGAAGCGACTGGCATGAGTTTGGCCAAACTGTGAGAGGCAGTGAAGGATAGGCGTGCCTGGCGTGCTCTGGTCCATGGGGTCACGAAGAATCGGACACGACTGAACGACTGAACAACAACAACATGCTAGTTCTTATCACAGCATCTTTTTCTAAGTGCTCACAGACCGATTGTTTGATTTTTCTGTGCTAGGACCTTTCCTGGTATTGATGTTAAGCTGACAGGTCTGTAGCTGCCTGGGTCTTCTCCCCCCGCCCCATACACTTTTTGGAAATGGAAACAACATTTGCCCACCTCCAATCCAAATGCCGGATCACCTCATTTGCCTCCTGAGAAATCTCTATGTGGGACAAGAAGCTACAGTTAGAACTGGATATGGAACAACTGATTGGTTCAAAATTGGGAAAGGAGTACGACAAGGCTGTATATTGTCTCCCTGCTTATTTAACTTATATGCAGAATACATCATGCGAAAGGCTGGACTGGATGAATCCCCAACCGGAATTAAGATTGCCGAAAAAAATATCAACAACCTCAGATATGCTGATGATACTACCTTGATGGCAGAAAGTGAGGAGGAATTGAAGAACCTTTTAATGAGGGTGAAAGAAGAGAGCGCAAAATATGGTCTGAAGCTCAACATCAAAAAAACTAAGATCATGGCCACTGGTCCCATCACCTCCTGGCAAATAGAAGGGGAAGAAATGGAGGCAGTGAGAGATTTCACTTTCTTGGGTTCCATGATCACTGCAGATGGTGACAGCAGTCACGAAATCAGAAGACGCCTGCTTCTTGGGAGAAAAGCAATGACAAACCTAGACAGCATCTTAAAAAGCAAAGACATCACCTTGCCGACAAAAGTACGTATAGTTAAAGCTATGGTTTTCCCAGTAGTAATGTACGGAAGTGAGAGCTGGACCATAAAGAAGGCTGATCGCCGTAGAATTGATGCTTTTGAATTATGGTGCTGGAGGAGACTCTTGAGAGTCCCGTGGACTGCAAGAAGATCAAACCTATCCATTCTCAAAGAAATCAGCCCTGAGTACTCACTAGAAGGACAGATCCTGAAGTTGAGGCTCCAGTACTTTGGCCACCTCATGAGAAGAGAAGAATCCCTAGAAAAGACCCTGATGTTGGGAAAGATGGAGGGCACAAGGAGAAGGGGACGACAGAGGATGAGATGGTTGGACAGTGTTCTTGAAGCTACTAACATGAGTTTGGCCAAACTGCGAGAGGCAGTGAAGGATAGGCGTGCCTGGCGTGCTCTGGTCCATGGGGTCACGAAGAGTCGGACACGACTGAACGACTGAACAACAACAATCCAAATTCTCCAAGAATTCTTAAAGATTATAGACAGAAGCTATGAGATGACATTTGCAAGCTCCTTTGGTACCTTCATATGGCCCTGGAGATCTGAATTCTAGCAAATAAGCTAGGTGTTCCCTTACTACCTCTTGGACTGCATCTCTCTCTCTCTCTCTTGGCATAATTTATTCTATTATCACCTAGTTGGGCACTGATTTTCTTCTGGGTGAAGACAGAAACGAAATTAGGTGTTGAGCAGTTCCTCCTCTCTGTTGCCTAACAGAAAATTTCCATCTTCATGCAGAGAACCTACTAGTTGCATGGTCTTCCTCTTGCTTCAGACATAGCCAGGGTGGAAAACAACAACAATTTTCTTATTATTATTAACCTCTTTTGCAAGCCTGGGCTCGTTCTGAGCTTTAGTCCACTTGTTATATTCTCTCTCTTTAATCATTTTTATTAAATTTTCCACTTTAACAAACCAATCAAATCACATTAAATGTTCCAAATTATACATAAACATAAAAAACAGTCCAAATATTCTGCCAAATTATAATTTTTGCTCTTCCCATGCTTCAGACTTGGAGGGCTCTGATCAACATCAAATTTCTTTTGCATTCCATAGTCATTTCCGATGATTCCCCTAGTTCTTTCTGATGTTATCCTTCATCTTTCTTTCCCACCTGTTATAGTCTCAGGGTGCGCCATGGCTGCTAAATAACCGGCTTCCATTAAAGGACGCAGACTTTGGAAACACCCTTGATTCCCACTTCTTAGGTCACAGAATCATAAAACAGCAGAGTTGGAAGGGATCCCGAAGGTCATCCAGTCCAACCCCCTGCAATGCAGGAATCTCAAATTGATCATCATGGCAGATGGATAGCCAGAGTGGCTGGGGAACCCCAGCCAGATGGGTGAGGTATAAATAATAAAATAATAATAATAATAACAATAATAATAATCCAACCTTTGCTTAAAAACCTCCAAGGAAGGAGAGACCATGCTACTGTCAAACAGGGAATTTTTGAGATCCTTGGCAAATGAGAATTGTGGGGGTTTTTTATATGATGACATATAAGGATTAAGAATAGTGGAGAAAGAAGAATTAAAAAATGTTATAAAGTTACTATAGTATATTTAAAATGAACACAGAAGAGAGGTGAGGAAGTCCCAAAATAAGGTTATGAATAAGATAAGTATAGTTAAATAAATGTTTGTTAGTTAGGTTTTGTATTTGTATTTTGGTTGTATTGTAGTGTATTGTGGTAGTGTTTTGTTTTGTATTTTGTACTTTGTAGTTTGTATGTTTATTTTTTTGTATTTTTAAAATTAATAAATTCTTATAAAAAAGAGAATTGTTGTGTTTTTTTACACATCCCTCTTGGCTCGTTGTGGACATAGAATCACAGAATTCTATTTTTTTCCCCTTTCCTTTTATTTTATTTCAGACTGTGTTTTTATTGCATTTCAAAATATTAACAAACACGGGAAAGGGAAAAGGACAAGTGTCTTAGGCATATAAAAGCTGAAGCAAATGAAAGTTATAAGGATCTAAGAGCTCATCCGGAAAATAAAGACTGTATATAAAAATCTATTTTAAGTATTAGGAGCTGAGCAGTGTATAGTACTAATAGCAAGCAAGCCGTAATAGACTTTTCCATTAATGTTGACGTGTTTCGCTTTATTGTATTGTTTCCTTTCTGTGTTACAGGAAACGGACTGTGGGAAATAAAATGAAATTAAAAACTATCCTGTCTATACATGCCAAACTTTGCCATAAACTTGGGGGGGGGGGGTAATTTCAGTTCCATGTGCTTCATTCTTTGTATATACAGTAAAACCATGTCATATATCATGGAAATTATCACGTTTCTTTCATTGTTGTTGTTGTTTTGGCCCTTGAGACATTTTTTAATTTGTGTGATTTTTTTTCCAGTTAAGGCCATTCGCCCAACTATGAAGTTTGTGGGGGAAAGTTACGATTCTTCAAGGGAGCAAACTCTTTATGTGACAGAATGCCTAGTTTTTACTCATTATTTTAACGGAGAAATGCATTTTATTCTGTTTTATGCCATACATATAAACTTGTGTTCCTTTACAAACTATGCTGTCGGCCCACTTGTGGAAAATTTTCGCATTTCTGGTTATGACTGGGATATATGAACAGGTTTTATTTCCTTGGAGGGCAAGTTTCTTCTTTATTTTCAGGAGGAGAAAAAAGACGAATAAGTTTATGTCAGGTAACACTTGGTCTCTCAGAACCCATAACTATTATTTCATTTATTTTTTCAATATATAAATTGAACACACGCACGGGGACGTAGCGCTTGATACACTATTGATCGGAATACGGGCCTAAAATGTATTGTTTATCGGACCGAGTATATACATATTGTGAGGGGCGGTTTAAATTCCTCGGAGAATTGAAAGCGAGGGAATGTCGTTGCCTGAGGAGACGCTTTGGGCGGGAAAAGAGAGCGGAGGGGGAGGGGCCCTGGCTCTGACGAAAGCTGGAGCGTTCCCTCGGAGGCCACGCCTCCGCCCCTTCCCGCCTCCCGCCATCTCATTGGCGGCTCGGGAGCTCAAAGCCCGCCTTCCCCCGCCGCTCACTGGAGGCGATTGGCGGTGGAAAAAGTGTGGGGCGTGGTTCTGATCTCTCTCCCCCCTCGGATTAAGGGGTTGGAAAGCTCCGCTCTCCTATTGGGGGGCGGTGGAAGTTCATGCTCCCCGCCCGACCCTCTCTGAAGAAGCCGCTCACTGGCTCGGGCAGCTGTCCGTTGGCGCTTGACGCGCGGCAGACCTAGCCAATGGAGAGGCGAGGGAGGTGGGGAGGAGGTGACGTAGCGGGGCGACGGCGCCGCGGACTGGAGCGGGGGGAAGAGGGGACGGGGGACGGAGGGCGGGTCCGGCGCGCGCGTGCGCGTGCGTGCTGACGTCGCCGTGCGTTGTGACGTCGCGCGCCGCCCTCTGGAGTGTGTGGTATCTGGCGCTGTGCGTGTGTTTGCGCCGGCCCTGCCTGCCTGCCTCCCTCTGCCTCTCCCTGGAGGGGCCGCAGTGGGCCGCAGCGACGGTGAGTGAGGCGCCGGGGAGCGGTGGGGAGGACGACGGAGGGAGAGAGGGGCCTGAGGGGGGGAGCCGCGGCCCTCTCGCCCTCCCCCACCCTCGCCCCCTCCCCCCTCCCCGCCTGGCGGGCCCCTCCCCCTCCCCAGTGGCCCTCAGTAGGTGAAGGAGGCCCCGCCCCTAGTGGGAGGGGCCGGGCAGCGGACACGCCCCTTCCCACGCCACCCACCCCTTTGAGCCTCCCCCCCACCCCCCCCACCAGTATAAAGATGTAGTTGGTGATATAGAGATAGACACACTTTAGGGGGGCTGGGAGGGGCCTCCCCCCTCCTTCTCACACTCCAGCCCCTGCTCCCCTTTGCCCCCACATATAGAGGTATTCATGTGCAATTTTGGTGGGGTGGGGTGGGGGTGGGTACTGAGCCCCAGTTTCCCCACTTGCCCACCCCATCACATTCCAGCCCCAGCTCTCCATCACCCCCACCCACCCCTTTCCCAAATTAAGGTGTAAATCCTCCTCCCCTTTGCCCCCACACATAAAGGTATTCATGCGCAATTTTGGTTGGGGTGGGGTGGGTACTGAGCCCCCGTTTCCCCTCCCCCCCACTTGCCCACCCCATCACATTCCAGCCCCTGCTCCCCATCACCCCCACCCACCCCTTCCCCAAATTAAGGTGTTGAAGCCTCCTCCCCTTTGCCCCCACATATAGAGGTATTCATGTGCCATTTGGGTGGGGTGGGGGTGGCTACTGAGCCCCAGTTTCCCCACTTGCCCACCCCATCACATTCCAGCCCCTGCTCCCCATCACCCCCACCCACCCCTTTCCCAAATTAAGGTGTAAATCCTCCTCCCCTTTGCCCCCACACATGGAGGTATTCATGCGCAATTTTGGTGGGGTGGGGGTGGGTACTGAGCCCCCGTTTCCCCACTTGCCCACCCCATCACATTCCAGCCCCAGCTCCCCATCACCCCCACCCACCCCTTTCCCAAATTAAAGTGTTGATGCCTCTTCTCTTTGTAAACCCCCAGTATAGAGATATGCATGTATGTGATACACACTTTGGGGGGGGGGGCTGAGCCCCTGTTCTCCATCCTTGCCTCTCACCCACCCCTCACATTCCATCTCCTGTTGCACACCCTTTTCATCAAATTCATCCTCACCCCTTTCCCCAATGTAATATATTTAATACTCTTTTCTCTCCCCCCCCCCAATTTTAAAGCTGGGTTTAAGAGAGGGCTGGACATATCTGGGTGGAGGTGGGGATCATACCGTAGAATTGTTGAGTTGGAAGGGACCGCGAGGGTCATCTTGTCTAACCCCCACAATGCAGGAATCTGTTGCCCATTGTTGGGCTCAAACCCATGGCCTTGAAATTAAGAGTCCCATGTTCTACCGACTGAGGTATTTCAACATCCAAGGACCTGTGATGGGTAAGGGAAGTATTCTGTGCTCAGGGTTCAGTGCATTCCAACAGACCGGATCCTGGAGATCGGCAGTTTTGGGCTGGCGATGGTGGCGTTGCTTTCAGGCCCTGCTTCCTGAGGGATGCTGGGCTAGGTGTACCTTTTGCTCTGATCTAGCTGTGTTCTTGTGCTTTCTCCTCCATTGTTTGTATTCCATCTCTTAGGAGTTCTGGAGTCATAGAAATTGAAGGGAGGACCTTGACGGGCTCTAGCCCTGCTCCTCGCCCAGTGCTGCTTAAAATCTAGCGCTAGGGCATCTCCCAACAGCTGGATGTCGTTTCCATCTCTCTTGATCTCAATTTGTGGTGTCCGTTCTTAGCTCCGCCCCAGCCCCAATACAGTGGCACCTCGGGTTACATACGCTTCAGGTTACAGACTCCGCTAACCCAGAAATAACGCTTCAGGTTAAGAACTTTGCTTCAGGATATGAACAGAAATTGTGCTCTGGCGGCGCAGCAGGAGGCCCCATTAGCTAAAGTGGTGCTTCAGGTTAAGAACAGTTTCAGGTTAAGAACAGACCTCCGGAACGAATTTAAGTATGTAACCAGAGGTACTACTGTACTGGGTGTTTTGTTTTAGGTGAGACTGAATACCCTCCTTCCTTCCCAATCTAGATCATCCATCCTTCCCCCCCACCCATTCCATCTTCAGTTACACCTTTTGACCAGAAGTCAACATTCCCCTCTTTAAATCTAGGCTTTTTCCTCACACACATTTTTCTCCCCAAAGCCCAGGAGTTGTGCTGATAATCATTATGAGCCCCTTGCACTTAAAATCCCTTCTTTCTACAGTAAGTAACATTTAAGGCTCCCTCACTTGGTTTGGGCATTAACTATTAATCCAGTTATCCAGCCAATGATACGCTTATCTAGTGCCGTACCTCTCTCCCGGCCCAGGAACTTTCCACGTTCAGCAAGCCTCCTCCCCACCTCCAGAAGCAGCTTCCCTTGTCTTCTCTCATCTGGAACACAGCGTGGAAGGATCTTAAAAATGCCCTTTATCATTTTCTGCTCTCCTCGCCACTCCTTAGACCAAATGGGCACATCATAATGAAGCAGCTGCGCCCATTGTTCACCTAAGGGTCTTATTGGGAAATTTCTTCCCAGGTCAGTTTGTTTCCTGAGAGTTTTGAAAGGCTTTCCCAAGAGAGCCGGAATATTCTTACGCCTCGGTACAGGTTTAGACTGTTGCAGCAAAATGTATGTTCAGACTGCTTCCTGATGATCCCAGTCCGAAAGCTTGTGTTCTCCCCTCCACCCTTCAATAGATGAAAGCTCATTGGTTCCTTTTATGACACCTGTAAGGTGGTTGGAAAGATGTGTATAGAAATCCCAGTTTTCCTCTGGGCAGTTAGATAAATGGATGCTCTGACTTAGGCTGGATGGCGACCCTTCAACTCCTCGGAGGAGACAATGTGTGCTATTGGTGCAGAACTTGAGCATCTCTCTGCAAGAATTGAACACATTGGGGGTGGGATTTGGCAGGCTTATTGGTACCTTGTGGTAGTTGCACATTTATCTCTTCCTGGTCACATCACCCTGGTGGGCTTGGTGTAAATTTCTGGCTCACTTTCTGTTTGAGTCTTTTACTTTCTGAATTACAATGCTCAACTTATTTCGGCCATTTGTTCTGAATGGTTTCTAGGAGAGCTTTCTATTTGTGTTGCTAAATCAATAAACTACAATGCTGGTCTCTCTATATAGAAGTGGGAAGCTGTTTTGCCCTGCCTGGAGGAGATAAACTGATGGCAACACCTGAGGTGTGAAATATTAACTCCTGAAATAATCACTTAACTTCTCTCCCAACACATCTCACTGCTCTCTTTGTATACCTTGGGATCACAGGTGGAAAGGGTTTGTGTATGGAAGAAAGTCTCTCTCTATCTCACTCTCTTTTAAACTGTACTGTAATTGTGCTTTTTTGAACATTTATCTTTGGGTCTTCAAGTTAATGTTGCAAAGAGGGAACTTTAATGACTGGTATGACCAGGCCAGTGTTTCCCAAACTATTGGTGATGGGTGCACTTTTTTTTTCTTGATTGAAAATTTTAGCTGTGCTTCTTCCTTTCACACATGTTACAAGTAAACCTTTGGAAGAACCTTGTCTGCGATTGTGGGAGTTACTGGTGACAGTACAAACGATTAACACTAAGCATGATATATGCTGGCAACCCTATTGTTGAAAGTTTCTTGCCTTATTGGTTGGTTGAAGCTTGTGGTTCCCTCCTTTGTGTTTTTTCCTCAGGCTTCCTATCTTGCATTTAACACTCTGTAACCAGATTTGTCAGGACAAGAGATAAGAAGGCTGAGATTCTGCCATTCTTCTGCCTGGCTAGAAACTGCAACCAGAGAGCAAAAGCAGATTAAGAAATTTGGAAGGAGAGGTCATCTGTTACTGTCATGCTCTATATCACTAGTAACGTGGTCCCAAATTCTGTGGTCCATGACAGCTGTGGATATTTAAGGGCCTGGTCAAAACACTTTATTTGGGGAAAAGCTTATCTGACTCGAAATATATTTTGTGATGCGCCACTGTTGAGTGTCCTTAGATTATAAAATGACCCATAAATCTTATTCTGAACTGTCTATTGGAAACTTGTTCTGGACCCAGTTTTAAGGTGGGTGTGTCTTTTACCTGGCTTGCAAACTGATTTAAATCACTAGTCAGTAAGGCTCAGGGTGGATTTAAATAAATAAAAAAATCCACCCTGAGCCTTAATGACTAGTGATTTAAATCGTGATTTAAATCAGTTTGATTTCAATCAAATCCACCCTGCCAAGAAGACCCAACTAGTGCAAAGGGAGTAAACTTTTCACTTCACAATTGGCTGTTGTTGTTTTTTTAACTCCTGGGAGTTTTGCAAGGGGGTTGGAAAGAGACGATGTAGGCGCTGAGGGCTATCATCCAGTTTGTCGTTCCATGAGCTGCTTTGCAGGTTCATTACATGACAGGCTGGGATTGGCAAGCTTGTTTATCTTCTGGGCTTTCCATTCACTTGTGCTTCCTCTGCACACTTCAGCTGTGAAGCCGTTTGCTTGCATGCGCTACCATAGAGAGTAATTGGCTTGTGTGTCTGTATATCAGTATTGGGCTAGGCTCGGGCAAAGCTTTTTGTTCACCTGGGCACTGGTAACTTTGTGGGGAGGATACCCCAGAGTTCTTTATGAATTTGCACAATGGCTAATTGTTTAAATTTATTGTATGTTTTATGTATTATTGCTGTAAACCGCTTTGATATTTTTCTTTACCTGATAAAGTGGTATATAAATTTTAAAAAACAGACTTTGATTCCTAAAGGACAGGTAGGTAGGTAATAATTTAATAGTGATAATTTTATTATGTGCCTGTTGCCCACCGGACTGGATTGCCCCAGCCACTCTGGAAATCATCTGGAAAGGGTCACGTGAACAGATAAAGGCTTGTCCACACTTTTCCTTGACCCATATTTTGATCATATTGTGTACCGATTAATTCCTCCGGGTCCAAGAGCTTTTCTCGTTGTTCCACGGCTGTGCCTTGTGAAAGTTCAGTCTTACCTGCTGAATTGAAGTTTGGCTAAGCAGAACTGCTTTTTTCGGATTTTCCACGGGCCTGATAAGATCCGATTCAGATCAGATTTTTGCAAGGCACAGCTACAGAACAACAAGAAAAACTCTCAGACCCAGGGAAATGAATAAATCCACGACAGTCAAAACACAGGTCAAGCAAGAGTGTGGATGAGCCCTAATTCAGGGTGGACCTTATTACTCTGTTTTTGTGTGGGCTCCTTTCTGGCTGAGCAATATGTGAAAACTAAAGCTAGCCAAACTGTGGATAGTAAAGCAG